>NC_064615.1:29429318-29754545 GCF_023898315.1 Schistocerca nitens
ATTGATTATACAGCTTTATAGAACATTAATTGCATATTAACTTTTATAAGAAATATATTTTTTATACATCTTCATTTTGAAGGCATTCCCTCTAAACCTAAAATGCCAAATTACTTTTAGTGGTGAGTTTTACCCGTGAGAAGTGAAATCAGGCACAAACAAAAAATATGTGCATTACTGGCCATTAAAAATGCTACACCACAAAGTGACGTGCAACAGACGCGAAATTTAACCGACAGGAAGAAGATGCTGTGATATGCAAATGATAAGCTTTTCAGAGCATTCACACAAGGTTGGCGCCGGTGGCGACACCTACAACGTGCTGAAGTTTCTAACCGATTTCTCATACACAAACAGCAGCTGACCGCGTTACCTGGTGAAACGTTGTTGTGATGCCTCGAGTAAGGATGAGAAATGCGTACCATCACGTTTCAGACGTTGATAAAGGTCGGCTTGACTCCTCTCGCGATTGCGGTTTATCGTATCGCGACGTTGCTGATCGTGTTGGTCGAGATCCAATGACTGTTAGCAGAATATGGAATCGGTGGGCTCAGGAGGGTAATACGGAACGCCGTGCTGGATCCCAACGGCCTCGTATCACTAGCAGTCGAGATGACAGGTATCTTACCCGCATGGCTGTAACGGATCGTGCAGCCCCGTCTCGATCCCTGAGTAAACAGATAGGTACGTTTGCAAGACAACAACCATCTGCATGAACAGTTTGACGACGTTTGCAACAGCATGGACTACCAGCTCGGAGACCATGGCTGCGGTTACCCTTGACGCTGCGTCACAGGCAGGAGCGCCTGCGATGGTGTACTCAGCGACGACGAACCTGGGTGCACGAATGGAAAAACGTCATTTTTTCGGATGAATCCAGGTTCTGTTTACAGCATCATGATGGTCGCATCTGTGTTTGGCGACATCGCGGTGAACGCACATTGGAAGCGTGTATTCGTCGTCGCCATACTGGCGTATCATCCGGCGTGATGGTATGGGGTGCCATTGGTTACACGTCTCGGTCTCCTCTTCTTCGCATTGACTGCACGTTGAACAGTGGACGTTACATTTCAGATGTGTTACGACTCGTGGCTCTACCCTTCATTCGATCCCTGCGAAACCCTACATTTCAGCAGGATAATGCACGACCGCATGTTGCAGGTCCTGTACGGGCCTTTCTGGATACAGAAAATGTTCGACTGCTGCCCTGGCCGGCACATTCTCCAGATCTCTCACCATTTGAAACCGTCTGGTCAATGGTGGCCGAGCAACTGGCTCGTCACAATACGCCAGTCACTATTCTTGATGAACTGTGGTATCGTGTTGAACCTGCATGGGCAGATGTACCTGTACACGCCACCCAAGCTCTGTTTGACTCAATGCCCAGGCGTGTCAAGGCCGTTATTACGGCCAGAGGCGGTTGTTCTGGGTGCTGATTTCTGAGGATCTATGCACCGAAATTGCGTGAAAATGTAATCACATGTCAGTTCTAGTATAATATATTTGTCCAATGAATACCCGTTTATCATCTGCATTTGTTCTTGGTGTAGCAATTGTAATGGCCAGTAGTGTATTTCAGTATTTTTCCCCCTCTGCGCACCTGTCAAGTTTCACCAAGATCGTTTATTGACAATTGGGAATGTTCCCTTGTTAGTGCAGCAGTACGACCGTGCTGAAAACATCATGTCACGAAGTTTGTGGCGTATTGGTGGGAATCCTGTTCGACGCAGAGAAAAACCAATCAACACACTGATGTATACACTCATTAAGGTACCACACATAAAAATATCTCCACTTATAACCGATAAACGCTGTACATTCGTTGCTCTAATTTAAGAGGACAGAAAACGGAAACTGCATCTTTCACTATGGTAGTATTCTGTACATTGTGCTCAAAGTTTAAAATAACGCCTTTGCATTACTATACGGATTGTGATGAACACTATGTTGAAGACATGCGAACTGTAAGCTAACTGTAAACTCAACGAATGTGGCAACCTATTATTACTCTCCACTGGGCTTCAGCTGGAAACTTATCATCACAATGACGTCCATTATTGCGTCGAATACAGGATCTCGGAACGCAAAATATCAATCGGGACCGACGCAGAGCATACAGCCGTGAACTGGGCTGTGCAAAGCTGTAATACGTGAACCCACACACGCGCGATACCTTCCGTCATGCCTATTCAGGCAGCGAATTCGTGGCTCTGGTGCATTCCGGGCAGCTATGCACCACCATTTCGCTCTCCTATTAGAGGAATAACGCACTCGATGCTCTCCAGCCGGCCAGGACTGAAGCGTCCAATCGGTTGGAAGCTTATACGTGCGTGGCGGTGCGTGTCAGTGCGTGGTGGTGTGTGGGATGCAGCCAGGTAACTCAGTTAGCCCCCCGCCTAGCTCCCATTAGCCGTTCTGTAATGGGCACGCACCGCCGACGAGCCGCCAGGATTAAAGGCCAATCCTCACCGGTCGAGCGATTAACACTAATCTGGGACACAGTTAACACGTTCCCACAAAACACCGTTTCGTACCAGCTTCCGTTCGCCAGAGCTCTAATCAGTATCAGGCAAATACAAATTATTATCAAAATTATCACGTAAGAAACACTGGTAGTGATAAAGTGAGTTAGGGATAATGGATTTGTAACCATATTTTATAATTTTTTTATTTTTTGAATCATTTGTTTTCTGACTTGTTTGACGAGGTCTCTCACTCATTCCCCACCCGTGTCAAAGTTTTCATCATAGAGAAGCATATGAAACGTACGTCTTCAGTTATTTGCTGGATGTATTCCAATCTCCGTCTTCCACTATACTTTTTTCCCCTCTACTGCTCCCCCTAGTACCACGGAGTATGTTCCAAGATGTTTTCTTGTCAGAGATTTCCATATATTCCTTTCCTCGTCAGTTTTGCGCAGAACCTGCTCATTCTTTATCTTACCAGCCCACCTAATTTTCAACGTTCTTCTGTAGCACCATATCTCAAATACTTCGATTCACTTCTGTTCCGGTTTTACTATAGTTCATGTTTCTGTGCCATACAATGCAGTGCTCCAACCATACATTCTAAGCAATTTCTTCCTCAAATTGAGGTCTACGTTTGATGCTAGTGGACATCTCCTTTCTGTAATTACCAATCCTGATATTCTTATTTCTGCTACTTCTCATTACTTTCGATTACTTTCGTCTTTCTTCAATTTACTCTCCATATTCTGTCCTCATTAGCTGTTCATTCCATTGAACAGATCCTGTAATTCTTATTCGCTTTCACTGAGGATAGCAATGTTAATAGTGAATCTTATTTAATTTCACCTTGGATATTAATCCCACACTTGGACCTTCCTTTTATTTCCATTATTGCTTCTTCAATGTATATATTGAACGGTAGAGGCGAAAGGCTACGTCACTGTCCTAAACTTTTTCTAATACGAAGATTTTGTCCTAGGTCTCCGATTGTTGTTGTTCCCTCTTGCTTCTTGTATATAGTATATATTGTAAGAAGGCTGTTTAGGTTTTTATGTTGGTAACGCCACGTAGTGCTCTGTATGAAAATCGCTGACTGCGCTGTGTGCAGTCTGTGGCTGGTTGAACTCATTGTTGGAATATTCGCTTGTGTAGTGTTGGGCAGTTAGATGTGAACAGCGCGTAGCGTTGCACAGTTGGAGGTGAGCCGCCAGCAGTGGTGGATGTGGAGAGAGAGATGCCAGAGTTTTGAGAGGTTACTATAAGCGGACGACCTGGACGTGCGTCCGCCAGAAAAAGGAAATTTGTAAAGATGGATGTCATATATATATATATATATATATATATATATATATATATATACTCCTGGAAATTGAAATAAGAACACCGTGAATTCATTGTCCCAGGAAGGGGTAACTTTATTGACACATTCCTGGGGTCAGATACATCACATGATCACACTGACAGAACCACAGGCACATAGACACAGGCAACAGAGCATGCACAATGTCGGCACTAGTACAGTGTATATCCACCTTTCGCAGCAATGCAGGCTGCTATTCTCCCATGGAGACGATCGTAGAGATGCTGGATGTAGTCCTGTGGAACGGCTTGCCATGCCATTTCCACCTGGCGCCTCAGTTGGACCAGCGTTCGTGCTGGACGTGCAGACCGCGTGAGACGACGCTTCATCCAGTCCCAAACATGCTCAATGGGGGACAGATCCGGAGATCTTGCTGGCCAGGGTAGTTGACTTACACCTTCTAGAGCACGTTGGGTGGCACGGGATACATGCGGACGTGCATTGTCCTGTTGGAACAGCAAGTTCCCTTGCCGGTAGGAATTGTAGAACGATGGGTTCGATGACGGTTAGGATGTACCGTGCACTATTCAGTGTCCCCTCGACGATCACCAGTGGTGTACGGCCAGTGTAGGAGATCGCTCCCCACACCATGATGCCGGGTGTTGGCCCTGTGTGCCTCGGTCGTATGCAGTCCTGATTGTGGCGCTCACCTGCACGGCGCCAAACACACATACGACCATCATTGGCACCAAGGCAGAGGCGACTCTCATCGCTGAAGACGACACGTCTCCATTCGTCCCTCCATTCACGCCTGTCGCGACACCACTGGAGGCGGGCTGCACGATGTTGGGGCGTGAGCGGAAGACGGCCTAACGGTGTGCGGGACCGTAGCCCAGCTTCATGGAGACGGTTGCGAATGGTCCTCGCCGATACCCCAGGAGCAACAGTGTCCCTAATTTGCTGGGAAGTGGCGGTGCGGTCCCCTACGGCACTGCGTAGGATCCTACGGTCTTGGCGTGCATCCGTGCGTCGCTGCGGTCCGGTCCCAGGTCGACGGGCACGTGCACCTTCCGCCGACCACTGGCGACAACATCGATGTACTGTGGAGACCTCACGCCCCACGTGTTGAGCAATTCGGCGGTACGTCCACCCGGCCTCCCGCATGCCCACTATACGCCCTCGCTCAAAGTCCGTCAACTGCACATACGGTTCACGTCCACGCTGTAGCGGCATGCTACCAGTGTTAAAGACTGCGATGGAGCTCCGTATGCCACGGCAAACTGGCTGACACTGACGGCGGCGGTGCACAAATGCTGCGCAGCTAGCGCCATTCGACGGCCAACACCGCGGTTCCTGGTGTGTCCGCTGTGCCGTGCGTGTGATCATTGCTTGTACAGCCCTCTCGCATTGTCCGGAGCAAGTATGGTGGGTCTGACACACCTGTGTCAATGTGTTCTTTTTTCCATTTCCAGGAGTATATATATATATATATATATATATATATATATATATATATATATATATATATAATGATGACTTTTGAACACTATTAAGGTAAATACACTGTTTGTTCTCTATTACAATCTATCATTTGCTAACTATGCCTATCAGTAGTTAGTGCCTTCAGTAGTTAGAATTTTTTGTTTAGCTGGCAGTATTGGCGCTCGCTGTATTGCAGTAGTTCGAGTAACGAAGATTTTTGTGACATAAGTTCTAAGCAAAGAAGGGAAGGCAGAAAGGTGGAAGAGGATGTAGATGAAGATGAAATGGGAGATAAGATACTACGTGAAGAGTTTGACAGAGCACTGAAAGACCTGAGTCGAAACAAGGCCCCGGGAATAGACAACATTCCATTAGAACTACTGATGGCCTTGGGAGAGCCAGTCATGACAAAACTCTACCATCTGGTGAGCAAGATGTATGAGACAGGGGAAATACCCACAGACTTCAAGAAGAATATAATAATTCCAATACCAAAGAAAGCAGGTGTTGACAGATGTGAAAATTACCGAACTATCAGTTTAATGAGTCACAGCTGCAAAATACTAACGCGAATTCTTTACAGACGAATTGAAAAACTGGTAGAAGCGGACCTCGGGGAAGATCAGTTTGGATTCCGTAGAAATGTTGGAACACGTGAGGCAATACTAACCTTACGACTTATCTTAGAAGAAAGATTAAGAAAAGGCAAACCTACGTTTCTAGCATTTGTAGACTTAGAGAAAGCTTTTGACAACGTTAACTGGAATACTCTCTTTCAAATTCTGAAGGTGGCAGGGGTAAAATACAGGGAGCGAAAGGCTATTTACAATTTGTACAGAAACCAGATGGCAGTTATAAGAGTCGAGGGGCATGAAAGGGAAGCTGTGGTTGGGAAAGGAGTGAGACAGGGTTGTAGCCTCTCCCCGATGTTATTCAATCTGTATATTGAGCAAGCAGTAAAGGAAACAAAAGAAAAATTCGGAGTAGGTATTAAAATTCATGGAGAAGAAGTAAAAACTTTGAGGTTCGCCGATGACATTGTAATTCTGTCAGAGACAGCAAAGGACTTGGAAGAGCAGTTGAACGGAATGGACAGTGTCTTGAAAGGAGGATATAAGATGAACATCAACAAAAGCAAAACGAGGATAATGGAATGTAGTCTAATTAAATCGGGTGACGCTGAGGGGATTAGATTAGGAAGTGAGACACTTAAAGTAGTAAAGGAGTTTAGCTATTTAGGGAGTAAAATAACTGATGATGGTCGAAGTAGAGAGGATATAAAATGTAGACTGGCAATGGCAAGGAAATCGTTTCTGAAGAAGAGAAATTTGTTAACATCGAGTATAGATTTAAGTGTCAGGAAGTCGTTTCTGAAAGTATTTGTATGGAGTGTAGCCATGTATGGAAGTGAAACATGGACGATAACCAGTTTGGACAAGAAGAGAATAGAAGCTTTCGAAATGTGGTGCTACAGAAGAATGCTGAAGATAAGGTGGGTAGATCACGTAACTAATGGGGAGGTATTGAATAGGATTGGGGAGAAGAGAAGATTGTGGCACAACTTGACTAGAAGAAGGGATCGGTTGGTAGGACATGTTTTGAGGCATCAAGGGATCACAAATTTAGCGTTGGAGGGCAGCGTGGAGGGTAAAAATCGTAGAGGGAGACCAAGAGATCAATACACTAAGCAGATTCAGAAGGATGTAGGTTGCAGTAGGTACTGGGAGATGAAGAAGCTTGCACAGGATAGAGCAGCATGGAGAGCTGCATCAAACCAGTCTCAGGACTGAAGACTACAACAACAACAACAAGTGATTCATGAAAAGTATAGGTTATTGTTAGTCAGGGCCATTCTTTTGTAAGGATTATTGAAAGTCAGATTGCGTTGCGCTAAGAAAAATATTGTGTGTCAGTTAAGTGATGACCAGAATAAGTAAAGAGAGAAATATCTGAGTACGTTCAGTTTTGCGCAGCTGTTTGAAAATCAAATAACGTAGAAGTTTACCAGCACAGTCATTCATAATTTTTCTAAGGGGACGTTACATAATATTATCTCATCCCTATTTTTATTTGAATTTCGAACATCTTGGGCAATTTTAAGTTGTCGAATTCTTTGCCCGGGTCAGCAAATCCTATGAACGTGTCTTGACTTTTTTTTATAGCGATAACTAGTCATGACATGGACTCCGTGGGACACCGAGTCATCCTGATGCAGGTGAGACTGGAAAGTCAAGATTATTATACAATACGGCTCAGACCAGTACGTGGTGAACAATTTTGGAAGGGTGTAAAAGAGCTGCCGTGGTTCAACGTATGTCCTGCTCCAACAGCAACGAGAACATCAAGGATTTAGAGTAAGCTAAACTCTTGTTCAAAAAGCCAATTCTTTTATTTTTTATCGGCTCTTGAATTGAAGGCCATAGAGACAACTCTCAGTGTTTTATGAATTTCCTCACATTCCACAAGGCAAAGTTGCACTTGTTTATGAATTTTCTAATTAGCTAATTTTTTGATGAAGAAGAGTTGCTATATTTGTTGATAGTGACTGACAGCATATGATTGTCTGTTGCATGAAATTGAGTTGTCGGTTTGTACACAGTCACGTTTGAAAAAAGTGTGATTCATATCTCTTGCTGTTACTCTGTCATATTCACTGTAAACATTGCCTCTAACGTGTATTCAGTGAAGATGACTGGGGTATGTTCCATGTTTAAATCTCATGCAAATTATGGATCTTTCAATCGTATTAATTGTGTAGAGCAGTGCTCCAAGGTGTGCTTGGCTGTATTTATCCATAATATATCGCTTTAATGCTTATCGATGATTGATATTCGTCTTCCTAATGCCACCTTGATCTTCTATAACATGTTGTCTCCAAGTCTAACGGCGGTGATGAGATGTTTTAAATTTTCCATTTCAAGCAGTGAACTTCGGAAAAGTTATCGAATCCTTTGACCCATACATATTTTACCGTCTTCCTGATATATTCGTTTTCGTTGGTGGCTTTCATAACCTCTATTACTAGTGGTTTAGTTCGATTGAGAAAGGCTATTGTCTGACTATCTGGGAGGAAGCGCCATTTGTCAAAATAAAAATATTCTTTAATGTGTGGTTCTGAAAGTAATGTAAATCTGCAGACACAACTGTGGCTTCTTCAGAAAAATTTGAAGTTTTACTGGGACGAGAAATCAAATTCCTGTAAACTGTACTTGAACGCAGGAACGTGCAACACACTCTGTCATTACTGGTGTTTTCGGAGCCGTCTGTTTATATATTGAAATTGTTAGTGGTGGATGCAGGATACTTGCAATGTTAACCAAATACATGAAGGTAGCCCTGTTTATCTGACATAATCACATCGTCTCCCTCTAAAATAACATTCAATAACAGATCTTTATCTACGAAATTAAAAAAGAATCATAGTTAACTCAGTTTATTACATTAAAATGTGTGATAAATGGTTTCACAAAAGTTGAAAATGATGTAAATGGCTTGCAAAGCCTGGAAAAGAGATACTAAATATTCAGCTGCCTACAAGTCTTAAGAATAAATTTTGAAATTACTGATTTTCGGTAAATATCACTTAATTTTCCGTACCGTTTGTCTCGCTGTTGTGGCTGGATGTCAGCATATTAACTTGCAGGTGGAGGTTGCAGCGGCTGCGAAGTCAGTCACTGGTTTCATACGGACAACTTGCAGCTGTGTCAGCGAGAAAACTGCCTAAGTCGCCTGCTTATCAAGTCTTCTCGAAGAGGCGCCTGGTTGGGGAGACGCTCGTTCGAAGATGTCGCTCCAAGATGGCTCTGATTGCAGAGACTGGTGGCTGTAGAGAAGTTTTGTGCCACCGACTTATCCAAGGTGATTTTTGGCCACATAACTTTTAACTGCTGAACTATAAATGTTGTAATCGCCAGATATTGAAAAGCTAGTGACGACGTTCATTCACAAAAGCCAACAGATTTCATAGCGGTTCAACGTGACGAAAAGAGATTTCGGTAAATAGCATGCAGAGAGGTGAGTACTTTGCCGTATGGTTAACATGGGGAAGTACCATATTAGCTGCAGTACAAAAATAGATATAGATTTTATGATGGTCAGGAGCTGTTGAAAAGAGGAAATGTGTAGGGCAGTAGGTGGTGAAAAGAGAAGTTGCATGGGATTGCAGTAACGTTAGCTAGGAAGCTACACGTTAATTTTTAAGTCTATGATTAGCTTTTTCATAAACCATTGATTAATTCTTAGCTGCGTGTTTCAGGTTTACGTCACAACTGCAGCTGAATTAATGAAGTGAATATGTGTAAATTCGATTGTGTTTTGGCACCAAAAGCAAAATTTTGTATGGCAACAAGATAAATGGTAACGTCAATCAAAATTCGCCAATGACAACACTTCTTTGAACGAAAGGAAGTTTACCAAGTCCGAAAATAATTATCCGCACATGCTGCAATTTCGTCAGAATTCAGTAACCCAACTAACCCAATTTTTGGTAGCGAAGGGCTGGAATGAAAATCTATCAAAGGATTTTCTACCTACAATTTAATTGCATGATATGAGAAATATAAAACGTACCAAATTTTTGTTCCTATCCCTATACAGAGTGAAGGATTCAACTTCATTTCAAATATCTACTTGAAGAACGATGGGCCTTGGCAGCGTAATTCAGACGGCATTTAGACTCATGTCCAAATCGGAGCTGTAAAACATAGGGTTAAGTTTCAACAGACTTTCAGTGGTCCTCTTCATAGCACGAAGTAGCTACAGTTTTGCCGCTCTAAAGAGTAATATAATTTTACAGGGTGACGCAGAAGGATCTCATTCAGAGTAATATCAGCAGTGGAAACCTACGCAAATTATATTTGTGTTACAGTCTTTTTGACAGAAACTCAACGAAATGTTAAGACACTGGCCTTGGATTTGGAAAACTATGATTCACAATTCGGCCAGTCCATCGAGATTCATGTTATCCGTAGTTTCTCTAAATCACTTAATGAACGTGCCGGAATGGTTCCTTTGAAAAGCATAACGATGTCGATTTTCTTTCCCGCTCTTCCTAAGCTTTCACTCCGTCTCTCGTCATGGACTGGACGTTAAAGCCTAACGTTCCTTCCTACCTGTGCTCTGCCTGCGCTCGTGATAAAGAAGTGTTACGTGGCTCACAGGATGCGCAAAGAAATCTGAGACATTGCAACAAATTTGTTGAATTACGCCCCAAACAGGAAAGTTTCGATGATATGACATTAGATTTGCATTTATGTCTTTGGTAGGTGCCGTAAAACATAATGTCACCATCTGATCAAGGATATCCAGGACAAAACTGTACAAACACCGTATTAATTGAGGTAAACAGTTTTAATCAATCTATCGTGAAACAACATGATTATAATTCCATTAGACTACTTTCCCTCTGATAAAGTTCAGATTGAGGAATTTTAATGACATTTTTGAGAACCAGAGTGTAGTTAAGCCCTGCGATAGTTTTATGGAATAGTAACACCATAAAATACAACAAATAATATGAACGATTAGGGAGACTTTTTCACTATAAGAAACTATTCTTTCTAACAAAGAGCTTAAGAACACCTCAGGTGTAAGTTCTTGAATTAATTACGATGTGTTTCTCATAGGTAAATTGGTCTGACTTTTCCTGATATAAATGAGTGATTTCCCATGTGTACTTCTCTTGTGTCGCTGATAAGTACGTTTGATTCCTACATTGCCATGTCAGGGCACATAGCCTTTCTGCATAACAGCGCTGTAGCACGGGTGGCCTATGCCAAAAGCCGTAGGCGCGACAACAGCGAACACGGCCATTGCAGTTTCGAGCGCAAAACCCGTCGACAGGCAGCAGTGGCATCGTTCGAAGAGGGCACCGTCAGTTCTGACCTACCCGGTCCCAAAGGGTAACACGGTCGAAAGTAGACCTCACTGTATCCTGGCGCCCAGATAATATTCAAACCAATGCACCGCTACGGCTAGCCAGTTCTCCACGTCCTACCTCACTGCGGTTTACGCGGATCGCTTCCGCGGTTCCACAGTCTGGAGCTCTGCTGGAAGTACCCCGCTACCTATCGTTCAACCCTAGCCTACCCGCCTGGGACCCTCGCCTACGATGTTACGTTGAACCTCCAGTAGTCGTCCCTGAGCTACGCTGATCTGGCCTCTACAATGCAGGCCACCAAAATTTGGTAATTTGGCCAGAAAATGGTTGTATAATTATAGACAATCAATTTCTCCTGAACCATTAGTTTGACTCTAGAAATTGCGATTTAGTTTTCTGTGGTTAAGTTCCAGCGGGGCTACGTACCCTTCCCATTTCAAACACAGCTACTTAATTGTGAACTGTTTCTTAGTTCGCAATTAATCTCAAAAAATAGAGACTTGTTATTTTCTGTTAATTTCAATAAAATTTTCATTGGATGGTTTTATTTTCACTGCGTCGAATCGGGCACGAAATACTTCAGTTTTGCGACGAAGTTCTTTTTGAGGATTCACTCCATATGTGTGTGCTACCTTCTTCGTGTGTTTTCCAAGTTTCGGCTGTTCTTCGTTCCAGTATATCTGCATCTACAGATGAGAACACTCAATTTTTACTGCTTTCACAAAACATGCAACAGTTCCAGGAGCAGACGTTAGAGACAATGGCTGCCGTCGTCACCACGCTTATGGAAATCTGCATGCTATTGTTTCGCATCGACTCGCCATTCCAGGTTTCTAACAACCTATGCTGTTCTCGTTGAACGGAGTTTAATTGAACGTGGTATCTCAGGTGATGTCTAGCAGGGCACATTCTTTTTTCTCCCTACACAGTAGCAGATATTTATCACTTCTTGAAGCAGCCCCGTGCTGAGGTAGAAACGTCATTCTCTGCCTTATGAACGTATGAGATGGTGCTTGCACTACTTCGATGCCTAAGTGCACGTAGTATCCATACGCCACAAGCTTTTAGCTGCCTCTAATTGTCAGTACAAACAATCTTACTCGGAGTTCTGTGATCTGGCTACCAAATCTGATTAGTATAAGAAGTGGCTTGGCTGCAAGCAAAGTAGAGAAACTTTATTAAGACTAATATTTAAGACAACGCACGAGGCACCGTGTCAGGCAGTCGTCTGACGGTGGGTCGATGCTCCGTACGAAGCCAGACTTGTTGATAACATGCTGAGGAAGCGGAGGTGCCGTAATGGCTAGGAAAAGACAACATTCTCCGACACCAAGACGACAGCCAAAGAGTTAGAGAACCTTCTGGAGGCTTCTGGAACAGTCTGTAGGATGACCTTAAAAAGTGTCATAGAAAACAACTCAATGGGATAAACTCGCACAAAATCCCCTGAAAACCAATATACGGTATAAACGGCCAATACAGGAACTAAGACCCTGATTACCAGGAAAAAGTTGGCAGTAGTACAACAGCCAAGTCATCGGGAGCAATCACTACAGAGTGGCACTATGATGCTGATGCAGTAGAAAGTAAGAGAATTCTGTACCCGTTCGAGAGTTAGTATCCGTCAACAGCTACTATCTTCACTTTTCTGCCTGTTAGAAAAGAACAAGCTCTGTAGAATTGTCTCAAACACAGTAGCAATTCTGTATTTCAGAATATAAAGAGGCACAAATGCCATCTCGAACTTGTGTTCTACTGTGAAAATTGCTTATAATAGCAACGAATAATATTCCATGTTTCTGTGTGTCAGAATATTGGAGGAAGCAACTGCTGCCTTGCCCATGTCAGTCGTAGCCATTGCGGTTAAAGTATTTGATTGTGTATTGTCGGAACGAGACGCAAGCAGACTGCTTCTCTCTTACAGCGAAAGGTAGGACTCAGTAACCGGGAGAGAAGGCGTAAACGCTGATGTACGAGGGGCGTTCAGAAAGTAAGCTCCGATCGGTCGCGAAATGGAAACGACTATGAAAATCCGATAAAGCTTTGCACAGATGTGTTGGGTAGTGTCTCTAGTATAACCCCAGTTAGCATCACGTCGCTCTTCTCATTTCTGAGCTCGCAGTGAGTGCGTAAAGATGTCTAGAAAATAGTGTCTGCCGCCAAGTACCAGGGCCTGGTGAGAAATTTCGCCTGAAGCTATGCAGCTAACATTACATAACTGTCGTGCTGTTTCTTCTTCAAGACAATTCTCAGCCGCATTCTGCAGGGGCAATGAAGATGCTCCTGCATCGTTTTCAAATGGAAATGTGAGATTACCCACAATACAGTCCGCAATTGTCTCCCCCTGAGTTTCATCTCTGGTCACATGAACCGCTGTCTTTGAAGACAACATTTTGACACAGACAACGAGGTGTAGGCCAGCGTGGAGAATTGGCGGAAAGCACTGGCGGCTGCCTTCTATGATGAGGCTATTGAAAAGGTGGTACAACGCTATGACAAAAGTCTAAGTCAGAACGGCGACTACGTAGAGAAGTAGCTGAAAGGTGTAGCTAATAGTTACAAGTAAAACATTTCTGATGTTCACTGTGGTTTCAATTTGGCAATCAATCGGAGCTTACTTTCAGAACAGGCCTCGTACAAAGGCATAAAGCCACTGTAACACACCTCTCTGGCTAAGTCGAAATACTGGGTAGTAAAGTGTTCTTTAACTTTGTCTTTAAGTATTTGCACCCTTCCTGAATTTCTGCAAAGCCAGCAACTTCTCCTGTCTGCTCTAAAATCATCTGTGTAAAGCATCATAGGAAACTTTTACCATCACTGTAGTAAAGGCAACTTACTAGACAGCTCACATTGTCGCCAACGTCCTGTTTATGCCCCGCAAAGATCGAAATCTGCTAATAGGTCCTATGCCAGGACGTGCCAGCTGGTTAAAGATGAAGTACTCTGGGACGACCTGTTAAAGCTCAATGGCCCATCTTTAGACATTTTTTTCCATTAGAGGTCTCTCAGTGCATCTAGTCTGTCCATATTCAGCTTATTTGTTACCAGATGGTACTTCATTGTTACGCCTATCAGACATATACCGAGCACCTCGCATACGCCCCCCACTTACATGGTGCCGAAAGCCTAGATTGCCGCAGAATCACACTCCTCTCTCCGCGTCTTACCACAATCGTTTTAGCTGCGGTGTAGAGTCGATGTGCTCACACGCTGGCAGCAAGACATAGTGTTAACACGAAGAGAGGGTAGCTGTATGTTCGTATTATAATGATCAGTAACTTCTAGTTCACTGCGTTGATCCTGGCAATATTATGAAGTAACTACCTTGTCCTTTCTGTAGTTTTTTTTAATGTAATGATTAAAGTTTAGTTCCTGGTCCTGGTATACGCCCAACTACATTGTAACCCTGTTTCTTTCTTTGTTATTTCTATCTAGCTGAACTGTAGAATTCTTTTGTAAGTTTACTTTCAAGAAGATCTAAAGGGTTTTATTTGCCGAAATTGTGAGTCTAGTTCTAGAAGGCCAGTTGCTCGTAGTCTGTAGTAACGTTCCGCCTCAGGGCACTCTCTCGAACTGACGGACTTCGAAAGGAGGCAGTCAGAGTATGCGTCTACTAATTCTGTGCGATCGACCCCCACGTCAATGTTAGGATAGGTTCAACAGTTCCAGAAAACGAGCCCACAAATAGACGCTTGCTGGCATTCTTTCGCAATCGTTTCGACTCAGAAGTCTATTTCATAGAGCCGCTGGGGGCTGCAGAGCTCTAAGGAGTGCAAACACCACATGCGACCACAACCTGTCAAATACTCCTGCCTGTGTATCTTAGTAACGCTATTGCGTGCATCTTTTCTGCACTATTTATTATTCCTACAGCCTGATTAACAGCGTCATCCATCCATTTCCGAGGCTCCTTGGACTTCTAAGAGTAGTGTGTGTTTTCCGACAATTGTTGCAACCATCTGCTCAACTCCTTTTCTAGAGGTTATACGACATGTTCAGGTTATTTAAAGGCCTCGGAAAACTCCTCTCCGCCTTTCATCCTCTCCCGTTGCCTACATAACGGACACTACCCATACGCCTACATCTACATCTACATGGGTACTCTGAAAATCACATTTAAGTGCCTGGCAGAGGGTTCATCTAACCACCTTCACAAAAACTCTGTACTATTCCAATCTCGTGCAGGGCACGGAAGAAGCGAACACCTAATCTTTCCGTGAGACTTCTGATTTCACTTATTTTATTATGATTTTATTATGATAAACGTATCTTCCTGTTTAGGTCGGCGTCGACAAAATATTTGTATTTTCGCACTCGGGGGAGAAAGATGGTGATGAAATTTCGTGAGAAGATTCCGTCGCAACGGAAAACGCCTTTGCTTTAATGATCTCCACCACAAATCCTGTATCATTTCAGCGACACGCTCTCCACTATTTCGCAATAATACAAAACGTGCTGCTCTTCTTTGAACTTTCTCGATGTACCCCGTCAATCCTATCTGGTAAGGATCCCACTCCGTGCTTCAATATTCTAAAAGAGGACGGACAACCTAGTAGTCCTCGAATTGTACTAACTAGAAGTTACTGAATGGGGCTGCAGCTGGCAGTGCCATGAATGTCGCCAAATCTTCTGTAATGCACATTGGACGAGGCTTCCAGGAAGGTGAAGTGGCACCCCTGCCACTTGTGCGGACTTTCTGGTACCTGGGCATTACCTTTACCCCCACTGTCTCACAAACAGCGGCAACGAATTTCCGTCGCCTGTTACACGTCATTGGCAAAGACGTCCGCCAGAACCTCCTGCACCGCCAGGATACACTTCAACGGGTTGAGTTTCTTAATCGTTATGTGGCATAAAAATTGGTTCACATCGCGCAAGTTCTCCCTCTGGCGATGGCGATTGGGCGCAACCTTCAGGCGGCCGTTGGCTATTATCTCATAGCTGGTCCCATGTTTAAAGACCGTTATGCGACACTTACCCTGCCCCCACGGGATGGTGGCCTCGGGCTCGTCACTGTCCGTATGCGAGCTGCGGCCTTGAATATGAGTACCATGAGAAAACAGTGGACCGGCCGGGGCACATCTCTAACACGCAGTTTGCTTGAGGTCCTCCTACCTGCTTCCACGTCACCACCGGAGTCTGTAGGCCACATCGTGCCTCATTTGTCTCACATTTAGACCTTTTTCGTCGACTACAGTTACATACTTGTACATACCAGTCCCCCAGATACGCGCCCACCCAGGACTAAGGATTTTTACAGCCTGCTGCTGCGCTGATTTCCCCGGAATGTGATGGAGACCAAACATCCCTCCATCCACTGGCCCACAGTGTGGACTACCATCCACTATCCCTTCCTCCCTACGGACGTCTGGGCACTGTGGTATCACTTAGTCAACAGGAAGTTTGCCACGAAACAGCGACTGCACAACATTGGCTTGTCAGATTCCCCTCTTTGTCTCCTTTGCCAGTAACTGGACACTTATGACCACCGCCTGACATGCGCCTCTTCGCAAGATGTCTGGCGCTTTGTGCAGCAAATCATTGCCTGCTATATCGGAGTGCTACCAGACACAATCGAACCGCGGATGTTTCTAGACGCGGAGAATAAACATTTTCCCGTCGCCAAATGTCATGTAGTTACGGGGGTGAAGGGTGGGCGATCTTTTTCATGAGGGACCTAAATCCCGCCTCGACTTCCGGACCTATTTACAAACAACCCGCCGGCCGGGGTGGTCGAGCGGTTCTAGGCGCTTCAGTCTGGAACCGCGCTACTGCTACGGTCGCCGGTTCGAATCCTGCCTCGGGCATGGATGTGTGTGATGTCCTTAGGTTAGTTAGGTTTAAGTAGTTCTAGGGGACTGATGACCTCAGAAGTTAAGTCCCATAGTACTCAGAGCCATTTGAACCATTTTGAAAAACAACCCATGCAGCTCTCGAAAACACGCCACGTTACCGAATATTGTTTGCTGACTATCTTCGAGGGGTGCCTAGAGCTGAGTGAACATAGCCCTCCCTCTCCTCCCCCCCTTCTCCTTCCCAGCGGCGTCTGATTCAAGCCACCTATGATCGATTCTACCTCTGGCTTTCGCGGATGGTAGAGCGCGTCGTAGATTGCGCGGATTTTGTTTCTTTTTTCTTTACCTTTCCCTTTTGATTTTGTTTACCCACATTTATATTTCTTTTCTCTGTCACTGATGTATGTTCCACATAATTTCATAATAATGGTGAATATTACAAAACCAAAGTGCAAATAGGTAAGCAACAACAACGCCTTCTACTCCTGTTGACTCCTGTGTCTCCCACTTTGCTGTGCTCAACAGGCTTGGTGGTGGTGAGAGGGACACTGTGGCCAGGCCTCGGGTTTCGATCCCTGCCCACTTTGCCCCCCTGAGCCCCCACAGGTCCACTACCCCTTTAAAAAAAAATAAACAAATAGAGAAATAAAAAAAAAATAAAAAATAAAAGTTGGTGAGCACTTGTCCGCGAAAGGCAAAAAAAAAAAAGATAGTGTCTGCCACGTAAGCTGGAGATGCCGGGTTCGAGTCCCGGTCGGGGCACACATTTCAGCTGTCCTCGTTGATATTTATCAACGCCTGTAAGCAAAGGCCTGGATTTCACTGCAATTTCATAATACTGTTGAAGTCGAAACAAAGGAAATAAAAATATTTGGCCCAAGGAGGCCGACAAAAAGGAAAGCGAGACGTGGCTGACTAGCAAAAAGCAAGAAAGCCGTAACCAGGCACAAGAAATGAAATTCCTGAGACTAGTTCAGAGTTGCACAACAGAAGACAGGCTACTGTGTCAAGATATTAGCGAAGAACTAAAAATTTATAGTTGTTGTTGTTGTAGTCTTCAGTCCTGAGACTGGTTTGATGCAGCTCTCCATGCTACTCTATCCTGTGCAAGCTTCTTCATCTCCCAGTACCTACTGCAACCTACATCCTTCTGAATCTGCTTAGTGTATTGATCTCTTGGTCTCCCTCTACGATTTTTACCCTCCACGCTGCCCTCCAATGCTAAATTTGTGATCCCTTGGTGCCTCAAAACATGTCCTGCCAACCGATCCCTTCTTCTAGTCAAGTTGTGCCACAAACTTCTCTTCTCCCCAATCCTATTCAATACCTCCTCATTAGTTACGTGATCTACCCACCTTATCTTCAGCATTCTTCTGTAGCACCACATTTCGAAAGCTTCTATTCTCTTCTTGTCCAAACTGGTTATCGTCCATGTTTCACTTCCATACATGGCTACACTCCATACAAATACTTTCAGAAACGACTTCCTGACACTTAAATCTATACTCGATGTTAACAAATTTCTCTTCTTCAGAAACGATTTCCTTGCCATTGCCAGTCTACATTTTATATCCTCTCTACTTCGACCATCATCAGTTATTTTACTCCCTAAATAGCAAAACTCCTTTAGTACTTTAAGTGTCTCACTTCCTAATCTAATCCCCTCAGCGTCACGCGATTTAATTAGACTACATTCCATTATCCTCGTTTTGCTTTTGTTGATGTTCATCTTATATCCTCCTTTCAAGACACTGACCATTCCGTTCAACTGCTCTTCCAAGTCCTTTGCTGTCTCTGACAGAATTACAATGTCATCGGCGAACCTCAAAGTTTTTACTTCTTCTCCATGAATTTTAATACCTACTCCGAATTTTTCTTTTGTTTCCTTTACTGCTTGCTCAATATACAGATTGAATAACATCGGGGAGAGGCTACAACCCTGTCTCACTCCTTTCCCAACCACTGCTTCCCTTTCACGTCCCTCGACTCTTATAACTGCCATCTGGTTTCTGTACAAATTGTAAATAGCCTTTCGCTCCCTGTGTTTTACCCCTGCCACCTTCAGAATTTGAAAGAGAGTATTCCAGTTAACGTTGTCAAAAGCTTTCTCTAAGTCTACAAATGCTAGAAACGTAGGTTTGCCTTTTCTTAATCTTTCTTCTAAGATAAGTCGTAAGGTTAGTATTGCCTCACGTGTTCCAACATTTCTACGGACTCCAAACTGATCTTCCCCGAGGTCCGCTTCTACCAGTTTTTCCATTCGTCTGTAAAGAATTCGCGTTAGTATTTTGCAGCTGTGACTTATTAAACTGATAGTTCGGTAGTTTTCACATCTGTCAACACCTGCTTTCTTTGGTATTGGAATTATTATATTCTTCTTGAAGTCTGTGGGTATTTCGCCTGTCTCATACATCTTGCTCACCAGATGGTAGAGTTTTGTCATGACTGGCTCTCCCAAGGCCATCAGTAGTTCTAATGGAATGAATTTTTAGTTTAAAGGATAAAATTCTTGATAATAGGAGAAAATAGAAAAAAAACTAGAAAGAATAAAGAGTGACAGACTCCCCTTAATTATAAATGCTAGAAATTATAAGTGCCAGGGAAGAAGAGATAGAGGAAGATTCCAGCAACGATGGGTACCGTAACAGACAATTTCACCTAAAACCTGAAGAGAAAAAAAAATGGAGAGGAAGAAGAAGAAGAAGGAAAAGCACATCTATCTATTTTCAGGGGTAAATCAGGCTTGATGTGGGTTAAGGCCCAGAGCACCCTTTCCACCCGAAAACGATCGCAAAGGGTCCCCCCTGGACCTAAGCCAGAGTATTTAGAAGGAAAATAGGTATACGAGTATAAGATTTTTTTAGGCGAAACTGTGTTTGCCATCTTCCAGGCCAGAGGTCGTTGTTAAGAATATCTTGTACATTTAACTTCTCATGGTCTGGGTTCGCTGTCATGTAGAATCTTTTAAAGGACATCATATTCGCCTCTGAAATTTTTTATTTCACTATTGCAATTTCAGCCTTTGGGCCAGTTTAAAGCAGTGCTGCAAAATATTTTGCTTCAGCCCACGTTAGTTTTCAAACTCCTCTTGTGCAGTTGATGCTCTGCAGCGTGTAGAAGTTGTATATATGTCATATTATTAACTACCTGTTGTTTAGAAGCTGCTTGTTGGGAGTATTTCATTTTCCAGGAATAGTTTCGAACGTTGCCCATCATCAGCGGTATGTGTAATACACAAAATGACACATATTCCATGTAATACATTCCTTACAGTGGATATAGTAGTGTTTTACACGTATGTAGTTTTTTCAGTTCTTTGTTATGTGACTTGCCTTATGCATAATGATATCTGACGTATGGCAATGGCAATATTTTGTAATATTCATGTAATGATACGATTAATGATTTACATATGATATCAGATATTCATCGACCAGTACAAGCATGATACGCATTTCGACAAATGATTCGAAAGCAAAGATATATGCGAAGTGCCAGTCCACCAGTCGACTGGCGTGTTTCAACTGTGACTGTGTAGTTTAAATGTACAGACGTTTCTAGTGGTAACCTGCCATAATAAAAGTAACGGGAGACAACCGGCGTACCGCGAAAAAACATATAAAATGACATTCTCTGTGAATGTATGAATAGTACGGGATGATATTTGCTTTTCGTTGTCACTGCTCGTACTGCGAGATTTCACACAGTCACCGCGCTTTCAGCAAACAACACAACCCAGATTGAAAGAGCAGAGCGGAAAATTGCACACACAACGAAATAATTGTAATTTTTAGGAATATGTTTTGTAAAGATATTTTCTTTTTTGTATTCATTCATGCAAGGTTTATTCTTACTTGCTTGTACCGTGATATCTGTAGATCACCCCTTATAGTTAAAAACTGGCAAGTCCTGGTTGTAGTTAATTTTAGTTGATTTCAGATGCTTCCTAGTAAAAAGTAGCTACGGTAGTTATGTGGTGTTAATTAACAGCTCGTGTTCTTATCTTTAAAATGAGTAATGGAGTACTGAACAAACAGTTTATTTCGACTGCTAGTCTGATAAACTGCTCAACATTACTAATTAATATTCAGGCTGTTTTGCGGCTTAAAACTCTTCTATTTCTTTTTCACAAAGTACATATTCATTATGTCAACTAATACCATAATGACTAAAATGCTACGACACAATTTCATTTTTCCTTATTTACAAACTTCACTCTAACACACCTGCTTTTTGTTTTCACTTAGTCGGTACCTTGTTGTGATATTTCTCTACCAGCTCGATCCACGGACAATCGGGATACTGTTTCTGATCAACACAGTGTGCACCGTTGTCGTGCGTTAAATACTGAACATGCCGCTATGAAGAGAAGACATGTGCCTTTGCTGATCGTTTTCCATCCGAAATATCTGAATGTCGACTTCGGCTTTCATCTTCGTGTTACACTGCATAATCACTGTCTGCAGCAATTCACATCACACAGATACATACACGACATACTCTGCAGAAGTACTGTTGTTACTCACGAATATAATTATATAATTTGTCCATGATCACGGTTAGATTTGGCACCTTGAAACCTATCTAAGGCACGTGAGGTTAATTCAACATCATACAGCTCTTAATTTCTTATCTCCAGTCACCTGTAAAATTAGTGCTTGTTTCTCATCTTACGAACAAATGTGAACAGATTGTTCCTTTAATGTGATTACGAAGTGAATTTAGTTTAAGAGCCGCCATAGTTAATTTTACTTTGATTCAGCAGCTGTTTCATATCAAATGATAAAACTAACGTGTCCTGTATTTATTCCAGATACGAGGTGTGTGTGAAAAGTAGACTGTCAGCAGTGCTAGGGATCTGGCAACGCCGTGTTGTTCTACTTGCGTAGACCGGTGTGTTCGACCCTTTCAGATGCTCAGTCCGAGTTTCAGCTCCGTACAGCTATGAAGCGATTTTTGAGAGCGCCATAATTGAAGTTGTGTTTTTGTTGTGTGCTACGAAAATGGAACAGCGGAAATTAGAGCAACGTTATGTCATCAAGTTTTATGTTAAACTCGTGAATCCGCGAGTGTGACATTTGGAAAGTGGTGTCAGGCCAATGGGGAACATCATCGTCCTAAAAGGATGTTTTTTTGGGACTCTGTAAAACATTCAAAGGAATGTAACAGACGTGCTGAAGCCCCTACTAGTAGAAGGATTTTATCGCTGCTACCAACACTGCGAGCAACGATTCCCCCGGCATATAGCTGCCAAAGGGAAATACTTCGGAGGGGTCAATATTGCTGTTTGAAAACGATAAAAACTTTGGTGGATAAGAACTCAGTCTCATTACGAAATGATAATTAAATCAAGACCCTAAGCTGTCGGCAGGCATTATTATACATCAACGGGAACAGTTGAAAATGCGTGCCCCGACCGGGACTCGAATCCGTTATATATACGAGGGCTATTCCGAAAGTAAGGTCCGATAGGTCGCGAAATGGAAACCACGGTAAAAATCAAAAATGTTTTATTTGCAACAGTTAGATACACCTTGCAGCTACTTATCTCCATAGTCGCCGACCCGACTTAGACGTGTATCGTAGCGTTGTACCAACTTTCCCATACCCTCGCTATAGAAGGCAGCCGCCAGTGCTCTCCGCCAATTCTCTACGCTGGCCTACGGCTCGTTGTCTTGTGCCGAAATGTTGTCTTCATAACCAGCGGTTCATGTGACCAGAGCTGAAACTCAGAGGGAGACAATTACGGGCTGTATTGTGGGTACTCTCACATTTCCATTTGAAAACGATGCAGGAGCATCTTCATTGCCCCTGCAGAATGCGGCTGAGAATTGTCTTGAAGACGAAACAGCACGACAGTTATGTAATGTTAGCTGCATAGCTTCAGGGGAAATTTCTCACCAGGCCCCCGTACTTGGCGGCAGACACTATTTTCTAGACATCTTTACGCACTCACTGCGAGCTCAGAAATGAGAAGAGCGACGTGATGCTAACTGGGGTTATACTAGAGACACTACCCAACACATCTGTGCAAAGCTTTATCGGATTTTCATAGTCGTTTCCATTTCGTAACCGATCGGACCTTACTTTCGGAATAGCCCTCGTAAATCCCATTTTGTTCCGTTTCGTTTGTTGTATCTACACGGGGCGGACTTCGTAAGACACCGGTTGTTAGGTTCGTCGTTGATCGAATAACTCTTTTTTTTATGACAGAATGCAGTTAATCCTCTGACCCAACACGCTGAGCTACCGTGCCGGCATCCATCTGAGCCACCGAGGGCACAGAGGATAGTACGACTGCAGGTATTTGTCCCTTGTACGCTCCCCGTGAGACCCACATTCCCAACTTAATGTCCACACATGTCACAGCAGAGAAGAACAAGGTCAATGGCCGGTTAGCCTTAACTATATGAAGATGGTACTGCTCTTTCGGAAATATCCGAAAGAACAGATACCTCAGTGACCATGCAGCTCTCTTACGGGAGTCGGTGAGATTGTCTACCGCGAGTAATGAGTGTAATGGGCAGGGGCACCACGAATGTAGTTAGTGTGTGGACATTAAGTTGGGAATGTCGGTCTCACAGGGAACGTGCAAGGGATAAATCCCTGCAGTCGCACTATCCTCTGTGCCCTCGGTGGCTCACATAGAGCGTCTGCCCTGTAAGCAGGAGATACCGGGTTCGAGTCCCAGTCGGGGCACAAATGTTCAACTCTCCCTGTTGATGTATATCAACCCCTGCCGATAGCTTAGGGTCTTGATTTAATTATCATTTCATTCCAAGAGAGCTGCACGGTAACCGATGGTATCCGTTCTTTCGGACGTCCGAAAGTACGGATACCATCTTTATACAATCTCATTACGTTTATCGCACACCTCGTAAGTAATAGTATCACCTCTATGTAGTAGATTTTATTTGTCTTATGTTTTGGTCTTTCGGCAGATATTAAATACCACAGAGTTTTAACCACTTGATGTTTGATTAATGCGCAACGTTTTACTGATCCCTATAATCATTTCGTCCCAGAGTAGCTACATAATACATAATTTCCAATTTTATCGATATTTTTAGTCCTATGGGCTGCCACTGCTTATTCGTACCTGCGAAATTTAACAACGCTAAGACCTCTCTGTTGAGGCCGGTAACTAGCTAGTAATAACTCTTGTACCACCAATTCTAGAGCAAATTATAGCGAGAGATGTTCTATTCGCGCTTCAAAACGTAGACGCAAATATATTTCTACGTAGAATACGTAAAATTGGAAAGAGGAACGAAAGCACAGTATTCAGAACTTAAGTACGGCATAGAGAATAATGCGTGTTGCGCGCTAGATGCGTAAGCAGATACCGTACAGACGAATAGAAGCCTAGTGTAAAATAGTGCTTGTGGAAATAAGTACGTTCCGGATGGGAACACAGAAAACATTTCCTTCAGAAGCCGGGCCCGGCACGAAGTTAAAATAAACCATGTGTTGCAGCAACCGCCGGATCAAGAGGGAGGTTTCGTCTGTTTGTAGTTTAAAGATGCGGTTGCTTCCTCGCGGAAATCAGAAAATAAAATAAGCCCTGATTCTGAGAAAGACATTAAGCTCGAACGTCAGAATCCGCAGTTGCAAAATACGTTAGAAAGCAACTCAGAAATGAAGTAACGAAGACGAAATTTCAGTACGCAGAAATCGAGGAAAAAGTAGCAATCAGTACAAACGGATACAGTCATGAGGAAACCACATTTTACCCACCGAGTCAGAGTGGTGACAGGGAGGTGGTCCTGAATCGAGCGTTAAGATTGTAATGGACCCGCGAGTTATTTTTGTGGAAGTACATTAACTTACACTACTGGTCATTAAAATTGCTACACCACGAAGATTACGTGCTACAGACGCGAAATTTAACCGGTAGGAAGAAGATGTCGTGATATGCAAATGATTTGCATTTCAGAGCATTCACACAAGGTTGGCGCCGGTGGCGATACCTACAACGTGCTGACATGAGGAAAGTTTCCAACCGATTTCTTATACACGAACAGCAGTTGCCCGGGGTTGCCTGGTGAAACGTTGTTGTCATGCCTCGTGTAAGGAGGGGAAATGCGTACCATCACGTTTCCGACTTTGCTAAAGGTCGGATTGTAGCCTATCGCCATTGCGGTTTATCGTATCGCGACATTGCTGCTCGCTTTGGTCGAGATCCAATGACTGTTAGCAGAATATGGAATCGGTGGGTTCAGGAGGGTAATACGGAACGCCGTGCTCGATCCCAACGGCCTCGTATCACTAGCAGTCGAGATGACAGGCATCTTATCCGCATGGCTGTAACGGATCGTGCAGCCACGTCTCGATCCCTAAGTCAACAGATGGGGACGTTTGCAGGACAACAGCATGGACTATCAGCTCGGAAACCATGGCTGCGGTTACCCTTGACGCTGCATCAGAGACAGGAGCGCCTGCGATGGTGTACTCGACTACGAACCTGGGTGCACGAATGGCAAAACGTCATTTTTTCGGATGAATCCAGGTTCTGTTTACAGCGTCATGATCGTCGCATCCGTGTTTGGCTGCATCGCGGTGAACGCACATTGGAAGCGTGTATTCATCACCACACTGGCGTATCACCCCGCGTGATGGTATGGGTGCCATTGGTTACACGTCTCGGTCACCTCTTGTTCGCACTGACGGCACTTTGAACAGTGGACGTTACATTTCACATGTGTTACGACCTGTGGCTCTACCCTTCATACGTACGCTGCGAAAAGCTACATTTCAGCAGGATAATGCTCGACCGCATGTTGCAGGTCCTGTACGGGCCTTTCTGGATACAGAAAATGTTCGACTGCTGCCCTGGCCAGCACATTCTCCAGGTCTCTCACCAACTGAAAACGTCTGGTGAATGGTGGCCGAGCAACAGGCTCGTCGCAATACGCCAGTCACTACTCTTGATGAACTGTGGTGTCGTATTGAAGCTGCATGGGCAGCTGTACCTGTACACGCCATCTAAGCTCTGTTTGACTCAATGCCCAGGCGTATCAAGGCCGTTATTACGGCCAGAGGTGGTTGTTCTGGGTACTGATTTCTCAGGATCTATTCACACAAATTGCGTGAAAATGTAATCACATGTCAGTTCTAGTATAATATATTTGTCCAATGAACACCCGTCTATCATCTGCATTTCTTCATGGTGTAGCAATTTTAATGGCCAGTAGCGAAGTTTTTCTGTCTCTTGAATCACAGCAGTCAGACACTTTCATTTTAAACGAGTTCGTCACAAACGAGTATACAAAGAATATGGAAAACAACCTAGTGTTTTTAAAGTCACATGGTTATGATATCCTAGTTTTCACAACGATAAAGCTTTAAGTCAGCTGGAGGAAGACACGGCAGTAGCCGATATGGTGTAAGAAGTTCCCTGACAGCTTGCGGCGCTCTAGCCAATTTTCAACTTGAAAGCGCAAACGGTTGCAAGTGCAAACAAGAGCCACCTATACAGCTGTGGATACATAAGTCGTTGCCATAGAGAGGTTTACAAAATTGCGTTAAGGTATTGGTTGAGGTAGGCGCGCGAAGTTTCCACGCCCAGTCCACTGCAAATATCAGGGGTCAACATACGCTGACTCAACTGCAGGCCATACCAGTGCATCGAGGAATTGGAAATGATTCCGGCAATCATGTTTGTGAAATGAGAAATGTGTAAAGTGGGTATTTATTACAGACATTGTCTGCAAATTGATACTGATTTAAATCAACGGGGAAAGTTGAAAATTTAGACCACACAGGGGTTCGAATCCTGGTCTCCTGCTTTCTAGGCAGGAAATCTGACCATTAAGCCATCCGGACGCAGTGGCCATTGCAAGTGCACGGACTAACCTAGCACGCCTCCTGTCAGATCCAAAATCCCAACTTCTCACACTACTAATGTAGCGCCGCTTGCCCACTATTCTCATTCCTCGCGGCATTTCGACGGTTCCAATAAGGGTTCGAGTATGATACAGATCCGCACTGAAGAGATCATTGGCCGCCTTCGTCTTTATTATACAGGGTGAAAAGTATTTAAACCGACGAACTCTCGGAGGTTCAGGGGACATCAAAACAAATGTTTTTCCCTAATGTCATTTTTTCCTACGAGGATTATTTAAACTGGTGGAGGCCGTATTACGCTCTTCAGTTGTCAGAGATCGTATTACGATCTTCAGTTGTTAGAGGGCGTATTACGCTCTTCAGTTGTAGGCAACTGCTGTCCACCAGTGTAGTAGTGCATTGTCTCTGTTTACTAATGCAGCGATACACCTGGAGTGAGTAGACTGATATGGTTGGTGCGTACTACGTAGCGCACCACAACGGACGAGCTGCACAGCGGGTTTATCAACAACAATATCCTAATCGCCGTATCCCTGATCATACGACCTTTGCTGCGGTGTACCAACGTCTGCGTGAGACCGGACCATTTAGCAGGTTACCCGGATAGGGACGCCGTCGCACGGTAAGAACGCTGCAATTTGAGGAAGCTGTCTTGCAGCATGTGGAGCAGGATCCTTCAATCAGCACTTGTGCAATTGTACATAACATGGCAACGAATGAGACGAATGTAAGAACAGTCCTTCGAGAGCAATTGTTACGTCCATTTCACTTACAGCGTGTCCACAACCTGTAACCAGTTGATTATCCACCCAGAGCACAGTTTTCGCAGTGGTACCTGGAACAGTGTGAAATGCATCCTACATTTCCATCCTCTCGGTTGTTTACCGATGAAGCAACGTTCGGACGTGATGGAGTCTTCAACGTGCACAATTCGCATGTTTGGAGTGAGGATAACCCACATGCCACAGCTACTAGCGCTCATCAAATGTGTGGGTCGGTGTTGTTGGGGACTGTTTAATTGGGCCGTATCTGCTACCTAGGCCATTAAATGCGCAGGCACTATTACAATTTTCCCGCCAGAGCATTGCCAGAATTGCTGGAAGACATCCCGCTCCCTACACGATAAAGCATATGGTTCCAACATAACGGGGCGCCGGCACATTTCAGTCGTCGTGTGCGTCGATTCCTGGACCGACGGTTCCCAGAAACGGGGATTGGCAGAGGTAGTCCTGTACCACGGCCTGCTGGATCCCTAGATATGTCCCCTCTGGACTTTTTGTGTGGAGAGAGATGCGCAACCTTGTTTACGCAACTCCTGTTGCATCAGAAGAGGATCTGGTTGCCCGGATAGTAGCAGCAGCAGGAACAATTCAGGATACTCCTGGGGTTTTTGTCCGTGTCAGAGAGAACCTGATCCGACGGTGTAACCTTTTTTTACGTGCCAATGGAGGCATTTTTGAAAATCTACTGTAATTGAAATTGGGTTGTGTTAATGTGTTGTCTGTTGGTCATAAAAAAATGGAAAAGTGTTTGTTGGTTTAATTAATTTACCGCCAGAGAAATCTTCCTCTAGGAAAAAATGACATTAGGGAAAAATATTTGTTTTGATGCCCCCTACAACCTCCCAGAGTTTGTCGGTTTAAACACTTTTCACCCTGTATACATGTGGTGTCTGTTCGTTTGGACACATCTGAAAGAACAGACACGATTTTTGATCCACTAACCATTATGAATTAAGACAAGAGGAATTACAGACATTGCCTAAAGGTGGGCATTGATTTAAGTCAATTGGGAAAGTGGAAAATTTGTGGGGGATAGGGATTCCAGTTTAATTACAATTACGGTTACGATCGGCACGGGTGTTGTAGAGTTGAGAAGTTTTGCCGGACGGGAAGCGTCCTTGGGTACTCCGTGCAGCTAGGATGACCACTGTGTCCGGATGGCTTAGTCGTCAGAGCATCTGCCTGGTAAACAGGAGACCCGGCTGCAACTCCCGATCCGGCAGAAATTTTCAACATTCCCCATTGATTTAAATCAATGCCCACTAGCAAGCAATGTCTGTAACTCCTTTGTGTCTTAATTTACAATAGCAGCTGGATCAAAAATTGTATCTGTTCTTTCGAACATGTCGGAAAAACCAGACACGACGTATACGTAAATATATTTGGTGTCACGCCTAATGGTCTAGTGGTGAAGTGCGTGAATGGGAACAGGGAGGTCACAGGATCGAAGTCTGGTCGCACATCAGAAATTTTCATTCCAATTTTAAATAATTACCAGTAACTACACGTGGGGGTTCCACATTATGGGTTAGGTCCACTTATAAAACTCGTACTGCCTCTCGAATTTGTTTTGAAACTATTTTGTTAATCAGTTATCGTATTTAGAAGCAGTACAACGTTACCCTTTGTAAGGATTTTGGCAGGTTTGACCGTGAAATGCCTAAAGGGCGTTGCCTATCGGACATTAATTTAAAATTACGTAAATATACACAACAAATAACAGATACTATTTAGAAACAGTTTTAACTAATCAAATTGGTGAAATAATAAAAAATACGGTCGCCAACCTAATTAGGCATAGAAATATGTAACATTTCTTTTCAAAGAAAAAGATATAAGCAACTTTAGTGGAAAGACACAGCCTGTACTACTCTCATACGAAAGTGCAATGAACACAGTCACAAGCATATGAAAATGGTAAAGTGGGTGCTAACAGTCATAGTAGAACAAGCCTTTCTTCTCAAACACAAAAGACACTGATACACTCTTCTATATTAAATGTCAATCCAAGTAACTTCATTAATACTACCAATGCAAGTCAATACTGAATTGGAAATTGTGTATGGACTTAGTCTCAAGTTAGCAAATACCTTTTACACAGCATACATTTAAATAAAGTTCTCTAGTATATGTATTCTCACTGTCCCGTAAAAGCAATAAAGTAACTGATTTCATAGATAATGATACTTCCGTTAACTTTACCTTCCGCAGAAACAAAACAATAAATGGGTGCTCATAAACTGATACAATAGCTCTTAACACACAACATGAGAATAAAATTCAACATATGTTTCAAAATTAGTTAGCGTTTTCTTTTATACAATAACTTTGTGTATTTAGAGCAACTTTCAGCAGTGGGGACCTTTAATCTTTAACGTAGTTATTAGGCAAACTGACACACTTTCTCATACAGTGACTCACCTTTTGTGCTATTTCAATAGGCTGCACAAAAATGATTTGCCAAGAAGAACATTTCAAGACAAAATTTAATAATATTTACTTTTGAAACTAACCTCAAAGTGGTTTATTGCCTATTCGTTATTACCACAGTCTTCTACTTTAATGTCAGTAATTAAGTAAATAATTTTGAAAGTCCAGAAAACTTTAAACTGAACTATTTCAATCACTGGGAGGCTTTCAAAAAGCTACACTTACTACCTTACTTGCCAAATCCACAATACTTTTAACTACTCTTTTTCACTTAATATCAAACAAGATTAATTAAATAGCTGTTATGCTTTGAGACTTTCATTCCTTCATTATTTGAGAACAAGGACACTCGGTAATCGTAATTCAAGTGGAGAGGACCCTGAGAGGTTTTATGATTGGAAACAAATCAAGGTGGGTTTATAAATTTTGTTCTGAGTTACCTTGTATTTTAAAAACATTAAAAGTGCTGATCCTTCACTTTACACTGCTATAATTCCTCCACTTCATCATAGTGATTGCCCAGTGTGGTGACAAGTACATCGTGGTAGATGGATTTACTGTTGGAAGTGGTATGCTCTGTCATATCCTTGGTAGCGACGTTCCTCCGATTTTTAAGACAATTTCCAGTAACAGAGCATAATAATTAATCCAGCCATCCACCCGAGGCTTTGGCGTAGTGGAAACTGGCACAAAAAGCCTCTCTCGGCACCTGAACCATGCACTATTTGATCATTAGCTGCCAGCTGTTCGGTAGCTAGTCTCAGACTAACTACCTTGTCCACCTTTTCCTCTGCACCAACCACATTTTGCGCGCGCTAATTAATTTCCGTTCCAGAGGGGAACTACAACACCTTTTCATACACAAAGAACTAACAAGGGAACCTCCCCATCGCACCCCCCTCAGATTTAGTTATAATTTGGCACTGTAGATAGGTATTGAAAAATTGAACATAGATCAATCGAGAAAACAGGAAGAATTTGTGTGGAACTATGAAAAAATAAGCAAAATATACAAACTGAGTAGTCCATGGGCAACATAGGTAATAACAAGGATAATATGAGCATAGGAGCGACGTGGTCCCGTGGTTAGTGTGAGCAGCTGCGGAGCGAAGGGTCCTTGGTTCAAATCTTCCCTCGAGTGAAAATTTTAACTTTTATATTTTCGCAAAATTATGATCTGTCCGTTCGTTCATTGACGTCTCTGTTCACTGTAATAAGTTTAGTGTCTGCGTTTTGCGACCGCATCGCAAAACCGTGCGATTAGTAGACGAAAGGTCGTGCCTCTCCAATGGGAACCGAAAACATTTGATCTAGGAGAACACGTCTGATATATTCTATACGACACTGGTGACGGCATGTGCGTCACATGACAGGAATATGTTGTCGACCCACGTAACTTGCACACTTGGCGAATAGGTAAAAAGATTCTTCTACCTTGCCCGATTTAGGTTTTCTTGTGGATGTGATAATCACTCCCAAAAAAGTGATGAAAACATAAGAGTGTGTCACATAAACTGCAACAAATGAATGCAACAGTTTTACAGTCGCACAGTTTTCTCTGTGCTCTGTCAAAACATGTTTTTAACGTTTTCAAATTTTTCCGTGTGTAGACCGTCAAATCCTGCATATGTCCAAGCGAATCTGAACATGTCCTGGAATTTTGGAGAGCGAAGTTGATTATGTGTGAGTGCCTGAACTCTGATAATTGTCTGAAAATAAAAAATTTAAACTCTTCACTAGTGTGAAGACTTGAACCAAGGACCTCTCGCTTCGCAGCTGCTCACGCTAACCACGCGACCACGGCGCTCCTGTGCTCACATCATCCTTGATATTGCCTATGTTGCCTATGGACTACTCGGTTTGTATAATTTGCTTGTTTTTTCATAGTTCCACACAACTTCTTCCTGTTTTCTCGATTGACCTGTGTTGAGTTTTTCAAGGCCTATCCACTGTGCCAACTTATAACTAAATCTGAGGGGGGTGCGATGGGGAGGTTCCCTTGTTAGAGCCCTGAGTGAGGTCCGGCAGTTACAGAGTATCAAACAAACATATTAAAGAAAACACTTCATTTGTTTATATCGACAGTTCAACATAAAATTAATTAAACAAAACTATTCATTTCTAAATACAACCAAAGAGTTCGTGTAAGAAAGACAAAACATATTACAGCATATCACAGGTCATATATTACAGAGATTACACTTCATATAAAATACAATTAATCAGAATAAATTTATTTGTCATCTTACCACAGTGTTACACACTCTTCCTGTCTGGATAACTGAGGTGCGTTAGGGACATGCAAGTGGGCGAAGAGGCGTCTTGTTGCAAGACTTGCACTCAGCCATTGAGAGACAAGGAATTAGTATTTCAATTTGTTTGGTGCGTAATTTCGTCGTTTGCGGAAGTTCCATCCTCTAACTCAAACACCCGTACCGGTTCTAAACGTAACTATAATATGTACTGACAGAACTGGGTCAGTCATCCGTAAACATGTCCGTTCTATCTTTAAATATTTCTGCTGTTTTCCTAAACCGTTTCACGTGAATGAAAAAGCGCCTCGTTCAGCGAGGCTACGACCGATGTCCTTCAGCTTCTACGTTAAAAGTGAGTTAGTGGGCACGATCCAATGACCTCTGTATCCACTGAATGCCAGTGCCTCACCCTCATTTCCCTGCATAAATTAAGAGCGCTTGTATTACCTTCACTGTGTTAAAAAATGCTCCACCGTTCACCGCTGCACCTTAATCTTTGGCTTTCTGACCGCCATGGGCCCTTCGATCCTCCTCATTCAGTTTGAGCCTTACAGATCGAGGGAACCACGAGGAGTTTTCTTTCACTCTCCTAAGCTTTAGCCTGACTGTCCATCTTCGGATCGGATCGGCCTTATCGCTGAGCTACTGGGTCCAGCCAAGTAGAAGAAAGTGCTTTCCTCTTACGACGCTATTCATCAGCGTTCCAAACTATACTCCTGCTGCCGTTCGGTAAGCATTTGTTCTCATATAGATGGCCTGCTTAATTTTATACTTGTCTTTCTTTTATTATTCCTAATTAGCTTTCCAGACTCCCACCATCATAGCCATTCATTAGTTTCCAGATACCCTGGAAGCGGCTTGTGATCGGGGTCTTAAACGTTCGTTAAGCAGTAGAATGTGATAAATCTGGATAGCGAAGTGTGCGAAGGTGAAATCCAAAAGAGGGTGGAAGTGAAATTTTGTACGAATACGAAGCTGACCCATCTCTAAACGCACTAAAGCAGCAACCAAAATGAATGTCCTCGACCCCAACGACAGAGTACAATGCGATCTACAGTACATAAGACCCTCAAATGGTTCAAATGGCTCTGAGCACACTAGGGGACTTAACATGTGAGGTCATCAGTCCCCTAGAACTTAGAACTACTTAAACCTAACGAAACAAACGACATTTCACACATCCATGCCCGAGACAGGGTTCGAACCAGCGATTGTAGCGGTCGCGCGGTTCCAGACTGAAGCGCCTAGAACCGCTCGGCCACACATAAGACCCTCATTTCTGAGATTACTGGAGAGTGATCTGGAGTTTAATTCGAATAACTGTTGTTCTCAACTGTCCAATTGGATACCGATAATATTTATGCCATCAATATTGGAAAAATATCTGTATTTGAAGGTCACCAGGTTCTCTTAGCCTACGCCTACAGTTCGCCACAAGTAGTATTTAAGACTCAACAACTTCTTAGAATCTCATAAACTCACTTACATCTATTCTACTGTGGTTTCTCTCCTGTTCTCCCCTGAAGTTACCGCTAACGAACTCGAAGACAGCTTTTAGCTTTGATGCGTCCTTCCCATGTTATCAGCACATGAATTCTATTCACATTTCGCGGAATTTCACGTCTTCCAACCGATCACAGCTAACGAGTTTATGATTTGAGCTGTAATGAGAGAGAGTATCATAGCTGTCTCTTCTCTTGCTACACTTCCTTATAATTACTGCCTTTCTTTATATAACAATGCTATGAACACTGAAACAAAATTTCGTTTTGTTTTCATAGTCTAATGGTCAAGTCCTTCATTTAGCCCCTTCGTGAAGGTTATGAACCCAGTTTTCAAGTGGTTAGTAAAAGTATTTCTGCTGGCTTTGTAGGAGAAGTGGAACCGTCACATTATGCTTGACATTGTTATATGATATGTGAAGGAAAGCAATGCTGATGTGAGGCACTCTCCTACAAGTATCAGTACTCTTCTAACTACCGCCTATGGTCGTGCCCGCAACAGGAGATAAGAAAAACAATAATGGATTTGAAAAAACTGACACTTCCCACTTCGTATGTATCTTATCCCTTGCTGGAACCTTTATGAAGACATATGGTGCATGCTTATCTTTGGATAAGGTTTGAGAGAAACATTTTAAAGCCGGCCGAAGTGGCCGTGCGGTTAAAGGCGCTGCAGTCTGGAACCGCAAGACCGCTACGGTCGCAGGTTCGAATCCTGCCTCGGGCATGGATGTTTGTGATGTCCTTAGGTTAGTTAGGTTTAACTAGTTCTAAGTTCTAGGGGACTAATGACCTCAGCAGTTGAGTCCCATAGTGCTCAGAGCCATTTGAACCATTTGAGCCAAACATTTTAAAACGATTATACAGCACCTTAAAAATCACTTTCTAGAATGAAATAAAATATCAGACAAAAAAAGTGAAGAGCTGGTTGGATGTCAATGTAACTTCGTACGTGTACTCACTACCAGCAGGTATGTAAATTTCATTTCTCTGTGATAGGTGGAACGGCCACCAACAGAGTGCATTAGTGTTGTTCGTGTATAGTGTTGTTACTATGCCTGGTACGGTATACTCGTATAATGCGTGTAAACAGCGTCAGATGTAGAGTGATCACTGTTAAGGACGCAGACGTAACGCGTACACGTGTGAGGCAGAGTTATCAGCACGTGACAGATTATGAACGAGGCTTCGTTGCCAGCTGATCGAATAACGGAATATCGATATCTTTGGGGCTTTCAGGACTGACAGTGGCTTGACATTCGACTACGTGGGAACGTCAGTGCAGTCGTACTCCTCCATGTACAATTATTTCTGGTCTTCGGCGAGAGGAGACGTTCGTGTTGTTGCAGTTTCAGTTGATGTCATAAAATGGATTCGATAAATATGGAATTTCTGCAAAAAAGCTTTTCCATTATTTTAAGTACAAGAAATATATTCAACCAGAACACGCGTAATGTTCCCATCTAGATCTTGTACATCCCTGATTCAACAATAAAAATATCTTCTCAAATATGTCTCTCTTTGTGAACGAACGCCAAACAGATTGCCTCACCAACAATAGCTAGCCGGTGCTCCACAGGTTTAGTGAGGCGCGGTGTACCTTTGAGTAGAATTTAATATTATATACACTCTGCAACATTATTGCAGCTTTTGCCTAATATGAATGTTCACAGCCAATTAGCTACAATTTTATCGTTCACTTCTCTAAATGTATCCACTTATGCAGGCACTTTGGAACAGTTTCAGTAGCTGAAATGCTAATGAATAGCGTGTACTGAATAGTTGTAACACCGAGCTTCGAACTGTTACCGCGATAGCGAGACTGCAGAAGGCTTCGCGACGTACTACGTTGTTCAACAGCGCTTCAAAAATACTACGATAATTAGGAAATCATCATAATCTGGAAAAGACGAAAATTTCGAAAATGGTGGTCACAATTTCTTGTCAAACCAGAACTGCACATTCAGGATCAGCCACAAATGTACCGAAAAGTGTAGGGCACCATAAAGGCCGTGACAAAGTAGAGCAGTCTCTTGCTCAACTTTACAATATTAAATCACAAAGACGCCATTTCGATCACCTTTCGCACTGTAGATTCCTTCCCAGTCATTGAAGCATGTCTGACACAGATCGTTGCATCGTAAAGTGACATTTGAAGCCTTAAGCGACAGTACCGAGACAAAAGAATCGTTCGCCTTAGACCAGTAAGAAGTTGACTCTGAGTAACGATCCTGAAATAGGACTAATATCTCGTCTTAACTGCATGACGAAATCAATCTGTCATATCCGTGATAATTTCTCCGTATTTCGTGATAATGCACACCAGCTGTTAATTCTGCAAGAGTCGCAGGAGAGCTTCTGTAATTCTGTTTGGAAGGTAGGAGACGAGGTACTGGCGGATGTAAAGTTGTGACGGGAGGGGGGGGGGGGGGGGGGCATGAGTCGTGCTTGGGTAGCTCAGTTGGTAGAGCGCTTGCCCGCGAAAGGCAAAGGTCCTGAGTTCGACTCTCGGTCCGGCACACAGTTTTAATCTGCCAGGAAGTTTCAAGACTGGCAGTTTTTAGCACTTCAGTTAGCCATCCAAAACCACAGAGAATAACTTCTAATCCAAAGCCACACACATCGTTAATACCGACATGAGCCACCACCTGCAGCTGTATCTTGTGCTCTTCATGGCATGAGGAAGCACTCATTCCACATCTGGAATGCCTTCTCCTGATATACACACAGTACGCAATGGATTTCTTCCCCTCCTTCGCAGCCGTATCCCTAAAGGGCCGCATTATGGGCCTGAAATTCTAGATACCAACTACGAGAAAACCCGCCCTCTATGAATGTCGAGATCTAGCGTGTCGGGATGCTTCCTTTGGAACTCACTCTTTGTCAGCCACAGTTAGAACCCGAAATTTGTACGCCAGATGAACTAGGGCGGCCCTTCGATCGGTCCCGCCAGAAATTCTTTCACTGCTTAGCACACCTAGAGACTACCTCCCACTCGACCACAGGTGAACGGTCATCCTCAATGTGTGCAGTGCGCGGAGCGGTCACACATGTGGACGATCAACTGACATGGGAGTCGTGCTGGACGTCCCATGATTCTCCACGTGGAGCCCCTCAAAACGACGCCCGTTGTCAACAGCCTCAAACTGTTTCTCGAAGCCAGCGCTGTGTAGACCTGCTAGCGAAGGGCCTCTGAGTCGGTGGGTTTCTGGCGTCGGGCGATATAGATTCTAACTTCCATATTTGGTCGTTGTCCGTGTGCCTTGCTCTCTTTGCGTCTTTGAGACAGGCTATTTATGGCGGCGCGCGTGCGCAAGTCGGAGAGTGGGTCTGCGCATGAGCCGATTCTGTCTGTGACGTGACGTGCTTTCGATGTTGTCGTTGTGGGGAGTTGGCGACACCATGTCACGTGGCACGGCCGTATGCCGTGAGGACCAGTTGAGTTGGAGCAACAAGAAGCGTGGGCCGCTGCCGGAAAGCATTAAAGTTGTATTGACACGGCTGGCCAGTGGCGACCAGAATTTGCTAATACCTCGAGAGCTATGCGGATGGATGGCGTGTGGACATCACATGAAGAAGAAAAAAATTAATCGCAAAGCATTCGTGGTGGGTTCTTCCTTCTATGTATAGTGAATATTATTGTGTGGTTAAGGACTGTTGACTGTTGTAGTTGCTCGTGCTAGTGGCCAGCAAAACATTCACTGCAGTGGTGGCGAGGCGAGTTACGTTCTGGAACGGCCATGAAATTATGTTACTAAAGTGGCTAGAAATAGCGCCTCGCATTTGTAAGTTTGGATTTGGTGCTTGACTTGAGCGTCATTTCTTAATTTAGTTATAGATTTAGAATTTTCTGGTTTTACGAATTAGTGGTAGTTGTTGTTTCTAATAATTTCTTGTGGTTATGGAAGGCAATTGGCCATGATAAATGTAGGTCACATTGTGTTTTATGGTCGGATAGAGGCCCTGTGTATTTCGGTCTCTGGCCTTAGGGGCCGTGCAATGTCAGATACCTATCTGATTATCTTGTAAGGTGGACCTTAAGTCACAGGGTGTGGACTCACACATCTTTTGACGTAGTATCTAGATTTTTTTTTGTTTTGTTTTTGGTTTTTGATCAAAGGAAACTAAGCTCCTTAATTCTGTTCATTGGTTAAATTGTAATACGTTCATATTAAGGTATTGCTTTTCTATATATTTATTTGTGAAACTTGTATATACTACAGTGTGTCTGCCGCTCGTGTTTTCCTGTTTTCAGAAACGTATATAGTGGTCGACGCGAGAAAACCTCGCCCCGCGAGCTTTCAGTGTGACGGAAATCTCAGGATTTGAACTCAGGGCCGTCCGGACCCCGTAAACGCGCGATTTCTCTATTCCATTCAACGAGAGTCTTGTTTTAGGCAGAAGATTTCCTACTGCCCAAAGTTGAGTGTAAGTTCACCCTTTGGATGGTGTGTTTGCGAAATTGTAATTTGCTCGCGTCCATCAAATGTTAATCAAATTGCCGTTTTGCCTTCTACATCTACATCTACATGATTACTCTACAATTCACATTTAAGTGCTTGGCAGAGGGTTCACCGAACCACAATCATACTATCTCCCTACCATTCCACTCCCGAACAGCTCGCGGGAAAAACGAACACCTAAACCTTTCTGTTCGAGCTCTGATTTCTCTTATTTTATTTTTGTGATCATTCCTGCCTAAGTAGGTTGGGCTCAACAAAATATTTTCGCATTCGGAAGAGAATGTTGGTGACTGAAATTTCGTAAATAGATCTCGCAGCGACGAAAAACGTCTTTGCTTTAGTGACTTCCATCCCAACTCGCGTATCATATCTGCCACACTTTCTCCCCTATTACGTGATAATACAAAACGAGCTGCCCTTTTTTGCACCCTTTCGATGTCCTCCGTCAATCCCAACTGGTAAGTATCCCACACCGCGCAGCAATATTCTAACAGAGGACGAACGAGTGTAGGGTAAGCTGTCTCTTTAGTGGACTTGTTGCATCTTCTAAGTGTCCTGCCAATGAAACGCAACCTTTGTCTCGCCTTCCCCGCAATATTATCTATGTGGTCTTTCCAACTGAAGTTGTTCGTAATTTTTACACCCAGGTACTTAGTTGAATTGACAGCCTTGAGAATTCTACTATTTATCGAGTAATGGAATTCCAACGGATTTCTTTTGGAACTTATGTGGATCACCTCACACTTTTCGTTATTTAGCGCCAACTGCCACCTGCCACACCATACAGCAATCTTTTCTAAATCGCTTTGCAATTGATACTGGTCTTCGGATGGCTTTAATAGGCGGTAAATTACAGCATCATCTGCGAACAACCTAAGAGAACTGCTCAGATTGTCACCCATGTCATTTATATAGATCAGGAACAACAGAGGTCTCAGGATGCTTCCCTGGGGAACACCTGATATCACTTCAGTTTTACTCGATGATTTGCCGTCTATTACTACGAACTGCGACCTTCCTGACAGGAAATCACGAATCCAGTCGCACAACTGAGACGATACCCCATAGTCCCGCAGGCCTTTCCCAAAAGAACGCTACAAATTGCCGTTCAAGATGACTAACAATCAGTTTCCCTCCAGCGTTGTAGAACAGTGTGCAGAGATATTCACAGAACCTCTCCATACACTTTTCATCCATCTGTAATTTAGATAACTCGCAAGTAATTCAGTGTGGTGTTAATCAAATTTGTGAAAAAGAGACACTTCCCCTGAGTCTCTGCACATTGCGTCGCCAGTGATTCGTAAGGCTAGCTGCGGAAGGGTCAATATTCGTATTTGTGAAGTACCCTGGCGCAGTGCGGTAGAGAGAATGGAGAAATACCTGCTCTCTCCTCATTTTGCAGCTCTATGAAGGGGGGGAGTGCATGATCACAAGCCGGCGATCTACCTTCCCTCACTCTTCTAACACCACCCCCGAATTGTCAGCCTGCTACACTCCCAGAACAGAATTTATTCCTTAATACGGTTCTATTTCACTTAGACGTGCTACACACATTTGAGTGGCTCGGTGTCCTTGGTGCCCAATCCAGATTTATGTAGTTTTGAGGTGTATTAAGTAAAATTTCATATCAGTATAGGAAATAACTGATGAACGCAGAAGTCAGAAGTGCAAAAGAAAGTGCGCATTTCGCTTAATTTCACATCATAAAATTGAAAAGTTATCACTTAAATATCAACGATATTTATTGTAAACAAATGATAGGCAACTCTGGCACTGAAAACGAACAGATTGAAAATAAAAGTTTTGTTTGTTAGGCACTTGATACGCAAGTGTGGCACACTTTAAAATGGGAGTTTTGTGAAAATACAAATTGAATATTTTTGTAAGATTACAGATAACTTATTTAGGAACAATTAATTTGTACAATCCTCATTAACACATTTATCCCATTCACTCCACTGTCTCTTCATCACTCTCACTTTGTCAGGGATTCCTTCCTCTTCTCCGTGAAGAGACACGTGAAACTGATGATACTCTGGTAGTACAAACTTCAAAAGACTTTGCAGATCCTTGACTTTTCCCTACGACACGTTTCTGCCAGTAACATATAATAGTTGTAGACTTTGTGGGCATTCGCGGCTAGGACGTTCTCTACTCGACTTTTTGGCGATGTCTAGTGCATTGAAACCAATATCTTCGAAGCAGTTGTATGTATAGATTATCATTTTTGGATGTTCTTTGTGATTGCTTAGACTTAGCATTGTCAACCATTCGACTTTGTCATTTTTCATATTTATTTTCCTACTGGCAATGTTTTCTTCCATGGATTTTGAACTGAAAAATAGATCATGAGTCATTTTATGAAGAACAAGTTCTGATTGCTTCTTCTTTGCATTTCAGTCACCATAGGCCAGTCACGTGGGTGAAAAATATAAGGATGGTGTTTCTTTTCTATTTCAATAACACCAAAATCTTGATTGCAAGAAGAAAAAATGTGGCCAGGAAGAAAAAACTTTTGTTTATGTGTTGAATTTCAGATTTCTGTAAAATATAGCTTAATATGTTTCTGTATTGGCCACAGCAACTGTCACTGTAGAATATTACTTCTTTTGTTGTTAGCGGGAGAAAATGTCTAATATTGCATAAAAGGCATGAGGCAGTTTCTTGTGACCCGCGGGGAGGCGGTATGTTCACTCCAGATGTGCATATGACCAGTGTTACCAACTTCATCACGTACACCTAGATTGTAGACCCATTCGTTGTTAATACTGGCGTATTAAGTGTTTTTTGCAAGTCAAAAACAAGAACTTTTTTTCTACCATTACACTAAGATGCTTCACTTATGTCGCTCTTCTTCATCTCTTTCAAGGCTTCACGCTGCACAAGCAGTTAATTTTTTTAAGGGCCATTTGGTAAACTCGTCATCTTTGCTTGAAATCCATCACAGGTCTGGCAGGTGTCCCTTTTTGGCTGTTTGAAATGCAGGCTGTATCTTGAATTGAAACACGTACAGTGATAAAATGGAAATGAGCGTTTGATGTAATTGGCCGGGAGGCCCCTTACGGGGCAGGTCCGGCCGCCTTGGTGCAGCTCTTACTACATTCGACGCCACACTCGGCGACCTGCGCGCCGGATGGGGATGAAATGATGATGAAGGCAACACAACACCCTGTCGCTAAGCGAAGAAAATCCCCGACCCAGCCGGGAATCGAACGCGGACCTGTAGGACGCCAATCCATCACACTAACCACTCAGCTATAGGGCCGGATACGTACACTGGTGAAACACATACAGTGAAACTGCCCTGTGACTGTACAGATTGCACTCTTGTTTGTAGAGCTTAACCATTATAGCCATTTGAGATCTGGCGATAAATATTTGCGTGAGCTATCTCGGCGAAAATAGTGGCCCTCGTATGCGGAATAAATCTACAAACCCGCTACTCATCTGTAGATCTCTTTTTGTTATGCGGCACATGTTGCCCATTTTGTTGCTTTCTGATGTTCCATTCATCTTTTTCCTCTGAAGTACAGTGGTTATACTACCATCGCAAACTGACAGCGTTCCCTGAAAGAATGTTTTGCATACCATCTTGCCTTCGACATTTTCATCTTGCAGTTTACTGCGTCGAGAAGCGTCATTTTTACCGTATCTCCGCTTTCCAAACCCTACCTTGGCTAGCAAGGTCGCCGAATCTCTCCCCAACTGAGATCTGAGCATTAGGGCAAGACCCTCCAACAACCTCGGAATTTTGGCCATCTAACGTGCCAATTGCACAGAATGCGGCCCGATAACCTTCAGGACAACATCTAACAACTCTAGCCGGCCGGATGGCCGAGCGGTTCTAGGCGCTACAGTCTGGAGCCGCGCGACCGCTACGGTCGCAGGTTGGAATCCTGCCTCGGGCATGGATGTGTGTGATGTTCTTGTGTACATAGTTACGCTTAGTCAGCGCGTACACAACTTTCCCAATAGAGCGCGCCCCACAAAGCACAACAGCGCAGGCGCTGCGCACGTCCGTCTTCGCACTACGAGATGGCGCTGTCTTATAGACGGACCAAATTCTGCTTCCGCCGATCCGCGTATTAATATGTAACGCAGCCAATGAGATTGCTGCTAACGTAGAACATTTTCTCCTCGCGGATCACACTCGCTGAGTGATACCTGAACGCTCGAGGTATTATAACGAGTGTACAGACCTCCGATTAGTCACTCTGCATTAGTCTGTAGTCAAGTTCAGTCTGCGCCTAGTAAGATTATCATATTCCTGTACATAGCCATGAAGAGGAATGTATAGACACTTTGTCAAGTATCAGAGATATGTGAGAATAAGATTAACGTACCAAGACCAAAGGAACTTCAGATTGTCAACTGTAAATAGCATCCAGAATCAAGTTAAGTAAGGTTAATGATTATTATTATTTTAATAAATGTGTGTGAAAATCAAGTTCTGTTTAAAGTTGGTCACCCGCAATCTGCTACTCTAAGCGTGCAGGTGGCATTTCAATCGTCTGACCTAACGGCAGAAGATAAACACCCCACGATAAGACCACGAGACATATTGCTGACACTCGCCTACTTCGAGCGACAAGTCAAATAATCTGATGGTGTGTGTACCGAAGGTCTACCAGTACGCACACCACAGATGTCTTTAGATTAGTTATGTTTAAGTAGTTCTAAGTTCTAGGGGACTGATGACGACAGCAGTAAAGTCCCATAGTGCTCAGAGCCATTTGAACCATTTTTTTCTAACAACTCTATCAATCAAAGTCAAGCCGAATAACGGCTTGCATAACGGCCAGAACTGACTTGCTCAATTTGTGAAGCTCTTTCTGTTGAATAAATTATTTATTTTTTCTGAAATTTCTGAAAGTTTTTTGTTCATCTGCACATGAACATCCACCGATTTCCTTCTCATTTTTTAGTGTAAGAATGTATTGCACTGTAATTCTTCCACACCCGCAAGTTTTATCTGCGTTCTCTACGCGCTCTGCTAATGCTGTTTCGTCTACCGACATGGCTCGGAAACACAGTACTGTGGAGGACATCAGACAGAATGATGCTGGCCCTGGAGGCAGGCATCCGTTCTCCAGTGAGCAGCAGTGCGAGGCGAGGCGACCTTCCACAGCGAGAGAGCTGTGAGCCGAGGCTGGCCCAGAGGGAGGAGGGAAAGCCAGGCCGCACTTTACTGCCCGCGCCCCGCCAGCCGACTTAACTGCTCTACGGCCCGCCAGCTCGCAGCTGGACCAGGGCGACACACGCGCCGCCGGCCCGCCCCTGCGCGCTACATTTCACCAGCCCGTCCTGCAAAGGGCGGCAGGGCTGCCACGCGGGGCTCAGCAGAGGGCTCTGTCTATATATATATATATATATATATATATATATATATATATATATATATATATATACAGCCGCGCTCGCGACCTTCCCACCCTGGCAGCAGATACCTCGTTAACACACGGTCGAGTCGCTTCACTACTACAGGCGGCGACAACACAGTGTAACTCCATGACGTGCGTCACTTGTTCTGCATTGACGATGCACGTATACAGGGTGTTACAAAAAGGTACGGCCAAACTTTCAGGAAACATTCCTCACACACAAATAAAGAAAAGATGTTATGTGGACATGTGTCCGGAAACGCTTAATTTCCATGTTAGAGCTCATTTTAGTTTCGTCAGTATGTACTGTACTTCCTCGTTTCACCGCCAGTTGGCCCAATTGAAGGAAGGTAATGTTGACTTCTGCTAGAACATGTGCCTTTACAACTACGACACAACATGTGGTTAATGCACGATGGAGCTCCTGCAACATTTCAGTCGAAGTGTTCGTACGCTTTTCAACAACAGCTTCGGTGACCGATGGATTGGTAGAGGCGGACCAGTTCCATGGCCTCCACGCTCTCCTGACCTCAACCCTCTTGACTTTCATTTATGGGGACATTTGAAAGCTCTTGTCTACGCATCCCCGGCACCAAATGTAGAGACTCTTCGTGCTCGTACTGTGGACGGCTGTGATACAATACGCCATTCTCCAGGGCTGCACCAGCGCATCAGGGATTCCATGCGACGGAGGGTGGATGCATGTATTCTCGCTAACGGAGGACATTTTGAACATTTCCTGTAACAAAGTGTTTGAAGTCACGCTGGTACGTTCTGTTGCTGTGTGTTTCCATTCCATGATTAATGTGATTTGAAGAGAAGTAATAAAATGAGCTCTAACATGGAAAGGAAGCGTTTCCGGACACATGTCCACATAACATATTTTCTTTCTTTGTGTGTGAGGAATGTTTCCTGAAAGTTTGGCCGTACCTTTTTGTAACACGCTGTATACCGGGTGGTTATAATTAAAATGCAGCTCCTCTCGGAGGTTCAGTGTGACAGCGAAACTTGGTAGATACGCTAACGCGTTAATGCGGAACCGATTTACGCTAGGAAAAACATTAGTTCCAATCATGGCCACCAGGTGCCTATATGGCGCTGTAAACTGTTTGTATGACCGTATGACCTCCACGCTGTCATCTGACAAGTCATAACGTGAGTGAACAGTATGGCTACCGGAAAGAGTGACCGTGCGCTCTCAGTGAAACTGGCTGTTTAGGTATTTACATTGGTAACGCCAAGTAGTGCTCTGTATGAAAATCACTGGCTGTGCTGTGTGCAGAGTCTGTGGCTGGTTTGCATTGTTGTTCGCTATTGTAGTGTTGGGCAGCTGGATGTGAACAGCCCGTAGCGCTGCGCAGTTCGAGGTGAGCCGCCAGCAGTGGTGGATGTGAGGAAGTGAGATGTCGGATTTTTGAGAGCGGATGATCTGGACGTGTGTCCATCAGAAACAGTACATTTGTAAGAGGGGATGTCATGAACTGCTATATATATTATGGCTTTTGAACACTATTAAGGTAAATACATTGTTTGTTCTCTATCAAAATCTTTCATTTGCTAACTGTGCCTATCAGTAGTTGGTGCCTTCAGTAGTTTGAATCTTTTATTTAGCTGGCAGTAGTGGCGCTCGCTGTATTGCAGTAGTTCGAGTAACGAAGATTTTTGTGAGGTAAGTGATTCATGAAAGGTATAGGTTATCGTTAGTCAGGGCCATTCTTTTGTAGGGATTATTGAAAGTCAGATTGCGTTGCGCTAAAAATATTGTGTGTCAGTTTAGTGTTGATCAGAATAGGTAAAGAGCGAAATGTCTGAGTAGGTTCAGTACTGCTCAGCTGTTTGAAAATCAAATAACTTAAGGGATTTACCAGCACAGTAATTCACTAATTTTTCTTCAAAACTGTTTTATTTGAACGGTACTAATCACAGTGCTGCAGTGAGAATCGCCCACTGAAAGGTCTGATGAGAGGTCCGATGTCATTAACTAGTCTGAAGAAGATGGTTCAAATGGCTCTGAGCACTATGAGACTCAACTTCTGAGGTCATTAGTCCCCTAGAACTTAGAACTAGTTAAACCTAACTAACCTAAGGACATCACACACATCCATGCCCGAGGCAGGATTCGAGCCTGCGACCGTAGCAGCAGCGCGGTTCCAGACTGCAGCGCCTAGAACCGCACGGCCACTCCGGCCGGCGAAGAAGATGATAATGGCATTCGAAAACAGGGGTGAGCTTGGTATGGCGTCTGAAAGAGAAAGGCGTCCTATCCCGGTTGAAGGTACTGATGCGGTTGCTGTAACAGACCGCGCGTCTACACGTGTAAGTCGTGCAAGAGACAGCTGGTACAGCAAATGAAAGCTCGTGATCCGCAGCAACATTCTGAACTTGTGCTTTGGTTTCCGGCACGCATCCAACTAAATGACATGTGGCCGGGAAATATTTTTTTGTGGAGTGACGAGACACATTTTACTCTACAGGGTCCAATGAATAAACAAAACTGCCGAATTTGGGGTACTGTTACACCGCGTGTTGTGCCGTTGTACTCGCCGTATATGACAGTGTTGTACAGATAGACAACCACCTATAGTTTCCATCCGTTCTTCTTTCAACAAAATATAGCCAGAGGGCATGTCACGTGTAATGTGGCGCCTCCACGTTATTGACCCTCCTTCAACAGCATGTGATTCCTCCTCCGGAGGAGCGCAGATGTGTGGAAACCACTGTTTTCATGGGGCAGCACCTCCCTGTCTCTCTCACAGAGGAAGACCTTCCACGGTTGTGTCGTTTCCACAGGGCAGATGAATGACCTGCAACACCACCTGGTCTGTATCCATGTGCCTTCGGCTCTGGAGGTATCTAAAAGAACTAACGCCGTTACTAGGGACACGTTCCGTCTCCACCTGATCTGGAGGCCATTACATAGGAGCACTTTGCTCACATTCCTCTTGAACTGCTGCAAGCAACAGTTTATCAAGTTGTTTTACAGATGCTGCATCTCGATGACGTCTCCAGTTTCCATATCGAACAAATTGTGAGAGCATCTGTTAATACACTACTGGCCATTAAAATTGCTACACCACGAAGATGACGTGCTACAGACGCAAAATTCAACCGACAGGAAGAAGGTGCTGTGATATGCAAATGATTAGCTTTTCAGAGCATTCTCACAAGGTTGCCGCCGGTGGCGACACCTACAGCGTGCTGACATGAGGAAAGTTTCCAACCGATTTCTCATACACAAACAGCAGTTGACCGACGTTGCCTGGTGAAACGTTGTTGTGATGCCTCGTGTAAGGAGGAGAAATGCGTACCATCACGTTTCCGACTTCGATAAAGGTCGGATTGTAGCCTATCGCGATTGCGGTTTATCGTATCGCGACATTGCTGCTCGCGTTGGTCGAGATCCAATGACTGTTAGGAGAACATGGAATCGGTGGGTTCAGGAGGGTAATACGGAACGCCGTGCTGGATCCCAACGGCCTCGTATCATTAGCAGTCGAGATGACAGGCATCTTATCCGCATGGCTGTAACGGATCGTGTAGCCACGTGTCGATCCCTGAGTCAACAGACGGGGACGTTTGCAAGACAACCATCATCTGCACGAACAGTTCGACGAAGTTTGTAGCAGCATGGACTATCAGTTCGGAGATCATGGCTGCGGTTACCCTTGACGCTGCATGACAGACAGGAGCGCCTGCGATGGTGTACTCAACGACGAACCTGGATGCACGAATGGCAAAACGTCATTTTTTTCGGATCAATCCAGATTCTGTCTGCAGCATCGTGATGGTCGCATCTGTGTTTGGCGACATTGTGGTGAACGCACATTGGAAGCATGTAAACGTCATCGTCATACTGGCGTATCACCCAGCGTGATGGTATGGGGTGTCATTGGTTACACGTCTTGGTCACCTCTTGTTCACACTGACAGGACTTTGAACAATGGACGTTACATTTAAGATGTGTTACGAAAATGGCTCTGAGCACTATGGGACTCAACTGCTGTGGTCATAAGTCCCCTAGAACTTAGAACTACTTAAACCTAACTAACCTAAGGACAGCACACAACACCCAGCCATCACGAGGCAGAGAAAATCCCTGACCCCGCCGGGAATCGAACCCGGGAACCCGGGCGTGGGAAGCGAGAACGCTACCGCACGACCACGAGATGCGGGTTAAGATGTGTTACGACCCGTGGCAGTACCCTTCATTCGATCCCTGCGAAACCCTGCATTTCAGCAGGATAATGCACGACCTGATATTGCAGGTCCTGTACGGGCCTTTCTGTATACAGAAAATGTTCGACTGCTGCCCTGGCCAACACATTCTCCAGATCTCTCACCAACTGAAAACGTCTGGTCAATGGTGGCCGAGCAACTGGCTCGTCACAATACGCCAGTCACTACTCTTGATGAACTGTGGTATCGTGTTGAAGCTGCATGGGTAGCTGTACCTGTACACGCCATCCAAGCTCTGTTTGACTCAATGCCCACGCGTATAAAGGCCGTTATTACGGCCAGAGGTGGTTGGCCTGGGTACTGATTTCTCAGGATCTATGCACGCAAATTGCGTGAAAATATAATCACATGTCAGTTCTTGTATAATATATTTGTTCAATGAATGCCGGCCGGTGTGGCCGAGCGGTACTAGGCGCTTCAGTCTGGAACCGCGCGACCGCAACGGTCGCAGGTTCGAATCGTGCCTCGGGCATGGATGTGTGTGATGTTCTTAGGTTAGTTAGGTTTAAGTAGCTCTAACTTCTATGGGACTGACGACCTCAGATGTTAAGTCCCGTAGTGCTGAGAGCCATTTGAACCATGTGTCCATTGAATATCCGTTTATAATCTCCATTTCTTCTTGGTGTAGCAATTTCAATGGCCAGTAGTGTAGTTTCCTTTACTTTTCGGCCCACGTTCCATTCCATATCTGTTACATATGCCAACATTTCTATACGACTTCCTTTTATCACCGCGCCAGATTGGTACCTGGTGGCCGTACTTGGAACTAAATTTTTTTCCAGCGTAAATCTGTTTCTCATTAACGCATTAGGATAAGTACCAAGTAAAGGTGCCATACGATAATTACAGTTATCACTGTACCTCTGTGTGTAGCTGCACTCTAATTATAAACACCCAGTAGTACGAAAATCTGTGTCACCCGGAAAGCTGTTTTGATCACTATGGCGCTTTAGTCTTGTGGAGTACTGCTGCGCAGTATGTGGTCCTCTACAGATGTAACTGATGGAAGAACTCGAAAAACACGTTTCAATAAATGTATTTCTACTCGGAATGCCAGAATACTTTTTTGACTGCCACTTAGATACAGAGACATGAGAATAGCAGTAAAATACGATAAATCACAGTTTTCACGCAAAGGTTTCAGTTCCGTTTTTTTCACTCGCTGTTCGAAGCGGAACGGTCGAGAAATAGTCTGAGCGTGATTTTAGGGACTCTGTTCCACGTAAGTGTGAACTGCAAAGATACCGTGTAGATGTACTAGGCATGCGCTGTTGACTGTGGTATGCCCTTGCCTTCGTTTGACCGCGAAATAGTCCAGCCAGGTAGCTGCAGGTGACCCACAGGTTAAAGTGAATTCCGAATTACGATGGAAAATATTATTGTTCACGGATAGTAATCATCATCAGAAGTGAAAGAGCCAACAAATAATTGGAAACCATCAATGGACCCCCGAGGAATGGAAGTAAGTAATTAATCCCATTTACAAAAAGTTTCGGGCTTATGGGAACAGTATTTTCTAAACCTCGAAATTCGTAAACCTTTTGCGTGATCGTTTGTGGAGAATATATTGTGAGGAAACTAGTGATAAAACTAGGAAAAAACATTATAAAAAGTGCGAAACGCAGAACGTAAATGAGAATTACGCTCGGTAAAGAGCTACTGATGTTATAGTAGAACAGATCGCCTAAAGCGAAACTTGTGCCTGCCACGGCAGTTGAGACTAACTTGTTGTGTTGTGGTCACTCATGTTTACACGAGTATGTAACTGGAAAATACTTGACTTTGCATAATAGTGTGTTAAACTGTTCTGCTACTGTCGACGTTAGGCTATATGTTTTCCGCTCCATAGGATCCAAGAAAGTCAATGTGTCATGCGTGATGAGAACTTGTGCGGTGCCAGGATTGTGAGGATTTCGCGCATTATTAAATCCTACTCCAGTCGAGCATCATTAAAAGAAGTTTCACATCAACAGTGGCACATGGCCTCACTTCTAAAACAAAATAGCGAAGGTTGGGATCCAATCCAAGACAGTGACGCAAGATCTGTAGATCACACAGTTCCTTCATCAGACGTCCTTCTCTTGCTGGCTAAATACTGTTGACCAACAAGTGGCTGGGAGCAGTTTCTGATCACCAGATTATTCTGTTGACCCTAGTCGAGTAAAGTAAATAACGCACAGATAACAGACACGGTTCCTTTACAGTTACCTGTTTTCATTTTAATAATGCGCTAACAGACAGATGTCACGCTAGAATGTGAAACAAATGTTACGGGCATCAACTCACGTATTCGTCCGTTACGTCACAAATATGTTTGACTAACTGCACTGGAAAGAGCCCTCAGAGGTTAAAGATTTGAACTAATTAAGTACAAATTTTAATGGATAACCTAAAGATTTTAAACTTCCACCCCAGTATTGTCACAAAATATACAAGGTCCAAATGCGCCGGAGACGTCGTTTTGAATGTCTGGATGTAAAACACTGTCACCTAAAGCGCAGAAAAAGGTACTAATGAAGCAATTATGACACTGGAGTCGCATTTCTATTATCACAATCCGGTGGCTTCCTTACCGTACATTTGTCAACTGTCTGTATGACTGACGGCTATGGTTAATTGCACTCTTCGCCTTTCAAATTCCCGACAGTATACTACGCCAGTGGGAATAGCTACGGAGACTTCCTCCTGAGAATGTGAAACGTTCTCCGTAAGGACGCGTTTGCTTGACTGAAATAGACAAGTTACCATTAGCCAAGTTTCGTTGACAGTCGACAAAGGCCGACACTGTTACCTCGATGCAGCTGTTCGCTAAGCGTAAAGCGTTGTGACTAACGCCTGCGTCGCTAAGCCAGGATAAGAACAGCTGACGACCATTGGGAGGACTGCCTCTCTAATGCAGTTGTGGTGTACCTGACAGGAAGCACCGACCCAAGGTGAGTGGACAGCCTGCGACCTCCACCTGCTTCTCGCCGTCGCCACGTGACCGCTGGTTTCCAAGACAGCATTACGCTCTTTGTGGCTACCCATAAGGCTGGCCCTGCAAAATTTCTTCCGAGCTGGCATGGGCGCTAGTGACAGCGCGTTAATTTCAAACAACAAATACAACTTACTTCGGAGGTTATGTCTCAAGAGCAATACACAGCTATCAAATCTTAGAGATACCTGACCAGCTACGCTCAAACCCAGTACACAGTCACCGTAACATCGATGAGCTACGGTATGTCAGAAAATCTATTATTGCTAACTGCGGTCATACGGTCCGTCACCCGGCTAAGACAGGGAAAATGAACACACAAACACACACCCCCACAGTCCGCAGCTCGTGGTCGTGCGGTAGCGTTCTCGCTTCCCACGCCCGCGTTCCCGGGTTCGATCCCCGGCGGGGTTACGGATTTTTTCTGCCTCGTGATGACTGGGTGTTGTGTGCTGTCCTTAGGTTAGTTAGGTTTAAGTAGTTCTGAGTTCTAGGGGACTGATGACCATAGCTGTTAAGTCCAATAGTGCTCAGAACCATTTTTTACACACACACACACACACACACACACACACACACACACACAAATGTAAACAAAACCCATACGACAGTCTACGCTGAGCGGCCGATTTTATGATCAAACTGACCTCTATGCCGACGATCTTGGCGTGTTACAGGAGCTACGATGCACTATCTGGTCCAGGAGACCGTCGGTTCACAGAAACACTGTTGACCTACCAACTAATATACTATGTATTCTTAAGATTTTATTCACCCAACTTCAATAACAAAAATGTTTTCTGTAGGTCGAAAATTTCGGTAAGGTCCTGAGAAAATGAACTTTCTAAACTCACATTATATCGTCTTAATACTTTGCTACCGCACATAAAACTAAAATCAAAACTTAGTGTAACTCTTCCGGTACACATTGATGCACTTTCCGTAATTATAAAGTGAACAGTTTGCCTGTTTACGCGAGTTGAATGAAATGTAAGATTACGTGTGTGTTCCGTGTAGGACGCGTCAACGCTGTTCCGCGCTGCACGTGCTCCTGCCGAAGTGTTAATCCTAAAGAACTCTTGAACAGACTATAGTAGCGTATCCTTAGATTCTGTACGATCTATCGCAGTGGCCAGAGTAAATAAATGAGTAGCCCTACCACCCATCCCGACGCAGAGCCTTTTTTTCCAGTAGGTGCAGATCAACTGTAAAATAATAAAAGTAACTAAGTTTACCTAAAATTTTCTCGTATATGCCTTGAAATACCCTCCTCAAAATATATTTACAATCCTCAATTTTACATTTCCTTTCTTCTCCAAGCCTTAAACAATAATATTAATAAAGACAATATATTGATCATTATTTCGGTTTATTTGTAGTGTAAGTAACGTAAAAATGGGAAATTAAAGAAAAATTGCTAGCCCCAAAGGTTTTCGGATTGGTGTTGCGACTCCTACCGCTGCACTATGACTACGCTAACATAAATGGCTCATACCTCGCACCAATCTTGTTCTTTTTTCTATGGTAATCAGGAGCTCATACTTCTGTCACTTTCATTTCCTGTCAAGTCCCGCACATACCATAAATCTCGACGGAAACGGTGATGACGATTGGGCGTGATCCCCTTGTTAGTGGAGTATACTCCGAAATGAATATTGTTTTTGTAAATTGACGTTCAGAGATCATATTTAACTTGTAGAGACGGTTCCATATTATCTGACTCGATACAGCTGTCAAAGTTCTGTTGTTCTCTGCTCGGGGTATCTACGTACCATAACCTACATCTACATCTACACACATACTCTGCAAGAAACCACACGGTGCAAGGCTGAGACAAAAAGCCCTTTCTAAACGCTTCCGTACCAGCGCTAAATCCTCTCGGCTTCGCATTCCTTACGCGAAATGTATGTTGTCGTCAGTAAAATCATTCTGCGGTCAACCCTAAACGTAGGTCCTCTAAATTTTCTCAATATTGTTTCACGAAAATAACGTTTTATATCCTCCAGGTATTTTCATTTGAGTTCACGGTGAGTCACCGTAATACTCCGATGTTGTTCGAATCTGCGGGTAAAAAATCTGAACTGCTTCGATACGCTCCTTTCATCGGAGTTGGTTGCGATCCGAAATACTCGAACAGTACTCAGGAATGATTCAAATTCGTAATCCGTGCGTGGTCACCTTTATAGATGAGCTACGCTTTCCTAGAATACTGCCAAAGAAACGAACCTGAGCATTCGCTTTCCCTACTACCAACCTTACGTTTCCCAAAATGACGCAATTTCGGCAAGTTTTCCCCAGATCTCTTAAACCTACCTAATACTTTAAACTATTATTTGCAATTTTTATATAAAAGCTATAGCCTGACCATAAAAATAGAATACCTGCTGCACGGGCGCCACATTAGAGTTCTTCATACTTTTTCCGTTGTTCTATTGGCGCATCACGCATATTTCACTTCGAAACTCGACGCCTCTGTGCTACTGTGCGACGCTACTGTGAACACACAAAACATGGATGTGCTGTTTACTTACACTTCCTCATGGCTGCTGTCCCCCAATCTGTCTTTACCTTGCATTTGATTACAAAAAATTATGCAAACACCGATGCATTTTCGAGAGATACTCAACAGTTTAAACAACATAAATTCACAGGACATACATTACAATATATAGTAAAACCCACTAAATACAGGTTTCAACTAAACCGACGAAATCCACTAAAATCGATACAAATTCCAAACGGTCGATGCCGGGCATGTACTCGTAAATATCACAGTGACGTCATGTAGAGCTATCATCGTGGTGTGCTCAGTGTCTCCTACAAAAAGGAAGGTGTTTCGACTGAAATGAAGAGGGAGTGACGGCTAGTGAATACTTAGATAACTAAGCACGTGTTATTTGAACTAAAATATAAGAGATGGTATTAGTAGCAGCAGACAAAATCTTTTTCTTCTTCTTCCTGATACTTTTCTGATTATGCAGGTCGTTCACAGAACCTCTTCCAAGCTCCTCTTTTCTGCCGCAGTCTATCATTCTGCATCTCCTCCGTTTACAGTCCTCTTCGGTTCACATCATCCTTCACCTGGTCTCTCCAGTTTGTTTGTGGACTTCCAATTAGTCTTTGTACAGATTCTGTCCGTTATAGGGCTGTTCTTGGAAGTATTTCTGGTACCACTGAAGTGCTGGTAGGTACAAACATGTCATGGGTGCATACAAATGAGAGTGAACTTTCTACACTGTGTCAACAAAAAGAAAAGGAAGCGTGTTAGAGAGAAATAAATAAGCAGCGTAACCTGCACGTGATGCGTAAAGAAACTTAACTGTTCTGATTGACATAGATAAGGTTACGATTCATATACGAGTTAGAAAAATAATAATTTCCTTGAGATAGTTTCAAATATCAGAATGACTCCATAAATGTTCAAGTATTGCAATCCAAGTGAAGGAGGTTTTATGGCATAGAGAAAACACGTACATTATACAGAAAATTAAATTATAATTATTATTTTATGGCGTGTATGTTATTATGTATCATATTGCTGCGTCAGTTGGTTGTTTATGATCTGCTTTGTGTTACATCCACGGTGCTGTAAAACGGAGCAGTAACAATACTGTTACCTTATGTTTTGAAAAGAGGTTTTGAAGACGTATCGTGTCAAGACCTGCTAGGAGGGCAAAAGTGTAAATTATTGTGTGCATATAATACATGGTAGTAGTGTATTGTCGTGTGTGGCCATTATCTAAACTACATTAGCTGTGTTTTCCAGAATCATCTGATCGTATTTCGATTATGTGATGAAGTTTGGGAAAATATGAAGCACCCAGATTACGAATTCATTGACAACATCATATTTTCTTCTGCATTGCAAGTGCATACACGTACCTCACAAACGATCAGTCATCTGAAAAAAATACTTGTCTCCTACAGTATCCTTAGAAGTTCTTCAGACCAGTTCCCTCACGTCGCTTTCTAGAGGGACTGAACTTTCCGGCAAATTCAGACTTATGGCTGGAGCGTAATACGTAAAGTTTTCCAGGGGTTCTTCCCCTCCGTAGCTTGCATCACTGCAGCGGCAGCAGCATTGGCACAGACTAGTGACGCCGTGTTAGTATAGGAGGAGACGGCCTTTGCGCCTTACAGTATATAAAGCTACTGATAACATTGCTATTAGTGCGAAGAATGGAGTAGGTGCCCGAGTGATTTTGCGTGGCACTTCAGTCTTTTGCTGATGCGTATTGAATTTCACGCTTACGAACGCAGACGATGATGGACATGATAACGGTTGGCTTACAGTGGCTGCAGCACTTGCTCCTAAAGTAGACATTGTTGTAGGCCTGGAGAATTTTAACAGTCGAGAAATTATTGTTTATCGCACATTTTGTGTTTGCTGTTGGTTCTCACGACGAGGATTCATCGTAAAACAAATGAGGCAGAGTCTGTGTCCGCATGGCTTAAGGAAGCTCTTAATTTCAAGATTTTAAACATGGCTTATGCTTGTTCGCATCGACCCTCTGTCCATAATTATGTTGTATAAATGGAGATGATGTTTTAACTACTGACGACGCCTTTGGCACAATTTTGTCATGAATCTCCATTGCAAGATGTGATTTTAGTATATTTTACTTTTGATGAAGGTATATTTAGATATACCGAAACCATGGTCAAGAATTTTAGTAAATCTTTATCCTGCAACTGTTTTGGCTGTCACCATCTACCGTGAAGCTCTTAATTGTACCAGGATTAAAGATGTTGGTGATGTGACACATTGTTATAGAAACTGAAATAAACTAGCCATCCTTTCACTTACCTCTCGTGAGATTCTAAAAAAATGTCTACACATAGGTCTTTCCAAAAGTCGAGAAGCGATTCTTCTTGGTTCAAAAATGGTTCAAATGGCTCTGAGCACTTTGGATTACCTGGTTACCAATCAGGCCTTACTCAAGTTATTCTTTTTGAGGAATTCGAGTGGCATAGTAGGCGGCCATTTGAGTTTATTCTGAAAAGAACTATGGAACGCCGTCCTGTTTCAATTAATATTAAAGGCAAGGATCCTTTAGAGATCATTCAAGATGGTTTAGTAATGAGTTTATAGTCACAGATGAAGTATTCTTGTCGCGTGTTTAAGTGATTCGAGCTGGCGTATGATGCAGAAACTATTATTTCCTTACTAATTAACACACAACTACTATTTCCTTACGAATTAACGCAGTCTCGTTTATCTACGTCTACGTAGTATGTCATGGTTCCATTTCACATCCTCATAGATGGTCATCTCGAGTCCAGTTGTGATTCCATAGTTATGTAATTAAAGGATATAAATTTATGTACATTTTGTTAACCGAAAAATTTACATTACCTTCGCATCATGTTAAAATTTTATCGCCATCTGGTTAGATAGTTGACCGTCTGGGTACCTACGTCATCTCTTGATAGCTACGTCTTCCGCAGAAGATATGTGAGGCTCCAATCAAAACCAATAGTGACCCACTTACGTACAGCTGAATGGAATCCATTACATCTTCTTACATTACAGTTCACATCTTCTTCTCTCACACACATAATAAGTAACAGTTTTCTCTCTCTCTCAGGTTCGACGGATAGTTCACAAACGTACTAATTTATACAGTGGTACACAGTCACATTGTGCCCAAATAATACCTTTGTGGAAGGCAATCGACTTAAGAACTGGCGGCCCACAGTGAATTCTGTTTGTGACTCAGTGTAGTGACATCAACATCGGCCAACATCCAGAGTCCCGACGCTTACAGGTGTGACAATTATTGGTCCGAGAACTAAAGTACCTTGTTTGTTTTTTAAACTGCTTGTTTATTTCTTACTTTATTTGTTCTAATTTGCTCCCAAGGGGGTGACTCCTTTTCCAGACTAAACTACCTTACGCTTTATTCATTAGAACCATCATGGATCTACATCAGCTGTATTTTCGCTTTCGATCCTCTTGTATTACAGAGAATATACTTGGGCCTCGTGCCTTTCTGGGACTAAACACCCTTTTATACAGCTCCGACACATCACGACACTCTTGTAAAATTTATGTACTTGACGTACTTTATTTGCTTGTGGTGACAGAATACATGGTAAAGACTTCAGGCCAATATCGTTTGTGGTCTGATATGCATAATACCTACACGTAATATTCTTGACTTTTTGATTTTTTTGCGGCCATGTGGGCCCCCATGTATAACAATAATACCCGTGTAATAAAGGTTTAAGAAAGTATTTACTAGCGTGTTTTCCTCCGGTTTAGTACACTTCCAGTGTCTCTAAGTTTCCTTTCGTAATTTATCCTTAATTTGTGCATGCAACGCAGAACCAAGAAGACAAAGCAAGTTTACAGCTCAGGCAGTATTAGCTCAAGAAGTAGCTATGAAAGTAGAGGCGTTCCCACCTATGTTTTGGTCAGGGCAGATTAACACAAAAAACAATAACAGCCAGAAAAAATGCACGTGAGATTCACAGTACTAACCATTCTAGGGTTAGGTTCATCTGGTTCGCGTTAGGGAAAGGTACTGCAGGAGCTGTGAGGTGATCAACGAATCTTCTGACTTATTGCATCTATTTCTACACTTTCACTATTTGTCATTATTAAAGGAAATCTTTTAATGGATTTCTTTTTTGCAGAATAATAATCACATGAAATTGTTGAATCATTATTCACACCAAACAGTGCCGATGACTGGAGTCTCGGTCCCGAATTAGACATTTCCTTGGCTGGAAAGTCCATTCATATACATGAATTCTAACGAGGACTTGTCGGAATAAATAACTTGCGACATTAAACCATTTGCTACTGTTCAAAATGCATGAACATGGCCAAGTGAAAAATACTTGTGTAATAACAGAATCCTGCAGTAACTGTACTTTCGTCCGTTAATGTATCTGGAGGGAAAAGTATGGTGTTAGCATAAAATTTATTCAAGAGGAAAACGTCAATGAAACATAATTTGGAGCTCTCTCATCTTTGTTACCTCTGCCTGGAGACCGGAGCTCTATTCTGTGCAGCCTTAATAAAGATGATATCACCGCGAGCTGCAACTGTGCAAAGCGTAAAACCGGCAGTGAGGCTAGACTTTCATAGAAAATTAACTGCTCTAGTTTCTCACGACAGCCAAGCCACTAAACAGACAAAGGTTAAAAAATGAGCTTTTACAGTGGGAGCTATTTAATTACGTTTATGCTTGCACAGTGTAGTGAAGTTTAATAATTTTCCTTGGTTCTAGAGCAGAGCGCTTTGGTGTCCTCGGAAGATAATATCTGTTTCAGGGAGGGAGGTACGCACGCTCGGCCATCGTGCGTGACGATAACGATATGGCGGCGAGAAACCGGCAACGCTGGAGACAGATCAACTCCCTCCATGCAAATGTCTCTGCTATACGTTCATTTAGAAAAGAGTTATCCACATCTCAGACGAATTTACTAAATGAAATTACAATGAAATCCAGAACATTAGATGCTTACAGGCGTTGATAAATATCAACAGTGACAGTTGAAAATGTGTGCCCTGACCAGGCCCACGGAGCGTAGTGCGTCTGCAGGGACATATCTCTGGCACGCTCTCCGTGAGACCCACAATTCCAACTCACTGTCCACCCACTACATTTGCAGTGCCCCTGCTACTAAAGTATCGACAGGTAAATGCTACGTTAATAGCGTTATTTAATTTTCTCAAACCTCCCAAGTACTTTTTTAAGATCAAATTCGTCTGAAAGTGGAATTTCTTAACGTTCTGGCTAATATTCCAGGCTGCATTATTCAGAGCTACAATTTACGCGAACATAAATTGTTGAGCCCTATAGTAGGTCGGTGTGAGTAACACATTAAGAATTCGGCGAATTTCTTACGTCGATCAGAGAGAAGTCGTTTGAATGACTCTGATATTCTGGTAAGTTTTGATGTGTTCTCTCTGTTTACAAGTGTTCCTCTGTCTTTTTGGTTACAGTTGACTGACGTCCGGTTTGGTGCTGAAATAACGAACCTACAGTACTGGCCATTAAAATTGCTACACCACGAAGATGACGTGCTACAGACGCGAAATTTACCCGACAGGAAGAGGATGCTGTGATATGCAAATGATTAGCTTTTCAGAGCATTCTCACAAGGTTGGCGCCGGTGGCGACACCTACAACGTGCTGACATGAGGAAAGTTTCCAACCGATTTCTCATACACAAACAGCAGTTGACCGATGTTGCCTGGTGAAACGTTGTAGTGATGCCTCGTGTAAGGAGGAGAAATGCGTACCATCACGTTTCCGACTTTGAAAAAGGTCGGATTGTAGCCTATCGCGATTGCGGTTAATCGTATCGCGACATTGCTGCTCGCGTTGGTCGAGATTCAATGACTGTTAGCAGAATGTGGAATCGGTGGGTTGAGGAGGGTAATACGGAACACCGTGCTGGATCCCAACGGCCTCGTATCACTAGCAGTCGATATGACAGGCATCTTATCCGCATGGCTGAAACGGATCGTGCAGCCACGCCTCGACCCCCTAGTCAACAGATGGGGACGTTTGCAAGACAACCACCATCTGCACGAACAGTTCGACGACGTTTGCAGCAGCGTGGACTATCAGCTCGGAGACCATGGCTGCGGTTACCCTTGACGCTGCATCACAGACAGGAGCGCCTGCGATGGTGTACTCGACGACGAACCTGGGTGCACGAATGGCAAAACGTCATTTTTTCGGATGAATCTAGGTTCTGTTTACAGCATCATGATGGTCGCATCCGTGTTTGGCGACATCGCGGTGAACGCACATTGGAAGCGTGTATTCGTCATGGCCATACTGGCGTATCGCCCAGCGTGATGGTATGGGGTGCTAGTGGTTACACGTCTCGGTCACCTCTTGTTCGCATTGACAGCACTTTGAACAGTGGACGCTACATTTCAGATGTGTTACGACCCGTGGCTCTACCCTTCATTCGATCCCTGCGAAACCCTACATTTCAGCATGATAATGCACGACCGCATGTTGCAGGTCCTGTACGGACCTTTCTAGATACAGAAAATGTTCGACTGCTGCCCTGGCCAGCACATTCTCCAGATCTCTCACCAATTGAAAACGTCTGGTCAATGGTGGCTGAGGAACTGGCTCGTCACAATACGCCAGTCACTACTCTTGATGAACTGTAGAGTCGTGTTGAAGCTGCATGGGCAACTGTACCTGTACACGCTATCCAAGCTCTGTTTGACTCAATGCCCAGTTGTATCAAGGCCGTTATTACGGCCAGAGGTGGTTGTTCTCTGTACTGATTTGTCAGGATCTATGCACCCAAACTGCGTGAAGATGTAATCACATGTCAGCGCTAGTATAATATATTTGTCCAATGAATACCCGTTTATCATCTGCATTTCTTCTTGGTGTGGCAATTTTAATGGCCAGTTGTGTATTTCGATATTTTTTGACTTCCGCTTACTTGTTTTCAATGATGAGTACAGGAGTGGACATATGGAATTGCGATGGGATGCCCGCTGTCAGCTGTTATTGCCAATTTGTTTAGGGAAGATTTCGAGGAAAGTGTCTTGGAGTGGGCGGGTTTGAAACATGCTCGTTTATTTTTCAGATATGTAGACGATACTTCTGTTGTTTGCCCTCTTTTTAGGACACTCAGTTCAATCCACCTGAATATTTGTTTCACTATGGAGGTGAGAAAGGATGGCTGTGTTCCCTTCCTTGACGTGGCGGTTCGGAGGGAGGTGGATGGTACGTTGGGACAACCCGTTTGTAGGGAGCCTATTCACACTGACTTTTATTTGCAGGCTGGTAAGTGTCTGACTCCTACTCAGCGTGAAGGGGTGCTGCATATATTGGTTCACAGGGCCCATTTCATCTCGGTCCCTGAGAGTTTGTCACCTGAGTTAGTCCATCTCCAAGACTTCTTTCGTCAGAGAAAGGCAGATCAGACGTGCGTGTTACGCTTTCGACCAACTGTGCGTTTTGTCCCTCACCCCCTCGTTTAAACCAACCAGCCAACCAACTGTGCACCGAGTGAGTGATGATAATACCGAGGTTACATCAAAGTCTACGGTCCTTTTGCCTTACGCGGAGGTGGGGGCATATGGAACAAGGATAGTCGTATTTGTGGAAATATGAAGTGCGTTTTTCGTCCACCGCATATAATCACAGTCCTTCTAGGTTCCGTAAAAGATGCTCCTACTTTGCGTAAGTCGTATGCGTACACTGTTCCTTGCAGTTGTGGCACGTCGTATATAGGTCAGAGTATCATTACTGTGAAGGGCCAGTGAACATAAGCGGCACACACGCTTGCAACACCCGAGCAAATCCGCCATTACAGAACATCGCCTTGGCACTGGTCATCCAATGGAATATAACAACAGGGGTATTTTGGCATGTACTTCCAACTACTGGGATACTATTACTTAGGGATCTGATGATGAGGAAGTCCCATACTCCGTGACGGAGCATAGGGGAGCGATGCGGGATACCCGCACCGCCGTACTAGGCAAGGTCCTAGTGGACATGGTTTGCCATTGCCTTCCTCCGACCGTAATGGGGATGAATGATGATGATGAAGACGACACAACAACACCCAGTCATCTCGAGCCAGGAAAAAAATCGCTGACTGCGCCGGAAATCGAACCCGGGACCTCGCGCTCGGGAAGCGAGAACGCTACCGCGAGACCACGAGCAGCGGACACTTAGGGAGCTACTGAAATTAAATTAGCAAGTGATCTTATAAATAGAGATGGTGGTTTTCTTTAAATTATGCATGGAATCCTGTTGTCAAAAAAACAGAGGACAGAGTTTTGGTTATTAAATTCACTATCGATATCTTCTGATGTCGATCATCTTTGGTTTGTGATGGTGCTAGTTTTTACAGTGTGTGTGAGTGTTATTGAAGTGTTGGCAGAAGAGCCAACACCGTGTTGCTAGAGGAGGCCGAAATGCACGCGTTTAAATACACGCAGACTGGCGTGAGGTCTGGAACAGGACAATGTCTTGAGAATTGCAATAAAGTACGAAAATCTTGTAATACTTAACTTTAATCCACAATTGGTGAACATCTCTCTGGACTGTACATCATTTCAATATTAATATAAACTGGTAATGGCGTCTTGCTAGGTCGTAGCAAATGACGTAGCTAAAGGCTATGCTAACTATCGTCTCGGCAAATGAGAGCGTATTTGTGAGAGTAGCATCGCTAACAAAGTCGGCTGTACAACTGGGGCGAGTGCCAGGACGTCTCTCTAGACCTGCCGTGTGGTGGCGCTCGGTCTGCAATCACTGACAGTGGCGACACGCGGGTCCGACGTATACTACCGGACCGCGGCCGATTTAAAGGCTACCACCTAGCAAGTGTGGTGTCTGGCGGTGACACCACAGTTATCTTTCCGGAGATTTTAAATTCCCTTGCACAACACTTACGTGCTGCAGCTTTTCCTTCAAAATGACAAGGTGGGCTCCTGTCGGAATATCGGCGGTTGTCGACGACGTTTTCCGGGTGCATTCCCGTAAGTCGTGTAGACATAATTTTATCGGTTTCTGCGAACCCCTTTAACTGCATTAATTATGCCTTACAATGGCATTAAGTATCAACACTCACAATTTTACCGAACTGATTTTCTGCAATTACGCGTTTTTCGGTACATTCCACGACACGTGGCATTAGCAACGTGTTGTCTGGTGCTGTGCCTTATTGGTAAATAAGCTAACGATTGAATTCATAATAATGACGTACGCGAAGTTATGAATTAGGAGGGAAACAAAGCCAACGAAAGATGTCAACTTGAGCTGTTTTCATTTTTCGAATCTGCGTTTCGCCTCCTCTTGCACGATTTTCACGGAAACACACTACTAGATACTTAGCTTAAGTTCCATGATAGTAGCATAGGACTGGAGAGCATTTTTATTTTATCAACAATGCAGAACGTAACTGGTTTTGTCGACAATGCAGGCACTTACACACGCCTGTCAAGTATCACTGCCCGTCATCAGCAGTCATGTTCTGACTTCTAATCGTTCATGGTTTCATGTTTTGATTTCTCTCTTCAGCGTATGTAGTACAATATTCGTAGGATAATGTATGTTTGCTTTTAAACGGTTCTCTGGAGTTACATAAATATGGAAATGTGTTGCGAAAAGCGATAAAAAAATCCGCGTCTATTGGTACCACAGTGCTTCTTTCCTTAATCAGCCGATGGGTCTTTAACATCCAAATCATAGTTACTACAAATCAAATTACTGTGGTACCTTCTGAAAGTAATCTACGTATTGCGAATGAGAAGGAGATGTTAGAACACACTAGGCGAAAATGGAGTACGTAGTTTTGCATATCGTATGAGAATGCTTTATAGTCAATATCACACAATACATCCAACAGCAGACGCATTATTTACGACAGGAAATGCTTTAGCTCACATCCAAAGAGCTCTGTTGATCATAGACGCTAACATTTTATTACACTATCTGGAGGTGGATAGTAACGGAAAGTTGAGAATAACAAAAATATTTCATGTTCGGCAATTCGATATGCGAGTCGGGGATCGAGAAATGGCATCTCTGCATTTGTATTTGCATCCCTGGGTTAATAACAAGGGAGGTTGTGTAACTTCCGTGATCTGTAATTACCGTGTAAATAAAGTTGTATGTTGACGGATGCTAAATCACTTTCTAATTGCTCCGGCACATTTTATGACGCCGAAATACGGGAAGGAACTAGGGACGGGAACTTTTAGGACCTCTCGGGAGTCTAAAATGATTCGAGAAAAATTACACATCGACTTCCAGTTAGTAAAGGGCCAAAATCTTCGCGCGTAACATACAACGCCCGCTCTCAGCTAAGTCATTTAAGCAGTGCGACATTCAGGTTACTTGCACCCATTACTGTAGATATCTGATTATTACACTATACTAGCTATTGGAGTAATATTTGATTGCGGGACAGAAACAGGTTCAGACCTTAAAAGATAGTGCAAAGGAACGAAGAGCATCAGACACGAGTGTACGGCAATTCTAAATATTCTGCTTCGTTGGCTACTCATGTTATATCTCATTTCATTCGACAATGCGAATATTGGATGTTTATGATTCACGTGCCTCCAAACAGCTCGTGTGTATGTAACAGGACTCGTAAGTGCGAGGAGACTTACACACTGCGTTTCAGGTGGTGATATCCTGACTAGGTTCAACACCAGCTCACTGATCGTAAGTGAATTGTAGCGAATCACCCGCTGACAGTCAGTGCCTTCGAGTCACCTTCCGCTATGTTACACTCACGTCCGCTGGTCCTAACGTCACCGCACAGAGAGTTTTAATTCCTTTTGGAGGCGTCTGTCAGAACCTCAATAGCTCATCAGTGACTTACAACTGACCGATCCCGCAGGAGAATAAGATGATCTCTCCATTGGTCTACTAATTGGAGAGGAACACCAGTTATGTGAATAGTGATAGTGAGGTCCAGTTGATATGTAACTAGAAATTTTGATAATTGTTTTATGGGTTTATATCTTAAAATTGCCAGGCAAATTTAAACGAACAATCGGGCGACAAACGCTTGTCCACCTGCGTCTATATACATATCAAATACATTTTACAGTACGTGGCAGAGCATACCTGGTACCAAAATTAGCGATGGAACTTAAGTAATGATGCCCTGTTGTACGTTTTCACAAAGCTCTAATAATTACTTGTTTGCCGGTGGTACATTGTAGTAGTAGCTGCTGTGTGAAACAAAATAAAATGATACGATGTGTGACAAATGAAACAGTCATGTAGTCTAAACGCAAATGACACACTAGATAACGAAAACTGATAAAAATGCTTACAACCTAAACAACTGAAAAAGCAATGACGATATTACATAACAATGGAAAAAAATGTGCTGTACTACAAATGATGTTGCTGTGGCACTCTCTGAAAGTGATCTAAGTATTCCGAAGCAGAAGGGGATGTTACAACACACTACGCAAAAACAGAGTATACGGTTTTGCATCTCGTCCCTGGAATAATGGTCAATATTCAGGTATACAACGGGAATGGTCACTCAAAGCAAAGATCTAACAAAAAAGAGCTCTGAAATGCATATCTTAAGAGTTATGAGCACTTGTTCATATCGATGCTGTGAAACAACTCTCTTCTACTGCAAGCGCTTTGCTTTCCATATTTTGGGAGGTGATTCCGTGGACCAAAACAAGAGAAAAAGTCCATCAAACATGAGCTTTAAAGTGCATACCTAAGAGCTATGAGTACTTCTTCACTTTCGTTACAGTGAAACACGTATCTGGTACTGAAAAAAGTACTTGTAACTCTTAAAGTATGCGTTTTAGAGTCCATGTATACTACATTTTTTTGTTTCTAATGATTGTTCCTGTCATATCCCAGAGTATTGACCTTAGCGATAATCAGAACATAGACTTTTGCAAACTCTTGTCTGTCCTCTTTTGCTTCGCCATTACAACAGCGAAGCCTACCTTTTCGTTCTCCTACGTAAACTTCCCTGATGTTCCCATAAACTCGGTTTCAAACGAAACTTCTCGCCACCACGAGAAACACAGCCGGAAAACTTAGGAGAAAGAGAACTTCTTACTCTTTCAGCAGGCTTCGGCCTCGGTCCTGGGAGACGGCAGAAAGTGCTACGTAAGCCCATTAATTAATTGAGACGCAACGTGCTGGGGATGCTATGTCACCCGCAAATGAACTTGGGACGTAATTTTCAAATAGAATGGATTATCAGTTTCTTTTGACAGTTTTGTTTAGAATAAGTACTTTTGTAGCATATTAGCAGTTGTTGATTTGAAGTCGCGAAAAGATTTTGGAAATCATCAGTTAGCACTTTTGTCAGATTATTAAAGGTTGCTTTCTTCTCTTTTAGTTAGTTACATGATCCATACAATATTTGAACGGTCTTTTTATCGAAATGCTGTGGAACGAGTCACTTTATAGGACATGTACACATGATCAGTGTTAAAATTAATACACACATAATTTTTTAATCCTACTCGTGGAGCTACACTTAAAAACAAGGTTTTTTTCCACGGTTACCAGATTTTAAATAGAACCTCGTCCGTAGAATGAAAGGAGTCGTGTACGAGAAAGGATTTTACGTCAAATTTAAAACTTGCTTTTCTACATTGCAGACATAGAGTGGAAATATCCAAATTATGTCAGGAGGCTGATTCGTCTATTTTGAAGACTAACAATTATACGAAGACGAAAAGTAGCTGCAGTTAATTGCTTGAGAAGCTCAGGAATATGCGTATTTCGGTTCAAGTTTTCATCAGTATGTATGAGTACAGCAAAGAATGTACGGCCTTCTACCCAGTTAGTTGACTGCTGTCCATGTGCCACATTAATTTGTTGTACAGACCTGAATGTAGTGTGTTTTCTTAAAATATAGCAAGAGTCTATTTTCAGAGAACCACATAATAATTCTTTGGAAAACATCATTAACAGTCTCTTCTGTTGCTTTGTTTGTTATAGGATTTATTATAGCAATAGAACTGCCTGCAGAGAGATAGCAGTTCTGCTTGCTCAATGTTAAGTGGCAGATAATTCACATGTAAAAGAAATAAGAGTGGATCCAAAATTAAACCCTGTGGGACTCCCTTTGTTATTTACCCCTAGTCACTCAAATATTCTACACTTACAACTTTGTTTGAGTTATTCAGCACAAATTTTGCGTCCTGTTTGTTAAGTATGATTAAAACCATTCATGTAAAAATCTATCGATTCCATAAAACATGATTACAGAATCAAATCTACTAGAAACATACAAAAAATACAAACTGGCAATATTTTATTATCTAAGTCTTATAATATTTGGAGAGTGAATGTATAAATAGCATTCTTAGTCGAAGAACCATTCTGGAATTCAAACTCTGATATGCTAAGTAAATTATTTCTAGTTAAATGTGAGACTATTCATGAGTACATTATTGTTTCGAATATTTTGGAAAAGTTGGTAGTAAGAAAATTGAACGATAATTATTTAAATCTTTCTTGTCACTTTGCCAGCCTGTCTGGCAAAACTCCTTGTGCCAGTGGTGCATTACATTTATCACTAGTACATTACTTATTAAGTGAAATCAGATTTTCAGAATTCTCTTTCAGGTTCCATTAACACAATATTATGAGCTTTCGTTTTTCAAAATTTTTATAATTCTATTAATTTCAGTGAAAAATATCAGTCGTACTTGTAGTTGCTTAAAGTTTTGTGGAATGACATTTTAATTAATCTGTGGAGAAATCTCCACAAACTATTAACTTTTTCTTGTTGTCTGACAGACAGAACAATAATGCTTATGGATCTCTCACAAATAGCTGAAAGGCTGAGGAAGGGATCTGCAAACTGTTTCAACTAGCGGAGAACTGTCCAGCCATAACAGCTCAGCAGCACCTTCTTCTAGGTTTTAGTCTACACATAAACTAGTTGTCTCAATATTTTTGACTTTATGTCCAACTTTTACATGTGTTGCATCTTCTCCTTTTACCATACTAACTCTGCATAAAAATGATGACAGTCAGTAATCCGTGATACACTCCTGGAAATGGAAAAAAGAACACATTGACACCGGTGTGTCTGACCCACCATACTTGCTCCGGACACTGCGAGAGGGCTGTACAAGCAATGATCACACGCACGGCACAGCGGACACACCAGGAACCGCGGTGTTGGCCGTCGAATGGCGCTAGCTGCGCAGCATTTGTGCACCGCCGCCGTCAGTGTCAGCCAGTTTGCCGTGGCATACGGAGCTCCATCGCAGTCTTTAACACTGGTAGCATGCCGCGACAGCGTGGACGTGAACCGTATGTGCAGTTGACGGACTTTGAGCGAGGGCGTATAGTGGGCATGCGGGAGGCCGGGTGGACGTACCGCCGAATTGCTCAACACGTGGGGTGTGAGGTCTCCACAGTACATCGATGTTGTCGCCAGTGGTCGGCGGAAGGTGCACGTGCCCGTCGACCTGGGACCGGACCGCAGCGACGCACGGATGCACGCCAAGACCGTAGGATCCTACGCAGTGCCGTAGGGGACCGCACCGCCACTTCCCAGCAAATTAGGGACACTGTTGCTCCTGGGGTATCGGCGAGGACCATTCGCAACCGTCTCCATGAAGCTGGGCTACGGTCCCGCACACCGTTAGGCCGTCTTCCGCTCACGCCCCAACATCGTGCAGCCCGCCTCCAGTGGTGTCGCGACAGGCGTGAATGGAGGGACGAATGGAGACGTGTCGTCTTCAGCGATGAGAGTCGCTTCTGCCTTGGTGCCAATGATGGTCGTATGCGTGTTTGGCGCCGTGCAGGTGAGCGCCACAATCAGGACTGCATACGACCGAGGCACACAGGGCCAACACCCGGCATCATGGTGTGGGGAGCGATCTCCTACACTGGCCGTACACCACTGGTGATCGTCGAGGGGACACTGAATAGTGCACGGTACATCCAAACCGTCATCGAACCCATCGTTCTACCATTCCTAGACCGGCAAGGGAACTTGCTGTTCCAACAGGACAATGCACGTGCGCATGTATCCCGTGCCACCCAACGTGCTCTAGAAGGTGTAAGTCAACTACCCTGGCCAGCAAGATCTCCGGATCTGTCCCCCATTGAGCATGTTTGGGACTGGATGAAGCGTCGTCTCACGCGGTCTGCACGTCCAGCACGAACGCTGGTCCAACTGAGGCGCCAGGTGGAAATGGCATGGCAAGCCGTTCCACAGGACTACATCCAGCATCTCTACGATCGTCTCCATGGGAGAATAGCAGCCTGCATTGCTGCGAAAGGTGGATATACACTGTACTAGTGCCGACATTGTGCATGCTCTGTTGCCTGTGTCTATGTGCCTGTGGTTCTGTCAGTGTGATCATGTGATGTATCTGACCCCAGGAATGTGTCAATAAAGTTTCCCCTTCCTGGGACAATGAATTCACGGTGTTCTTATTTCAATTTCCAGGAGTGTATTTAACTTCGCCATCCCTGTGGCTATATGGTGTTTGGAGAGGTGCACAATATCTACCACTTCAAAATTTTCCACATATTGTAGGGACAAAATAAGCTCATGCATCTTGTTTTCCAATCCCATAATGTTCCGATCAAACAAATTAATTTTATTAAAAACGGTTATTCTGGTGACGGCAACTACAAACGTCTGGCATGACGAACGTTCCAAATTAGCTTGATTAAGCAGCTTAAATACACAGGGTGCGTTAGGTTCACACACTGCTCAGCACTCAATCTTCTTCTCGCCGAAAACCCATCCAGATTCGTTTACAGAAGTTGACCAACGTTCATAAGTCGAGGCTGCCTTCCTTTGTCAGAGACAATTTCTTATAGACGGTGCCGCTTGCAAATCAACCCCAATGTATGTCCAAGACCACCGCGCGGCATCACCCACAATCAAGAGCCTTGACTCCTGGACTTTTGACCAGCCAGCGGTCACGAGGGAAACTGCCGATAGTTGCTGCAATCGTTTACCGCTTCTCCTCGCCTGCGGAGCCGCTTAAATCACCCTCCCTGGCCCTGGCCACGCTCTCTCTGCCAGCCAGGGAAGTCATAGAAAAGAAAAAAGAGAGGAGAGCGTAATAACTATCGATACCGGCACTTATCATTAATATAAATAGTAAGGAAACTGAAGAACTTTCCTGAAGTTATCGTCGAATTTCTTAATAAGGGAAGGCCTCCGGTTCAGATTGCATACCAGTCAGGTTCCTCTCAGAGTATGCTGGTAAAATAGCTCCATATTTAGCAGATATATACGACCACTCGCTCACAGAAAGATCCGTACCTAAAGACTGGAAAATTGCTCAAGTCACACCAATACCCAAAAAGGGAAGTAGGAGTAATCTGCTGAATTACAGGCCTATATCACTAACGTCGATTTGCAGTAGGTTTTTGGAACATATACTGTATTCCAACATTATGAAGTACCTCGAAGAAAACTAAATTGACACATAGTCAGCACGGTTTCAGAAAATATCGTTCTTGTGAAACACAACTAGCTCTTTATACTCACGAAGTAATAAGTGCTATCGACAGGGGATGTCAAATTGATTCCATATTTTTAGATTCCCAGAAGGTTTTCGACACCGTTCCTCACAAGCGTCTTCTAACCAAAATTAGATTAGATTAGATTTACTTTCATTCAACTGCGTGCCTATGGAGTATCGCCTCAGTTGTGCGACTGGATTCGTGATTTCCTGTCAGGAGGATCACAGTTCGTAGTAACAGACGGAAAGTCATCGAGTAAAACAGAAGTAATATCTGGCGTTCCCCAAGGAAATGTTATAGGCCCTCTATCGTTCCTGATCTATATAACGACATAGGAGACAATGTGAGTAGCCGTCTTAGATTGTTTGCAGATGATGCTGCCATTTACTGTCTTGTAAAGTCATCGGATGATCAAAACGAATTGCAAAATGATTTAGATAAGATATCTGTATGGTGAGAAAAGTGGCAATTGACCCTGAATAAAGAAAAGTGTGAAGTTATTCACATGAGTACGAAAAGAAATCAGCTAAGTTTCGATTACGCGATAAGTCACACAAATCTGAAGACTGTAAATTCAGCTAAGTACTTAGGGATCGCCCGCATCTCGTGGTCGTGCGGTAGCGTTCTCGCTTCCCACGCCCTGGTTCCCGGGTTCGATTCCCGGCGGTGTCAGGGATTTTCTCTGCCTCGTGATGGCTGGGTGTTGTGTGCTGTCCTTAGGTTAGTTAGGTTTAACTAGTTCTAAGTTCTAGGGGACTGATGACCATAGATGTTAAGTCCCATAGTGCTCAGAGCCACTTAGGGATTACAATCACAAATAACCTAAATTGGAACGATCACATAGATAATATTGTGGGTAGGGCAAACCAAAGACTGCGATTCATTGGCAGAACACTTAGAAGGTGGAACAGGTCTACTAAAGAGACTGCTTACACCACGCTTGTCCGCCCTGTTCAGGAGTATTGCTGTGCGGTGTGGGATCCGTATCAGGTGCGACAGACGGATGACATCGAGAAAGTACAAAGAAGGGCAGCTCGTTTTGTATTATCACGAAATAGGGGAGATAGTGTCACAGACATGATACGTGAATTGGAGTGGCAATCATTAAAACAAAGACGTTTCTCGTTGCGACGGGATCTTCTCATGAAGTTTTAATCACCAGTTTTCTCCTCCGATTGCAAAAACATTCTGTTGGCAACCACCTACATAGGGAGAAATGATCATCACGATAAAATAAGAGAAATCGGGGCTCGCACAGAAAATTTGAGGTGCTCGTTTTTCCCGCGTGCAGTTCGAGAATGGAACGGTAGAGAGACAGCTTGAAGGTGGTTGATTGAACCTTCTGCCAGGCACTTTATTGTGAATAGCAGAGTAATCACGTAGATGTAGCTGTAGATTTAGTGTAGACTGGTTTGAGTCGTAAATGGCCTAATGATGTATTGAAAAAAAGAAAAAGAAGTATATATTTGATATAAAGTGGGGGTCCTAATTTTCAGCTTAAATGATAGATAAGAGCAGAGCGAGGACTACACGAACACACCTCAGGAAATAGTTACAAGAGAGCTGTAAGTACACTGTCGGATATGGCTTATAACACCCCACGACCTCATTTCTGTAGAATTACGAACCGCGCGGATGAGTGCACTAATAAAACACGCAGCCGGCAAGTTCAAGTTGCAGGTGGGGCGTGAAGTCGCCATTGGCTGCGAGAGGAGGTACAGTAAAGAGGGACTCCAGCGGGTGTGACGCCCTCGAGCACCGCCCCCAGTGCCCCACTTTGCCACTTTTACGCTCGAGGCGTAAAGAAAGGGAACGAGGCGCATTTAGCGGCTCTCACCCTGCAGGGTGCTCCAGGCGCTGCGGAATGAATTCATTTCTACATCTCGGGTGCGAAGAGCGAGAGAAATGTCCGCAACTTTGCTCGTGCCCTTCACAAGCAGCAAATATTGCGAAAACATCGACGATACGGACGGGGATGTGCTCTCTTAATGAGGCATCGGAACATCTTACCATTTTCTCGTGAAATACAACCCATATGACAGTTCGAAATGGGAGTACTGCTGTTGGAGAGGGAGAGCAGAGAAGCTAATCGTTGTAGAAATGAAGGGACAATTTGTAAAGCTATATAATTTTCTTTAATTTATGCTCCACTACTTTATAAATAACAATATTACTTATAACCAACGCAAAACGGCTAAAATTCTTATTATTCTCCCAATACATTGCCTCACAACATAGTAAAGCATACAGAAGGAGAGGACGAAACGAAATGAAATTTCACGGTTTTGTAGGGAAGCAGCCTACTCATGCCGTAGTAAATTCACATCAGTCTTTCCATTGTGTGCCAGCCAGTCCGCTGTAACTAGCTCTGACGTCATAAACGTTGCGCAATACTTTAAAAATCAAATAAATAACCTAAAACATTTCTAGCATGTCAGGAGTAATACTAAATTAACATGTGTTAAATATCAGTTCGATAACTTCAGCCATTTTCGAGATTTGGACGTTTTTCTGTAAAAATCATTGGCGCAACAGAAAAGAGCTAGAGACTTCAAAATTTATAATTAGATTCCTTTTTCATAAATATTTAATAGAAACAGTCTTCTGGATCTCACAATTTAAGATTTTAGTTGAAATTCAATATTTTCTGGTTTTTGTCTTAAAACTTAAGGAAGCAAGATAGATTAAGTAGGCTAATAAATAAGGCTACGATGTTTATATTTAAGTAGGTTGGAGATCCGTTATAACTATGAAGATGTGAAAAGTTTCATTTGAATACCTACAAAACTATAGCGATAGCGTATCTCCAAAGGGCCAGTTCAGAGCTCGTCTACTGCGTGCAGTGTAATTAAATTAATTCTCTCGCCAAAAGTATTTAACCTAGCCACGTCAAACTTCTATCATGATTACTTAACTGTGTGTTGAATGCACATTTAAATTAAGAGCTTCATCTGCCATCACCAAAAGAAGCTATGGTTATTCGGTAACTTAATGTGGTGCATTACTAGCCCAGCGGCTAGTCGGGAGAGCAGATTTGATCAGACGTTCCCTTAGCCGTCCGCACCGCGGCTTTATATATAAGAACGCTGCGCGAGGAAGAAAGGCCCTAGTTCTCTCCAGACGCTGAATAGCACGCCATATGTGTCGGGAGTCGTGTCGCGTCGGTATCATTTCTACGAACAGCCTCGGATGCCGTATTAAGTTACTCGAGATACACGTAACCATGAAATCATTTTCGAGTGAAGTGTTAATTCTGGGTTGACTTCAATTATCGATCTTCAGTTTGCGTATTGTCGTATTTTCACGTGCCGCCGCGGGACAAACATTCTACCATTATTTAGCGTGGCGTTTGATGAACCTAATCATTAAATTATAGCGAGCATTCATTTAAACATTTAATTTGGACATTTATAGTTGCATCAGCGCATTAGACTCTGAACTGATCTGTTAGTTAGATGGTGTGGATTCTTTTGTTTTCATCTGTGACTTTCAGAATACAGAACGTTTTTTCAAGACCGTTTTTGATTATAAATCCCGGACAATCTCCTAATTCCTCAGAGCTATAAGCTGTAGCTATAAGTGTATTCTCAGATGAAGTGGGCACTAGGAATTCTAATTACAGGCTTCACGTTTTGCTAATCACTTTCTGGTTGCCAATATTGTAGTTAGAGAGCCGGTGTTGAGAACGGCGAAAGACAGCATAAATAACATTCTAAATAATAGGAACTGGTTTAACATTCTACAAACCAAAAAAATTATATAACAACATAATTCCACCAGTCGCCGCACATATGGTTAATCGGCCCTGAAATGCAGTGTTTCAACATTCAAACTTTTATATTCCAGCAACGAATTATTCCAACCGCCACCCCACATATGGTGCATCGGCCGGGAAACAAACTGAGTAAAGTGAAAGTGATTTTTAAATATTGGGATTCGCGAGTGAAATGCGACACGCAACTGAGTAATAGAACAGTGAAAGGGTTACGTGTGTATGTGTACGACGCAATTGGATTAATGACGTATCGGGATTGACGGAGCTGGCACTGAGTCTAGCGGCGCTGCCGGCATCGCGAGAAGCCAGTTTCGCCTCACCGCAGTCGTCCGCCGGAACAGCCGGAGCCGCGCCTGCAGTTGCGGGCCACGCAAACACACAGCAGCCGTCGGAGTGCCTTCTGCAATTCAGCGAGCTGCGTCACATCAGTAATCCTGGTACGCCACGCCAGCAACGCCATACGTCGTGCAGAAGGAACTAAGTTAAGTGAAAAGCTGTTAAAAATTTTACTAACCTGCACTAAAAGGCTGTCGGCGATGGAACCGCCAAAAGAAACTGAGGTTAAACTTATATCAGAACCTATGTCTGTTGAGGGAACTGTAAATCCAGACAACGGTTCAAGCGTAAATATGCATGAAAGTAGTAATGTAAAAGTGAAATATGAAGTATTGTCTCCAGACAGTAGTGTGAAAAGGGGCAATGATTCAATAATAGAGACTCCTGTAGTAAAGCAGAAATTAGAAATTGTAAATTTATTGGATGATAGTTTATCTGATGAGTTAAAAACGAAACAGTCATCAGAGATGGTAGAGTTTAAACAGGAGAAGTTAGATATGACTGATCAATCAGAAGTTTCATTTAGTTTTGATGATTCTGGTGTTGGAGCTAGTTTTTCGTCACCTGAGTGTGAAAAGAAACCAGCTAGTGAGCAACCCAAAGATACTGGGGCTGTTGATTTAAATGTTATATTACAAGCAATAGCTGCCAGTAATGCAAAAATGACAGCTGAATTAAAGTCTGAAATTGTGGCCAGCCAAACAAATTTTAATAAACGGTTTGAGGCAATGGACAATAAATTAGAATCCAATAATGCTGAATTAAAGTATGAGATTGTGGCCAGCCAAACTAATTTTAATAAACGATTGGAGGTAATGGACTATACCTTCAAGGCTGGTTGCAATAAGTTGAAAGAGGATCTAGGCAGTTTGAATTATAAAATTGATTACAATCATGAGGATATTAAGAAAAAGGTTGCTTAACAATTTTCTGAAATGTATAAAACAGTAAAATCCGAAGTTGCTGAGGATCGCAGGGACTTCCAAATGGAAGATGCGAAGCTGGAGCACAAGTTAACAGAAAAGATCAAGGCGGAGTCTGAACTGTGCTCAGATAGGTTTAAAGATGTTAATATAAAAGTAAACATATGTCAAGCAGAAGTAGACGCAATCAAAACTGATACTACTCATATTGTACAAAGAGTAGATAATGTTGAAATGAGAGTAGAAAATATCAGTACTAACATTGCTAACATTGAGAGTACAGTAGCTTCAGTAACTTCTGGTAATGGTAGTATACAACAAGTTGTAGTTGCAAACGCCGCTTTTATCGGGTGTCGGCAGTTCTTGCGGTTCGATCCAGATAAAAATATCCACCTGCTAGATTTCTGAAACGATTCTGAAGATGTGATTCCACCAACTTGGTCTGAACGAGAGAAAATCTCATTTATTAGAAGCCATTTAGCAGGTGACGCCATGCGTTGGTCAGCTGATGTTATGTTTAAGTGTAAAACATTAGCGGAGTTTAAAATAGCTTTCATTAATGAGTATTGGTCTAGCAATAAGCAGAATGAAGTGTTGAGAGAATTTTGGAGTGGAAAACGCTTCAATGCAGGCAAGGAATCTATTAAAGAGTTTGCTAGGTCATGGATCTCACGTTTGTCACATTTGGGCGAAAAGCTAAAACCGGAAATGATTGTACTAGGTCTTGAAGCCAAACTGCCATTGTATTGGCAAACTAGAATTATATCTGCCCCTAGAGACAATCTGGATCGTTTCATTGAATATTTGGAATGTGTAGAACGTGTTGCTGCCAATGAGGAGCAAGCACGTAATAACAGAAATGCTAATAACAATAGTAGTAATTTTAGGAACGAGCAAAATGGTAATGTAAACATCAGAACAGTAGGTGTTCGCCATCCTAAGAGAGGTAGGAATTGGAGGAATGATTATCAGAACCAACAATGGCATCCAAATGATAGTAATTTTGTTCCAAACAAAATTATGCAGGTAAACAACAGTACGGAAAGCAATGCTGTGCCAGTTAACTATAATAAAAATAAAGGAAACAGAAGTAGGCCAAGGCAGGAAAACTAGTTCTCGTCTATGAGGATACTGGCGCTCACCAGGCGGTTACTTTTCCTAAGCCAGTAGTTATGGGAATTGGTAAGACAGATCAGAATACTCAGACTGAACATGTGGATGAAGAGTCGGTAGCACCTAAGAATACAACAGAAATATTAGATCACTCACAATATTTGATTGATACCGTGTTAGAGACGCTTTCTAAGTGGGAAGAGAAAGAGAAGGCGCAGCTGTGTAACGATAGGGAAGAGCTACAAAATATTGAATTGTCAGGTGAAGAAGCAGAAGAAATTCATGCTTATATTTACGATGAGGATGATGTGCTCTTATCTAAAGTGCCTGTGCAGGATGTTGATAATGTACTAATAGATTTAGGACAGGAGGTAAGTGAGAATGTAGAGGGTAGCCTGTTGGGGGTCGATGAACCCAGTAGCAGTGCCAGTTGTCAGTTGAGAAGGAACCCGACGATAATAGAGGAAGTGGTTTAGCTGTAGCTAGTGTAATGCCCGGTCTGGAGGCGCAGAATCGATCAGACTACAGTAGTTTGGGTCATGTTCAGCAAACTAAATGTAATGAAGTCGTGCGGTGTTTCGATTTGAAATTAATAGACCGACTGGAAAAGGCAGCTGAAAATGTAATTCGGGAAACCCCTATACACTGTGACCTAAATGTAATGAAGACAGATGTCGATCACTTTAGTTGGAGACAAATCCAAAAGGAACTATTGGATGAGTTTGAGGAACCACCTGTACAACCTAGAATAAGCCACCCTATAATAATAGTAAATATGTTGGGTATCAATGTACGTTGTCTCTTAGACAGTGGAAGTGAGGTGAGTGCGATATCTCAGTCCTTCTTTGATGCATTACCTGGTAAAGACAAGCTTACAGTAATGAGGCTATCAGGACTAAGAATAATTGGTGCTACTGGCAAGGTGTCAAGAACGGTAAAGCAAGAAGCTTTGCTGCCCTTTAACATTAATGGTAATTTAATTGATCATCCATGTTTAATTGTAAACAATCTCAGTATTGGGGTTTTAATTGGCATAGATTTCTTGTCGAAATATCAGAGTGTTGTTGACTTTGAAAGAAGCCAGTTAAGAATGGTCTTGCCAATAACCGGAGTAATTACAGTACCTTTTAGTGATAACCATGTAGTAACTAATGATGAAACTTGGAAGCTGCCTATACGAGTTCTGAAAAATAGGAGATATTGGGACGAAGGTGTTAATCTTAGTAAAAATAAGCTGAACACAGAAGAAGAAGAAGCAATTATTTTGGACAAAATAGAAAGTAAATTGCAGGAAATCGATAAAATTTCAGCTAATCAGAAGGAAGAACTGAGACAGGTTCTAAAAAGGCATCATAAGGTATTTTCAGATCGACGTGGCGTGGTCAAAGGTTATGAATGAATGCTGTAGGGAGGAGGTTGTTCTGTAACCTCTACACAGTGTGGCAGCTGTGCAGTCCCAGCTGTGTGAGATCTTCTTTCCTTTTCAGGTCTCACTCACTCTTAATCTTTCCTATCCACCTAAAATTTTCGACCCCTTCTTTCCAATTTGAAAAATTTCTGAAACCAATGAATGCCGTAGGGAGGAGGTTGTTCTGTAACCTCTACACAGTGTGGCAGCTGTGCAGTCCCAGCTGTGTGAGATCTTCTTTCCTTTTCAGATCTCACTCATTCTTCATCTTTCCTATCTACAAAAATTTTGACCCCTTCTTTCTAATACTAAAATTTTCCGTCGTGGCTATCAAGCCATGAGTTCTGTAACCATTCTATCCACCGATTAGTGAAAAAAAAATTACCTAATGTGACAAACCTAACAGTGACGTAAACAATAGAGAAGTATGTCGTAATTAAGATATAAATGTATTTGAGTAACAAGTATGTATAGAACCCTGGTAATAGTGTAAGTACAAAGTGTTGTTTTATTGGAAATGGTCCACCGACAGTAATTTAAAAAGATATACAAATTCGTGTACAAGCAGGATCTGAAGTGGCAGTGAAACCTATTGTATGCTGTAGAGCAAACTAATTAATAGTAAGAGAGAGTGCTTAGTGTTATGAAAAATATGCAGACAATTTGTAAGGATAAACTCACTTTGTGTAGCAAGGAAAGGCAGTGTAATAGAATTGAGCAGTGTTTGTGGTTGAGACGTGAAGGACACGTCCCTGAAGTATTTATAAGGTTGGAGCTGGCCGTATTTTGGTGTAGTGTGTGACAGGACACACCTACACGTATTGAGGTTATGAGTTGGAGGCGTGAATGCGACCATAGGTACCCTTATGTTAGATGAGACAGAGCAGCTCATGGTGTCCTATAGGTTTAAGGAATTTAGCATTACGCTCGTACATAATTACTTGATGCACTTTCTTGGTAGGTCGAGAGAGACTACCTGTGGTTTCAGCGTCCGATCGAGTGGAAATGGATTGCCACGTGAGCAAACTGATCAGCTGCAATACACTATAGATATGTAATAAATGTGCTATCCTATGCTTTAACAGTTAATAGAGTGAGTATTACTTAAGTTCATACACTAGCAAAGTAAATAAGTAACATAATGACAGACGTGAAACATTATTTATAGCACAGCATAAATACACTTCGATGAAGTAAGTACCTAATTGCAGATGTGGAACTGACACAGCAGCAGAGGACCAATAAGTGGATATAGTAGTCAACGAAACGTAGTGTGTTTTGAACACTCAGAACTCTACTATTACCAAACATAACTCACATGTACAAAGAAGCTGAGAAACAACTACTAATTAAATATACTCATACTATCTCTAAGAATAAGGTAATCGCAGATGAGTCAGCTGAATAAATAAAATACAAATGTATCAGGAATGTACCGAGCATTGGTTCAGTGTTCCGGCCCAGAAATAATAAATTGATGTTAAATAGGATTCATGATTGTATGACTTGAGCATAAATTTTCTCTAGTAAGTGACTAACGGAGTTTTGAGCCATTTGTGTACCGATTTTATGACAGTCAAGTAACCAGGAGAGTAAAATTGAAAAAGGTTCTGTTAACTTTGTTCCACTAACATATTGGAAGATAAAATGTATATATCTCCATTTCATTGTGACCCACCCTTAGATATCAAGTGAACAGAGTCTGAGGCACTCTTTTTGTTTGTTCTACAGGACAAACCAGATAATGGCAGCCTGGTAGCTGCATGAAAGCGTGGAGTGACTTGGACACAACTCACAGTGACCCCTCCCCTTTCCCCATGTAATTTAGAGTGAACGTGAAGGACGCACACCATAGCAACTTCCCCTCCTCTACCCTTGTGAATGGAAGCGTAGAACGCCAGCCAAAGCGGCTACAACCACGTATGTAAAAATTATTTGTGAAATATTCTTGCAGGTTTAGAAAAGACTGCTAAGATATAATCATCTGTTTATGTATCATGAATAACATTATTTTTTTGAATTTGTGTATGTAAGCATGTATTTAATGTATTTAAGATTTTCATAATTTTACAATTTATATGTGTTTGTTTGTCTAAGGCAATATGTATGCCAAAGTGTTTCATTGATTTTGCTTAAATTTTGAGGGATAATGTTGCTTAAGAGGCAGTAAACATGCCCGCAATTTAAATAATTAATGTAGGTAATCAGTTTTCTTTTAATATTTCTATATGTTTACGTTTCAATTTTAATTTTTATAGGAAGTTAAGCTGTACTTTTGCTTCCCTTTTTGTAATTAAATTTTTTTTTCGTTCATTAACATTCAAAAACAAAAAATTTAAGTAGAGGGTGATGTAGGGAAGCAGCCTACTCACGCCATAGTGAATTCACATCAGTCTTTCCATTGTGTGCCAGCCAGTCCGCTGTAACTAGCTCTGACGTCATAGATGTTGCGCAATACTTTAAAAATCAAATAAATAACCTAAAACATTTCTAGCATGTCAGGAGTAATACTAAATTAATATATGCTGAATATCAGTTCGATAACTTTAGCCATTTTCGAGATTTGGACGTTTTTCTGTAAAAATCATTGGCGCAACAGAAAAGAGCTAGAGACTTCAAAATTTATAATTAGATTCCTTTTTCATAAATATTTAATAGAAACAGTCTTCTGGATCTCACAATTTAAGATTTTAGTTGAAATTCAATATTTTCTGGTTTTTGTCTTAAAACTTAAGGAAGCAAGATAGATTAAGTAGGCTAATAAATAAGGCTAGGATGTTTATATTTAAGTAGGTTGGAGATCCGCTATAACTATGAAGATGTGAAAAGTTTCATTCGAATACCTATAAAACTATAGCGATAGCGTATCTCCAAAGGGCCAGTTCAGAGCTCGTCTACTGCGTGCAGTGTAATTAAATTAATTATCTCGCCGAAAATATTTAACCTAGCCACGTCAAACTTCTATCATGATTACTTACCTGTGTGTTAAATGCATATTTAAATTAAGAGCTTCATCGGCCATCAGCAAGAGAAGCTATGATTTATTCGGTAACTTAATGTGGTGCATTACTAGCCCAGTGGCTAGTCAGGAGAGCAGATTTGATCAGGCGTTCCCTTAGCCGTCCGCACCGCGGCTTTATATATAAGAACGCTGCGCGAAGAAGCAAGGCCCCAGTTCTCTCCAGACGCTGAATAGCACGCCATATGTGTCGGGAGTCGCGTCGCGTTGGTATCATTTCTACAAACAGCCTCGGATGCCGTATTAAGTTACTCGAGATACGCGTAACCTTGAAATCATTTTCGAGTGAAGTGTTAATTCCGGGTTGACTTTAATTATCGATCTTCAGTTTGCGTATTGTCGTATTTTCACGTGCCGCCGCGGGACAAACATTCTACCATTATTTAGCGTGGCGTTTGATGAACCTAATCATCAAATTATAGCGAGCATTCATTTAAACATTTAATTTGGACATTTATAGTTCCATCAGCGCATTAGACTCTGAACTGATCTGTTAGTTAGATGGTGTGGATTCTTTTGTTTTCATCTGTGACTTTCAGAATACAGAACGTTTTTTCAAGACCGTTTTTGATTATAAATCCCGGACAATCTCCTAATTCCTCAGATAAAGTGGGCACTAGGAATTCTAATTACAGGCTTCACGTTTTGTTAATCAGTGTTGAGAACGGCGAAAGACAACATAAATAACATTCTAAATAATAGGAACTGGTTTAACATTCCACAAACCAAACAAATTATATAACAACATAATTCCACCAGCCGCCGCACATATGGTTAATCGGCCAGGAAATGCAGTGTTTCAACATTCAAACTTTTATATTCCAGCAACGAATTATTCCAACCGCCGCCCCACAGTTTGACGGTGTATGTTCCTCCAGTAGTTGAAATATTGAGTCAAATTTACGAAGAATTTGGCAGTAGGAATCCAGGGGAATGTTCCACCAACTCTGGCCAGCATGCATGCAAGATTCAGTTGGAAAAAGTATCATAAATCTGTTCTATCCTCTCTTCTTAGCTTGTACCAATGATGGAACCTTAACGTACTTACTGTGCCGAACACCTATGTTAATTGCTTGTACCTCTGTTATATACCATTTGTTCCTACAATTTTTCTATTACCGTGTTCCTTTCAACGCCACGCTGCTGGATATTGGTGGATGTACCCAGTTAACATCCCCGTTCCTTACATAACCCTTTCCTAATCCACAGTATAACAATATTTGTAAAACCTCTTCATTTAGTGTGTCAGTTAATCGTGTAATGTTCCATATCTGCTTTTATTGCCACGTTGCAAATGCTTCTGGTCTTCTCCCCTCTTTTCTTCCTAAGCTACACGTCTAATTTTTACTCTAAAGGCAAAGAATATTTTATGACTGTTGTCTCAATTATAGTTTTACGAAACACACTGCTTTACTATTCTTAAAAGTACTCTTGCTGATGTTCTAAATACAGATGCATCCGTTCAAATCACTTAGTGGACTTTACATTAATCTTATTTTGAGAAAGTCTTTAGGTACGTATCACTGACAAAGATAATTGTTTCCGAAGATCATAATCGATCTCTTTCTCTAACAGTAACTAATCGTGCTTTGCTCGAGCTAATTCTTATTCTTCATGATGACGTCGTGCTTCCGAACGGGTTAATTAAAGCTTTGCCTCTCGTCTCGTTGATGTAGAACCGGAAATATCTAACGGGATCTACTGTCATAATGTGCTAAGACTTAAAAAACCGTTAAGGAAGTGAGTCACATTATTATAAACGAGAAAAGCTATTTTTATATCTCCTGGTTTACAAAGAGTTGAAGCACAATGTTAAGATTTAGACTAGCGCGAGAACAATGATTTAATCTGACTTATGTCATTAAATGGAAGCAAGTAAGAAAGCGGGTATATTAACTCAAGTCTCTTAATTTATTCTTAAACAATCTAAGTGAGATTTTTACAAACGTGTCTGGAAAATTATAATTGCAGCTGAATTCCGCTCCTCTTATGTCTTTGACCAATTTACACTGATAAACGGCATGCGATACCTCCTCACATGGTGTCGGACCTGCTTCACCCGCCGTAGTGTGGCTGTTCCAAGTGGCATGGACTCAACAGATCGTTGGAAGTACCCTGCAGGAATGTTGAACCATGCTCCCTTTATAACTGTCCTTCATTGCGAAAGTGTTACTGGTGCAGGAGTACACAACCTGACCTCTCAATTATGTTACATACACGTTCGGTGGGAGTCACCTTGGACGATCTGGGTACCCAGATCATTTGCTCGAACTGTCCAGAATGTTCTTCAAACCAATCTCGAAAAACTGTGGCCCGGTAACATGTCATACTTTTATCCCTGAAGACTCCACAGTTATTTGGCAACAGTAAGTCCATAAATGGCTGCAAGTGGTGTCCAAGTAGCCGAACGTAACCATTTTCGGCCAATGATGGGTTCAACTAGTAAACACAGGCCATGCCATTATGGTGCCACCACCACCTTGCATGGTGCCTCGTTGATAAGTTGGAACCATGGCGTCGTGCGATTAGAGCCGCAATCGAACCCTACCATCATCATCTCTTACCAACTGCCGCGCGGGATTAGCCGAGCGGTCTGAGGCGCTGCAGTCATGAACTGCGCGGCTGGTCCCGGCGGAGGTTCGAGTCCTCACTCGGGCATAGGTGTGTGTGTGTTTGTCCTTAGGATAATTTAGGTTAAGTAGTGTGTAAGCTTAGGGACTGATGACCTTAGCAGTTAAGTCTCAGAACACTTCGCACACATTTGAACATTTTCTTACCAACTAAAATCAGGGCTCGTCTAACACATCACAATTTCCCCGTAGTCTAGGAACGCATCGATATGGTCATGAGCCGAGGAGAGGCGCCCCAAGCGTTGCCGTCCTGTCAGCAAAGGCACTCGCTTCGTTCGTCTGCTGTCATAGCCGATTAAGACCAAATTTCGCCCTCTCTCCTGACGGATATGTTTGTAGTACGACCCTCACTGATTTCTGCGGTTCTTTCAAGCAATGTTGCTTGTCTGTTGTCGCTGACAACTCTTCGCAAACCGCTAACGCCACCGCTTTCGGTTGTTAGGTGAAGGCAGTTGGCTACTGCGATTTCCGAGGTGGGAGGTAATTCTTGAATTGTGTTATTCCCGGCACAATCTTGACACTGTCGATCTCGGGATAATGAATTCGTTAACGATATCAGAAATGGAATGGCCCAGACGTTTAGCTCCGTCTACCATATTATAGGTAACAGACTTATCACTGTTTGCCTCCCTTCTTTCAGAAACCTCTTTCCGCCTTACACTGTAAAAAAAACTTCACCACATCAGGCAGTGACTTAGAAGAAACGTGATAACGCGGCGTATTTACAATATGAAACGTAGTTCGTACATTATATGTAATTTCCATGCTGTTAAGTGTCGGGCTTAAGGTAATGGCATTACTCTATAGTATCACACTGACAAAAACTGAATTTGCTTGAAGATGAAGACCCAATAACTAACTTCCTTGGTGGAGTCACATTTCTCATTATGCAACACGAGCTCTTAATGAGGAATAAAGGCCTTACAGCAGAGCTCGGATGTACTTCCATCGAACGTTAAAGCAGAGCGCAGCAAGCCGCGAAGCTTCAGAAGCGGATGAAAATACGCCGCTGAAATATAAACACAAGCTCCATCTAAAAGTAGTCGAACAACAGCTCAACAGCCAAGATAAGATGAGTTTTTAATAAACTGCTGTACTTGAGGATCAGAAAGAAAACAGTAAATTGTGACTGTAAATTATGTAGACATATAATGTATAAACTTAAGAGGCACTACTGTGAATAAATGAAGCAAGAATGTATCTTAAACGTCGTATTAGAAGAAGGGGATGTCTATTAAGGAATGCAGAAACAGCTAACTTGGCGTCGGAATCAACTGCCGCAGTAGAGTAAAAAATGTATATGTGTGAAAAAAAAGACTAGCCTATTCAAAGCACGATACACGATGTTAACTATAGTACACTAATGTTCAGCGAATATTAAGATGTCGTACGTCTCACACAGCGCGTGCTCCGCTATGGCCAATTTCTCCACTTGTCCCTATCCATAGTACCATTTACGTTCGATGATATAGGTATTGATGGATTATCCAGTGATTCCAACGCAGACTTTTTCACGTGCAGACGTTGCGCAGTATTAAATTATATCACATTACATTTATGGTCTTCCATGGATCCCTTGGAGAGCAGTCTATGGGATGTGGAAAGAGTCAAAGTTTGTCATTTTTTAGATCTGAGAAAAAACTGAGAAACATGGATATTGTACAATTATAATGCTGACAGAGTTATGAGCAACAATCATTGTGAAGATATTCATCGATAGAGTAGAAGGAGTTGGCCAACAGGAAGTTCTTTAATTCACTCTGAAACCGATCTTTATCACTTACAAGACCTTTGATATGATCTGGTAAGCTACCGAAAATATGAGTACCCATATATCTGACTCCTTTTTGCGCTAATGTTAAGCTTTTATAGTCCTTATACAGATTGTTTTTGGTTCTGGTATTATAATCATGTTTTGCACTATTGTTTGTTAAAAGAGTCATGTTAGAAATGACAAAGGACATCAGTGAGTATATGTACTGGGAAGTAGTGGTTAGAATACCAAGTTTCTTAAAGAGGTCTCTGCATGATTATCTAGGACTGACACCAGATGTAATTCTAAAGATTCGTTTCTGAATTTTTTAAAATGTTCGCTTTGTGAGAGGAGTTTCCCCAGAAGACGATTCCATAACTCATTAGTGAATGGAAGTAAGCTGAATAAACTAACTTCTTCAATTTTAAATCACATATTTTTGTTATCATGCTTACTGCAAACATAGCTGAACTAAAGCGTTTAATTAGGTCTAGAGTGTGAGTTTTCCAATTTAGATTGTGGTCAATTTGTAGCCCTAAAATTTGACACTATCTACAGCTTCAGTTTCATTGTTTGAATATAATTTCTTATACTTATAGGGTCAGGTATTCTTTGTGAGGTACTAAACTGTATGTACTGTGTCTTAACAAAATTCAGTGACAATCCATTTGCTGTGAACCACCCATTGATACTTATTTATTTCATTAGCTGACTGCTCAGTGATATCACGGGTCCTGTTTTATATACCAATACTTGTATCATCTGCCATTAAGACAAAATTTGTATTTTGTGACACTGTATATTGAAGGTAATTAATATATAATAGGAACAAAAAGAGACCTAAAATAGAGCTCTGAGGCACCACTTGTCTGATGGTTTCGTATTTTGAATGACTTGTTATGTGGCAAGCTTTATACAGACACACACTGTTTTCTCTTAAAAAGATAGAATGAGAATCATGAGCCTGCTACTCCTGTTATCCCATAATATTTCAACTTTTGTGCAAGGATATCATGCTTAACACAATCAAAGGTTTTAACCAGATCACAGAATATTCCAAGTAATAATTTTTGATTTAATGATTCTAATATACGTATCATCTGCAAAAGTGAATAGCTTGATCAGTTGATAATCCTTTACGAAATCCAAACTGATAGTGAATGAGAATATTTTTCAATACTAAGTGTTTATAAAGTCTATTGTACATAACTGTTTCAAACACCTGTGAAAATATTGCCAATAATGAAATTGGATGGAAGTTTTCCACTGATGATTTGTCTCTTTTTTTGTGTAATGGTTTGACAATAGCATATTTAAGCCTATGTGTAAAAGTACCACTGTGGAGGGATTCATTACATAATGAACTCAGTATGTCACAAAGTTCTGAGAAGCAACATTTAATTATGGTAGTGCTGATTTCATCATAACCATTTAAACATTTGTTTTTAAGAGAGCTAATCATATTAGAAATCTCTTTCAGTGAGGTAGTATACAGCCGAATTTTGTCAAACTTCTGTCTAAATGCATTTTTTAAATATTTTAAGCTGTCTTCTGAGAAACTATGCAAACCTAAGTTGTCTGCCACTGAAAGAAAAAGTTGTAGATAGTGTCTGCAATTTTGGAGGTATCTGTAATCAAGTTATTATTTACATTTAACATAATTTCCTCGTTTGCCTCATTAGTTCTTCCTGTTTCACTTTTTACTATGTTCTATATAGTTTTTACCTTTTATTAGAGGCATTTATTTTTTCTTGGAAATAAATACATTTTGAGGTTTTGATTACTTTGTTTAGAATTTTACAACATAATTTATAATGTGATTTAGCACTGTCTTAGTACAGTTAGTACAGTCTTCTTTTTGTTTTGCAACAAACTTTTATTCCATCTGTAATCCAAGGTTTTGAAACATTTAATCTATTTGCTTTGATTACTTTCTTAGGGCAGCAGCTTTTAATGTGACCTACGACTGTATTAGAGAATCAGTTATATTTTTCGTTTATCTTGAGTGAATTGTATACCTCTTTCCATTCTGTATTCCTCAAACAGTTTTTTATAACTTCAGTTCTTGTTTCAGTTATTATTCGTATAGTTCCCACTTTCTGTTATTAGTTGGATCAGACCCCACTGTATTAAATGTAAGCAACTGGGCATCGTGATCTGAAAGGCCATTAAATATTGGATTTATACTTTGATTTGCTAGTGTGGTAGTATCTATGAAAATGTTATCAATAGCAGTGCTACTGGTACCCATAACCTTGGTTGGAAACTGTACTATGGGAATGAGATTATAAGAAGTGGTAAGAGATTCTAGTATGGATCTTGAGTGACTATCTTCCAGAAAATTTAAATTAAAATCTCCACTTGGTATGAGTTCATTGTTTACAGAAGTTAAAAAAATTTAATACTGCATCCAGCTGTTTAGTGAATAGCTGCAAATTACCAGTTGGAGCCCTATATATTGTGACAATTACTTTTCTTTTGTGTGTTTCTACTTGTGTGGCACATGCTTCAAAATGCTGAATACTACAATATTTAAGAATGTCAATGTTTTTATATTTTTGACACTTTCTGATGTAAGTGGCAGCTCCTCCTTTTTCCATCCCTTTTCTACAATACTTTGAATCTACAGTATACCCATCCATATTAAGCATTTCAATTTCACTACCTAAATGATGTTCAGAAATACAAATAATATCAACAGTTTTTGTAGACTGTAGCTCATCTAAACAGATCTGAAATTCATTAGTTTTGTTTTTTACTTTTCTGTTATTTTGATGTAGTAAATTTACTGTTACTTTTTTGTCTTCATAAGTATTATGATTAACATTTTCAGATACATCTTGTTTCAAAATTGAATGTGTAGATAATGAGCTTAACCTAAAAAGAACTATATACTTGATACATTACTCTTTTCTGCCTCCATTGATAATTTGAATGACTGTGCAGGTATTGGTCGATGTGTATCGATTTTACATACATATTGTGACCCAAGCTTTCACCGTTCGTCGTTATGAGCAGATCTAGAACAGGTAAATGTTTATTGTTTTCTCCTTCCTTAGTAAATTTAATGTTATAATCGGAATCAGGTATCTTAGGATGTTACCAAGCTGTTCTTCTTCATGGATAGTAGTAGTAGTAGTAGTAGTAGTAGTAGTAGTAGTAGTAGCTTTATTCATCTGTAGATCTCTTTTTACAAGGATATAGAACACGTCAAAGTATTTACAAGCTTAGATCAATTTAAAATAAGCTAATTGGAATACACATATACTTACAGAATTCTAGTTAGAGACCATCATTAAATTTACTCCAGGTATACAATACTTTTCTTACAAATAACTTATTAAATAATGTAATGCTGCACTGTTCACTCGTATATCACTATCAGTCACTGCACACACTATACACACATTATTTCATAACACTTCACTCACTACACACACACACACACACACACACACACACACACACACACACACACACACCACACACTGGTGACCTCTGGGTCATTTTCTGTACTGCAACTTCCCATTTGCTATCCTGAAAAACTGGGTCTGCATCCCTCCATAATGAATGAGATGTTGAGCTCAGAAAGAGGAAGACATGTTAGTATTGTGCTATGCATAGCATGGGGGGGGGGGTGAGTATTTCTAGAAAGGAAAGAAGAAGGGAAAAAAAAAACAAAGTAAAGGTGCTATGTGGAATATTGGATGTTTTATAATCACTATTATTATTATTATTTATTTGTATAACATTTTTTATCAAACCCCTATTCTGTTTTGTCTAAGTAATCGTTCAATGTATGAAATGATTGCATAACAAGTACTTTTTAGCTGCTTTTTTAAATAAGTGTATTTTTTTAATTTCTTTAATCTCTTTTGGTAATTTATTGTACAGTTTTATTCCTTGTTAGAAAATGATGTTTTGAGTTTTATGTTGATTTTTTCTTGGTAAATGTAAGTTGAGTCTATCTATTATTCCATGGTCATGGACAGAGCTGTTTGTGCCGTAAATACCAATGTTATTTTTGATGTATACAACTGACTGGTAAATGTATTCATATGAAGCAGTTAAAATCACCAGTGTTTTGACAGATCTTTACAATGAGCTCGAGTAGTATTTTGGTTATTATTCTTATGACTCTTTTCTGGAGTTTGAAAATTGTGTTCATATTTTGTGCATTTGTTCCCCAAAAAAGAGTGTCATACCTAAGTATTGAGTGTACATATGAATAATATGTAACTAAAGGACACTGCAAGTTACACTCGATAGAATTCTTAGGGCATAACATGCTGATGAAATTCTGTTTTCAAGTACATTTGTGTGTTCACACCGCTTCGACTGAGAATCAATATTCCTTGCTAGAAATTTTGCATTTGTTACACAGTCTATAGACGTGCCATCTATATTTAATTTAACATGGTCATTTTTCCTCTTCAAACTGAAATTCATGGCTTTAGTTTTCTTTATGTTCAATGTCACTTTATTACTTATTGACCAATCATAAACTTCCTTGAGAGTTTCATTTGATTTCTCGGCTCCAGGTCAGATCGACGTACCTGTACACCTTAGGTTTACAGAGTCCTAAATTCAGCATCTGATATTCGAAATACTTCGTAAAGAAATTGGCAAACATTGGTCTAAGAGGACTACACGTGGCGACGCCTTTCAGCTGTACGTACAGATCCCGCCTTTCCACGTGAAGTAGCTCATGGGAAGATAGTTTCTTGATGTTCTGTGAGAAAATGGGTCAGATCTACCACTTCTGTTTGTTTAGGGAAACCACAGAAATTCACAAATATGAGAAAAGTCTTAACAAGAAAGAAATAAGCCTGAAGGTAAATGGAGTTTGGATTCCCGTACTGCAGCGAACGACCGTTGCAAGTAACAGGAGGAGATCCACAGAGGTAATGAGCAGGAAAAAATCTAAAGTTGTGTCCTACGTGAGCAACAGAAGCGACTGACAACATGCGACAGCTTCAGGCGACAAAACAGGACCGCAGGTAAGGCTAGAGAGGTGTCCTATGTCAGCGATGTCTGTGTCGCTGCTTGTCGACTAATACAATTGTCGAACGTTGAATTCTAACATGTGTGAACCTTGTTGGTGCAGTGCATGAGAGTGACAAAGAGAGCTATGAACCTTCTCGATGTTGAACTGACGTGGACGAGCTGGCTGCTGTGAAATACTTATCACCTGAATTGAAGAAAACTGTTTGTGGCTAAAATTTTATTTATCCTCATCTCACAGCATAATAACTTTGCTTGATATAGGACTGAATTTCTTTTTGTTATTCTTCACAGTTACTATGCTACACGAAGCTAAGTAGATTAGATTAGATTACATTAGATTAATACTAGTTCCATGGATCATGAATACGATATTTCGTAATGATGTGGAACGAGTCGAATTTTCCAATACATGACATAATTAAGTTAATTTAACAACATACTTAAGTTAATATAACAACTTTATTTTATTGTGTTTTTTTGTTTTTCTTTATATTTTATTTTTATTTTTTAATTTTTTTATATTTTTTTTGTTTTTTTTCTTAATTTATATCTAAAAATTCCTCTATGGAGTAGAAGGAGTTGTCATTCAGAAATTCTTTTAATTTCTTCTTAAACACTTGTTGGTTATCTGTCAGACTTTTGATACTATTTGGTAAGTGACCAAAGACTTTAGTGCCAGTATAATTCACCCCTTTCTGTGCCAAAGTTAGATTTAATCTTGAATAGTGAAGATCATCCTTTCTCCTAGTATTGTAGTTATGCACACTGCTATTACTTTTGAATTGGGTTTGGTTGTTAATAACAAATTTCATAAGAGAGTATATATACTGAGAAGCTACTGTGAATATCCCTAGATCCTGAAATAAATGTCTGCAGGATAATCTTGGGTGGACTCCAGCTATTATTCTGATTAAACGATTTTGTGCAATAAATACTTTATTCCTCAGTGATGAATTACCCCAAAATATGATGCCATATGAAAGCAATGAGTGAAAATAGGTGTAGTAAGCTAATTTACTAAGATGTTTATCACCAAAATTTGCAATGACCCTTATTGCATAAGTAGCTGAACTCAAATGTTTCAGCAGATCATCAATGTGTTTCTTCCAATTTAATCTCTCATCAATGGACACACCTAAAAATTTGCAATATTCTACCTTAGCTATATGCTTCTGATTAAGGTCTATATTTATTAATGGCGTCATACCATTCACTGTACGGAACTGTATGTACTGTGTCTTATCAAAATTCAGTGAGAGTCCGTTTACAAGGAACCACTTAGTAATTTTCTGAAAGACAGTATTGACAATTTCATCAGTTAATTCTTGTTTGTCAGGTGTGATTACTATACTTGTATCATCAGCAAAGAGAACTAACTTTGCCTCTTCATGAATATAGAATGGCAAGTCATTAATATATAATAAGAACAACAAAGGACCCAAGACCGACCCTTGTCGAACCACATTCTTGATAGTTCCCCAGTTTGAGGAATGTGCTGATCTTTGCATGTTACGAGAACTACTTATTTCTACTTTCTGCACTCTTCCAGTTAGGTATGAATTAAACCATTTGTGCACTGTCCCACTCATGCCACAATACTTGAGCTTGTCTAGCAGAATTTCATGATTTACACAATCAAAAGCCTTTGAGAGATCACAAAAAATCCCAATGGGTGGTGTTCGGTTATTCAGATCATTCAAAATTTGACTGGTGAAAGCATATATGGCATTTTCTGTTGAAAAACCTTTCTGGAAACCAAACTGACATTTTGTTAGTACTTCATTTTTACAGATATGTGAAGCTACTCTTGAATACACTGCACGAAGTTTTTAAGAGTTTGCAGAGGTAAAGGTACATTGCGTAGACTTTGCATGTGGTTCATTTTAGGTCACATATTGCTGTGTATGAAATGAAGGTAAAATATCGAAATTATATTTAAAGTAGTGAGCAGAAGGTATCTCTGTTAGTTCTCGAGATTTTGGATTGTGCATGTTGCGTACGGCGGCACCACAAAAGCGTCCCTGCCAGTCGGGAATCACATGGACGTACAAATTTTCACATTTCATAAATAGCTAAAGATGTCGAAACAAGGCTCTTTTTCAAGATGATGGCACATAAAAAGGCACTAATTTTTTCGTATGATTGACGCTCGAAACGTTTGGTGATAAGTTTTTGCACAGTGGAAACAAGACTCCACATAAATTACACAACAGGTTTTCGTCTGAATTTTCGTAGACAAACTAAGAATTTGAACTAAACAGTGTGAATTGTAGGTTTGCAAAAAAAGGATTAATTACTTGCAAGTAATCAGGTTAGTTAAGTCTTTCACATAGTGATTTGAGGGAAAAATCAAAATATTTCACAAGCAGCTCCTTCAAGCTATGTAATTTAAGTGTCAAAAAGCTCATCTCTTGAAGTGTTAGCTATTTTTCATCGAAAAAGATACATTGGGGTGATATTTAACAGTCAAGAAGACTTCCTTTGAAAGAAGTGCTACATTTAGGACATTTTAAGAACAGAAGACGCTAGGAAGGCAAACGATGTGTCAAGAAGATCACCTTTTCTGGAAAAAAAAGACTTGAAAACAATTTAAAAAAATGAAAGAAAAATAGGTCAAATATTTTATGAAATGATCAGTCTAAAAGTAAAAAATGGAACAGATTAGAGAAGCATTTTATTTGCCTTTGAATGACGCTGGAAATCATGTACAGCAACTCAGTTGCCTCAAATGTTTTTCTAGTCCACTTTATTTCTTACTATTAAAAACCCGTTTCACAAAAAATGTCATTATTTTCTCAAAAAAGGGATACTTTATTTATACAGACTATTAGTTAGATTAACTGAAACACTTGAAATTAATATTTCTTGCATACGAGATGTGTTTCCAACTATTAGATATCAATAAAATTTCTTAGATATTCAGTGTGTTTTATTAGAAAGTTAATGTGTCTGATATACTGGGATAGGTATTTACACTTGATGTGCCTTGTCAAGACGCTAGAAACGTAATTTGAGATGCAATGTAAAGGGTACAGATAAAATCTAAGTGTAAACAACAGGTGACAGAACTGTAATTGGCTAAAATTTTTGCTGCAACAGGTTCCAAGCCAGGAACCACAAGGATTTTCAGTGCTATACCATGGCACTTCCGCTAAATCACGGGCACCTCAACACAACGTGTAGTCATTACTTTGCAGTTGGAATACTCTATCATTCTTCTGTATTTGTCTGTTGTGCAAGTAGGTGGTCACATACGAAATAGTTGTCTTTAATTGACTGGCGAGGTAGTCGAACATTGCTCATCCTCGTATATTTGAAGAATGGTGGCTGGTGATCTTCGTAGATGATGGTATACCTGATGAAATTCTCAATGAAGAGACTTTCTTTCGTAAATTTCATGCACAGCTCTTCGTTTCGCTTAATATTCGAAAGTAAAGCTAATTTAGTGGCCTTATTATCGAACTAAAATATTCCCCGATTTATGGGCGCCATTTTTAGAAACTGATGGTTGGCTCTTGTAGCCATCTTGTATGGGGAGTTCTGTCGCTCGTACGCGAGACACCCGAGCTCGTAGCCCGATTGTTGTTGTTTGTAGCGGTAACGTCGTGGATCCAGATGTCGCGAGATGTCGGTCACTCCTGCGCTTATGTAGAATGTGCCTAACCCGTTATCGTAACAGGTGCATGTAATTTTCTGTCACGGACCCGATTCCAGTCTAGTACCAGCAATGGAGATGAACATCTGACAATGCTGGCGATACGTCCTAAAGATCGTTAAAAGACGACTGAAGATACCGATAAAATGGCCTACACAAAGTACGTCGTTCTCAATCATGATTTTGTGAGTAATTCTCTGAGACATATCACAGGTATACAGATTCAGAAGGATGTAACTTGCAGTAGGTACTGGGAGATGAAGGAGCTTGCACAGGACAGAGTAGCATGGAGAGATGCATCAAACCAGTCTCTGGACTGAAGATCACAACAACAACAACATCACAGGTATGTACAGTCAGGTGAAAACAGCCATGGGATACCTCCTAATATCACGTCGGACCTTCTTTTTGCCCAGAGTAGCCCACCAACTCGTCATGATACGCACTCAACAACTTATTAGAAGACTCATACAAAAATACTGAGCCACACTATCTCTATAGTCATACACAGCTGCGCGGTGTTGCTTCCGCAGGATTTTGTGTACGAACTGAGCTCCCATTTATGTCTCATAAAAGTTCGATGGGATTAATGTCGGGTGATCTGGGTGGCCAAACCATTTCCTTGAAATGTTCCGAATATTCTTCAAACCAATCGTGAAGAGCTGTGGCCTGGTGACATGACGTATTGTCATTCACAGAAATTCCATCGTTATATGGAAACAGAAAGTCTATGAAATGCTCCAAATGATCTCAAAGTAACCGAACGTAACCATTTCCGGTCAGTTACCCAGTCCATTCCAGGTAGACGCAGCCCACACCTTAATGGAGCCACCACCAGGTTGCACAGTGCCTTGTTGACAACTTGGGAACATGGCTTCATGGGGTCTGCGCAACACTCGAACCATACCAACTGAAATCGGCACTCATCTGACCAGGTCGAGGTTTCCAACCGCCTAGGGCCCAACCAATATGGTCAAGAGTCCTGGAGAAGCGCTCCAGGCGATATAGTGCTGTCACCAAAGGTATTCACGTCGGTCTCTGCTGCCGTAGGCCATTGACGGCAAATTTATCCGCGTTTTGCTAATGAATAGGTTCGTCATACGTCCCATACTGTTTTTTGCGATTATTTCTCGCAGTATTGCTTGTCTTTTACCGCTAACAACTCTGCCCAACCGTCACTACTCTTGGTCGTTAAGCAAAGCCCATCGGCCACTGCGTTCTTCGTGATGAGAGTTAATGCGTGAAATTTGATACTCTCGGCACACACTTTACACTGTGTATCTCGGAAAACTGAACTCCCTAACGATTTTCGAAATGGAGTGTCCCATGCGTCTACCTCCAACCACCGTTCCGCGTTTTAACTCTGTTAATTTCTGCTGTTGCGCGGCGATAATCACGTTGGAAACCTTTTCACTTCAATCATCTGAGTACAAATGACAGCTCCATCAAAGTACTGTGCCGTTTTATACCTTCTGTACGCGACGCTACCGACGTCTGTATACGTCCATATCGCTATCCCGAGACTTTCATTACCTCAGTGTAATTTCTGGTTGTGGGTTCGATTCCAGTCCGCCACCAGAAATGGTTGGTGAATATATGACAGTGGCACCCACCCGTGCTGGCGATACGTCCGAGAAATCATTGGAAGTTAGAAACAACTAGGCAAAAGCTAACAAGCAATACGTCTACGATGATTTTTTTATTATCTTATGAGTAATGTTCGGAGAAATTTGACAGGCATGTACACTACTGGCCATTAAAATTGCTACAACACGAAGATGACGTGCTACAGACGCGAAATTTAACCGACAGGAACAAGATGCTGTGATATGCAAATGATCAGCTTTTCAGAGCATCCACACACAAGGTTGGCGCCGGTGGCGACACCTACAACGTGCTGACATAAGGAAAGTTTCCAACCGATTTCTCATACACAAACAGCAGTTGACCGGCGTTGCCTGGTGAAACGTTGTTGTGATGCCTCGTGTAATGAGAAGTGCGTACCATCACGTTTCCGGCTTTGATAAAGGTCGGATTGTAGCCTATCGCGATTGCGGTTTATCGTATCGCGACATTGTTGCTCGCGTTGGTCGAGATCCAATGACTGTTAGCACAATATGAAATCGGTGGGTTGAGGAGGGTAATACGGAACACCGTGCTGGATCCCAACGGCCTCGTATCACTAGCAGTCGAGATGACACGCATCTTATCCGCATGGCTGTAACGAGTAGTGCAGCCAGGTCTCGATCCCTGAGTCAACAGATGGGGACGTTTGCAAGACAACAACCATCTGCACGAACAGTTCGACGACGTTTGCAGCAGCATGGACTATCAGCTCGGAGACCATGGCTGCAGTTACCCTTGACGCTGCATCACAGACAGGAGCGCCTGCGATGGTGTACTCAACGACGAACCTGGGTGCACGAATGGCAAAACGTCATTTTTTCGGATGAATCTAGGTTCTGATTACAGCATCACGGTGGTCGCATCCGTGTTTGGCGACATCGCGGTGAACGCACATTGGAAGCGTGTATTCGTCATCGCCTTACTGGCGTATCACTCGGCTTGATGGCATGGGGTGCCATTGGTTACACGTCTCGGTCACCTTTTGTTCGCATTGACGGCACTTTGAAGAGTGGACGTTACATTTCAGATGTGTTACGACCCGTGGCTCTACCCTTCATTCGATCCCTGCGAAACCCTACATTTGAGCAGGATAATGCACGACCGCAGGTCCTGTAGGGCCTTTCTGGATACAGAAAATGTTCGACTGCTGCCCTGGCCAGTACATTCTCCAGATCTCTCACCAATTGAAAATGTCTGGTGAATAGTGGCCGAGCAACTGGCTCGTCACAATACGACAGCCATTACTCTTGACGAACTGTGGTATCGTGTTGAAGCTGCAAGGGCAGCTGTACCTGTACACGCCATCCAAGCTCTGTTAGACTCAATGCCGAGGCGTGTCAAGGTCATTATTACGGCCAGAGGTGGTTGTTCTGGGTACTGATTTCTCAGGATCTATGCACCCAAACTGCGTGAAAATGTAATCACATGTCAGTTCTAGTACAATATATTTGTCTAATGAAGACCAGTTTATCGTCTGTATTTCTTCTTGGTGTAGCAATTTTAATGGCCAGTAGGGTAAATAAGAAGCACTCAGAGCTGAACACTGGCCGCCAACGGAGAACTGGGGTCCGCGTGGGCGCGGCATTTAGCACGGGCCAAAGCGGCCTGCAGAGGCGCCGGCGCGCCGCGGCTCGGCGGACAATGCTGAGCCCCCTTGTAGAGATCACGGCTCCTCCGGCGGGAATCCTTCCCTTCCGACGGGCTCCCAGATCCCGGCAGCCTGGGCACTCCACGTCCCTCACAGCGACCCTTCTAGTCCGGCACCGCCGCCGCAAGGGGCTCTAGTGGCCCACCAGTCTGCATTCAGGGCCGGAATGACGTCCTTCGGACGCAAGCACCAGCGGCAGGTATTTCGCTCCCGCCCAGTGAATCGTTAACTTCCTCACTCCTCGTGTAGCATACATGCTACATCCAACATTTCATTTCTGCTAGCTCAGGAAATTAACTAAACTGGCTGTTCCGACCTGTAGCGTGCACATTTCTCCACGTGCTTCCCGTGCACCTCTTGTTTTCATTTCTGCAAACTCCCAGTAGATTTAAGCATATAAAGCTATACACAGCGTTGTTAGCGTCGCTTTGAAGACTAAGGTAATTTATCTTTTTTTAGTAATAGTGATCTAGAATGTATTTAGAATACGCTGTAATAAGCTTATATATGCTATGCTACCAAATCAGTTATTATTTCCTCGCGACAAGATGTAGCACTGAGTCACGTACTGTAACCACCTCTACTTTCACAATCAGAAAAGGTGAAACAAGCGGAGAAGGAGAGGGAATTAGGAGAGGAGTAATATAATGTCAAAGAAAATTTACTTCCAACGAGGAAACCCCCACAGCACGTCAAAGCAATTTCCATCACAAAAAACAAGGATGTTCCTTCGTATGTATGGTTCAAATGGCTCTGAGCACTATGGGACTCAACTGCTGAGGTCATTAGTCCCCTAGAACTTAGAACTAGTTAAACCTAACTAACCTAAGGATATCACAAACATCCATGCCCGAGGCAGGATTCGAACCTGCGACCGTAGCGGTCTTGCGGTTCCAGACTGCAGCGCCTTTAACCGCACGGCCACTTCGGCCGGCCCTTCGTATGTACCTACCTTAGATCAATAAAACCCAGAGAGTCGTTTCATAAGTGAGTTGCATCGATGTACAGGTTTATCACATTTGTGCACTATAATAAATGAATTTCTGATTTTTTCTTTTACTTGTACTGTACAATATTGCTTCCTGACAAATTTCGTGATTACAGGTCAATGGGAAGTACCACATAGGTTTTAATGAGCGCATTTGCGAATGTCGAAATAGGTGACATAAATCTTTTATTGCAATGACGTAGATTAACTCTTTTACACAACCAAGGAACCATAGCCCTTAGCGTGTGACAAGTTTCAGTTTGATACGTATACCAGTTCCTTTGAAAATAGGCGTCGTAACAGACTAACAGACAGTCGGATAACAAATGGAAAAAATTATCAAGTGATATAACTAAAAATAAACAATTTTCGGATACTTTCTTGCCAGATTTTATGATTCTACACCAACGATAAGTACCCTGTGGTTTTGATGAGTGAGTTTCCGAGTATCAAAATATGTGATATTTTGACTGCATTGATTTATAAACTTACATTTACTACACCGCCAAGGAACTATAGACATTAGATGTGGCATAAATTCCAACTTGAATCCTTTACCCTTTCCTCACAAATAGGGTTTCTACCAGTCGGACAGAAACATACACACACACACACACACACACACACACACACACACACACACACACACATACACATACACACGGACGGATAACAAAGTGATGCCATTTCGACAGCCTTACTACCCTGTCAGCGTCACCCACCTCGGAGCACTGTTCTACATCTACATCTACATCCATACTCCGCAAGCCACCTGACGGTGTGTGGCGGAGGGTATCCTGAGTACCTCTATCGGTTCTCCCTTCTATTCCAGTCTCGTATTGTTCGTGGAAAGAAGGATTGTCGGTATGCTTCTGTGTGGGCTCTAATCTCTCTGATTTTATCCTCATGGTCTCTTCGCGAGATATACGTAGGACGGAGAATATACTGCTTGACTCTTCGGTGAAGGTATGTTCTCGAAACTTCAGCAAAAGCCCGTACCGAGCTACTGGTGGCACTTTTGGCACCACTTCAGAACAGCTGGACCCAACACTGCTTTAGGTTACATAAGGGCAGACTTTTACGGTGGATCTGTGAACAATTTAGACGTTTTGCTCACAAGAATCGTACTGTTCGGCAATGCAATAAGAATTTCGTTTTTACCAGTTGAGGTACGGGACCATAGAAATAAATCGGAATTTCAAAAAGCAATTTAGGCGTGTCGTCCCACGTTAAGACCATCTGCAACAAGTGAGGTGCTTTGTCCGAAGAGCGTACATCTTCAGGGTTCCCAGACGAGACAGTTCTGCTGCGGTACGGATAAACGGTGGATTACAGTGTGGGGGCAACAGGAAATGGACTTCGGTGAAATTAAAAGCAAGGGTGGTAACATTAAGAGTGTAAAGGAGTTCCACTGTTAAATGCAGAGGAGAGATTGTATAGGTGGAAAGAGTTAATTGAAGGCCCCTATGAGGATGAAGATTTGTCTGATGTGATAGAAGAAAGAACTGGAGTCAGTTTAGAAGAGATAGGGGATCCAGCACTAGAACCAGAATTTAAGGGAGCTTTGGAGGAATTAAGATTAAATAAGGCTAAAGAGACAGATAACATTCCATTAGAATTTCTGAAATTATTAGGTGAAGTTCGCACAAAACAACTATTCGTGTTGGTGTGTAGAATGTTTGAGTCTGGCGACATACCATCTGAGTTTCAGAAAAATGTCATCCCACCAAATTCCGAAGACTGCAACGGAAGACAAGTTCGAGAATCATCACACAATCAGCTTTACAGCTCATGCGTCCAAATTGCTCACAAGAATAATTCACAGAAGAATGGAAAAGAAAATGGAGGAGGTGTTAGGTGACAATCTCTTTGGCTTTAGAAAAGGCACCAGAGAGGCAATTCTGACGTTGCGGTTGACAATGGAGGACAGACTGAAGAAAAATCAAGATACATTCATTGTATTTGTCGAACCGGAAAAAGCGTTCGACAAAGTGAAATACAGGAGTAAAAAATGGGGAGAGATGGGTAGTATACAAGAACCACGAGGAAATAATAAGAGTGGACGACCAACAATAAAGTGCTCGGATTAAAAAGGGTGTACGAGAGGCTATGTTTCACGGTGCTCCCAACAAAACGCCAGGCCCTGACGGACTCCCTTTTGAATTTTACAAAAGATTTTCTGATTTTATGGGTACAGAAAACTCCTGAACCCCGATTGTCAAGTACCTCCTAAATCCACTGATGGCCTCGTGATTCCGGAGGAGGCTGTCGCCCACTTGATTTTCGACCATTGACAATGCGAAACACCGACTACAAACTGTTGACACGCATCCTCCGTGAGAGGCTCAAATCTATGGCAATGGCGGCCATTCACTCTGACCAAACCTGCCTCGGAGGCAAGACTAATGTGTTTACGGCTTTGAGAACCTATAGAGACATGGAGACGCTGATGTAAACCTGCCGCCTCCACGGCGCTCTTGTTGCGCTGGATTTTGACCATGCTTTCGATCGCGTCGAACATTGTTTCCTGCGTGCAGTAGTGAAACACATCGGTATCCCGGGCATGATGACACCTGTTGTGCTTCGCTTGATCCTTGGGGCGGTCACGAGGATTATGGTGAAGGGCTACCGATCCGCCGCCGTCCGTGACAACAGGTCCGTCAGACGGGGTTGTCCCCTTTCTGCCACGTTATTCGCCATTGCCCTCGAAACAGCTCTTCACGGACTGCGGAGAGGCTTGGAAGCTCTTAGCCTCAACTCCGTGACCTTTCCAGGTGCCGCATACGCCGATGATGTGATGTTCTTAGCAAGGACTGCTGACGAAATACTAATGGCCCTTCCCTGTCTCCAACAGTATGGGGTGGTGGCAGGCAGTGAGATCCATCTCCGGAAATCACGCTACATGGAGGTGGGACGAGGCATGCCTGCAGGATAGGATGCATTCTCGACAAAGGTCCTAATGCTGAAATGTTTAGGGATATCGCTTCATCGGCAGATACAACGTACGGCAGCGTTCACGTATCGTAAGGTCTTACGACGACCCCGCATAGAGGCTCGCCTCAACAAATTTAGATCGTTGGACATTTTGCAACGCGCTTAGTACGTCAGTGTTAACATGGCTTCTCAACTTAACAATTCCGCCCTCATATTACCGATGAGAGACATGATGGCTTCTAGGATACAGGCAGTGTTTGGACACTGGGTGAACGCTGGTGCAGTTACTAAGATCCGTTTTGTTACTCTTACTCTGCCCTTCCACAAAGAAGGTGTTGGACGAACTCACGTTGCGTTGGTGCTGTACCTTCCCTCAATGCGGCGACTCTGGCTTTCACCATCAGGCAACCTCCCTGGCCTCCTGGACTCGCATTCGGGAGGACGACGGTTCAATCCCGTGTCCGGCCATCCTGATTTAGGTTTTACGTGATTTCCCTAAATCGTTTCAGGCAAATGCCGGGATGGTTCCTTTGAAAGGGCACGGCCGATTTCCTTCCCAATCCTTCCCTAACCCGAGCTTGCGCTCCGTCTCTAATGACCTCGTTGTCGACGGGACGTTAAACACTAACCACCACCACCACCCTGGCCTCCTGATACCACAGGTGGCCCCACACACGCTGTGCCCACCGGTACCTGTTGGACATTTATCGCCCTCGCTATCACGTATTAGGACGTTTTTCGTGGAACACAGCGATAAGTTGGGGGTTATACCGGAGACACCGAATCCGACAGCCAAGGTTTATTATAATCTTCTCCAACGTTGGACTGCAGTTAACAATTTTGTACGACGCCACTCCACGGTCGACTGTGCGCGACTTTGGCCAGCCATCCACGCGCCCTTCCTGTCCACATTAGTGCGGTCGTCGTGGTATGAGGTCAGTAACGAGAAATTTCCGACCCGACGAAGGCTACATGCCATTCGCCTAACTCACGACCCCATGTGTCCCCCGTTGCTCGCCGGTAGTCACGGACGAACACAGACTGAACTGTGGCCCCGCATGCAAGTGCTGGAAACTGATGCGCCAGATAATGGCTTTCCTGCTACGCCATCCCTATGTTTCAATTGTGCCCTGGATCTCTTTAATCCAGACGCCGTCTATTTTCCGATGACCCGCTTGAATGCGGTCAGTTGGGTACAAGGAAACGTTTTTGTTAACTACACTCCTGGAAATGGAAAAAAGAACACATTGACACCGGTGTGTCAGACCCACCATACTTGCTCCGGACACTGCGAGAGGGCTGTACAAGCAATGATCACACGCACGGCACAGCGGACACACCAGGACCCGCGGTGTTGGCCGTCGAATGGCGCTAGCTGCGCAGCATTTGTGCACCGCCGCCGTCAGTGTCAGCCAGTTTGCCGTGGCATACGGAGCTCCATCGCAGTCTTTAACACTGGTAGCATGCCGCGACAGCGTGGACGTGAACCGTATGTGCAGTTGACGGACTTTGAGCGAGGGCGTATAGTGGGCATGCGGGAGGCCGGGTGGACGTACCGCCGAATTGCTCAACACGTGGGGCGTGAGGTCTCCACAGTACATCGATGTTGTCGCCAGTGGTCGGCGGAAGGTGCACGTGCCCGTCGACCTGGGACCGGACCGCAGCGACGCACGGATGCACGCCAAGACCGTAGGATCCTACGCAGTGCCGTAGGGGACCGCACCGCCACTTCCCAGAAAATTAGGGACACTGTTGCTCCTGGGGTATCGGCGAGGACCATTCGCAACCGTCTCCATGAAGCTGGGCTACGGTCCCGCACACCGTTAGGCCGTCTTCCGCTCACGCCCCAACATCGTGCAGCCCGCCTCCAGTGGTGTCGCGACAGGCGTGAATGGAGGGACGAATGGAGACGTGTCGTCTTCAGCGATGAGAGTCGCTTCTGCCTTGGTGCCAATGATGGTCGTATGCGTGTTTGGCGCCGTGCAGGTGAGCGCCACAATCAGGACTGCATACGACCGAAGCACACAGGGCCAACACCCGGCATCATGGTGTGGGGAGCGATTTCCTACACTGGCCGTACACCACTGGTGATCGTCGAGGGGACACTGAATAGTGCACGGTACATCCAAACCGTCATCGAACCCATCGTTCTACCATTCCGGCAAGGGCACCTGCTGTTCCAACAGGACAATGCACGTCCGCATGTATCCCGTGCCACCCAACGTGCTCTAGAAGGTGTAAGTCAACTACCCTGGCCAGCAAGATCTCCGGATCTGTCCCCCATTGAGCATGTTTGGGACTGGATGAAGCGTCGTCTCACGCGGTCTGCACGTCCAGCACGAACGCTGGTCCAACTGAGGCGCCAGGTGGAAATGGCATGGCAAGCCGTTCCACAGGACTACATCCAGCATCTCTACGATCGTCTCCATGGGAGAATAGCAGCCTGCATTGCTGCGAAAGGTGGATATACACTGTACTAGTGCCGACATTGTGCATGCTCTGTTGCCTGTGTCTATGTGCCTGTGGTTCTGTCAGTGTGATCATGTGATGTACCTGACCCCAGGAATGTGTCAATAAAGTTTCCCCTTCCTGGGACAATGAATTCACGGTGTTATTATTTCAATTTCCAGGAGTGTATTTGGGATCGTCATTCATTGACCCATCTCCTAGTTGGTGTGTGCCAGGTGTGAGAAGAAGTTGAGTTTGCAGACGTGATGTTTCCACGATTCCCCTACGGTAAGAGAAACAGTCTCCGACTATGTGCTGGGGCTCCGGACACTCCGACAGTCGGTGACTGGTGATGCCCATTGCAATGACGACCGCCTCTTACTGGCCGTCCGCTTTGATAAGGTGATCCCAGCGGCCAAGATGGCCCTTTTAACTTCACATTATCGTCATAATTTTTGGCGTATGGCTCCCTTGTTTTTGTTGCTTATTATGTATACAAAAAAAACGGAAAAAATGTGATGGTACGCTTCGGTGGTAGAAGGAGGGAGACATCGTGGCCAGGCCTCGGAATTCGACCCCTTCCCGCGTTGCCTTCTCCAGCTTCCCGCTGTCTGTGCTCCTAAGAAGAAAAAAGAAAAAAAAACTTGGTAGGTGACAAGGGTTCGATTCTCAGGCGATGCGTTGTTTACAAGAGGTAGACGAAATGCAGTAATCATTTTTGTCATCGAGCAAACAGAACCTGTCTCCGTTTTCAATAGAAAAAAAAGTAGATTGCTAGGGCGTCAAAGTCACATCCACCATGAAGCAATCATTCGGTCCTCCATAGTCTTTTTTTATACATCAGTCCCTTAGTTGCCGTCGTTTGTAAGCAGAACATTATTCCGTTACATAACAATAACGTATCACTTGACAGTGGGATCGATTAAACTGCTTACATATCTCTACTTATCTCACAGTGCACAGCAATAACTGGTCCTGTCAAGTTCGTGCAGGGTGGGTTGCCGATGGAGTACACAAACGATGAATACGTCGATATGCTACTGGTACTGGGTGCATCCAATAGCCAAGCGCTGCTCTTTCGTATGCTGCACGGTACCCTCAAAGGCACCATCCCGATAAAAACTTTTTTCGTCGCCTGGAGCAACGCCTTCGGGAAACCGGTAACCTGCATCCAGAAGTAATGAACAGATGTCATCCAAGGACTAGAAGTACTCCATAAAGAGAGGAAGTGATTGTTAAAATCGTTCAACGAACACCTCGGCAAATTACATGTGATACTGCAAGGTAATTCCAGATATCTCAAAGACTGGTTGCTGAAGCGTCAAACGATGACGAATTCCATCTATATAATTACACCTTAACACTAGCGGCCAGAAGACCGCATTCGAGTACAGTTTTCTGAATGGTTTTAGCACCAAGTGGAAGATAAGCAACATTTTGTAATTAACGTGATATGGGCTGATGAATCTAGCTTCACTCGTGAAGGTATTTTCAACATCTACAACAGGCATTATTGTTCGGAACACAACCCACAAGTCACTTGTGAATGTGGTTTTCAGGCACCCTTTGGTCATAAACATGTGGGATGGAGGCGCGGGAGAAGTGCTTTTGGGCCCTTATCTATGCTGGACAAGTTGAACGCGCCCCTGGAACCGACATTTCTTTGCAGTACTCTGCATGTCGCGTTACGATACGTTCCATTAGATGTTTGGCGACAGCTATGGTTTCATTACGATAGTGCACCACCACACTTCGGAATGAATGTGCGCAACATTTAAATGAAGTGCTACCAGGGAAGCGGATTGGTCGTGAAGGCGCAATGTTATGGCCTCCCCGTTACCCGGCACTAATCCACCAGACTTTTATGTTCGGACGCTTAAAGGAACAAGTTTATATTTTACTCGACCGATGGACGTAACGATCTAAAAGCTCGCATGCATGCCGTTTCGGTAGTGGTGGATGCATGTGCGTTGCGTAGCGTCAAGTAGAGTATGATGCAGCGAGGCCAAAGTGTTTGCAAATGCAACGTCTTCTCTAAAACGAACATTGCTCGTCCGTGTGTGTGCCGGCTCCGTGAAGGTAAGCCTAGACGTCAAACGCACAGAACGGAATTATTGTGCGTAGCGTCATGTGCATTCTAGTGTAGCGTGCGTATTGGAGTTTTTGTACTACATTGGATACAAACGGTGTTACTGTATCCACTGGCTTCATTTCTGTCACGAAACAAAGTGGTCATTTACGTCTATAAGTAGTTCATGTTATGTCTTAGAGGTAACATGGCCGGCCGCTGCGGCAGACCGGTTCTATGCGCTTCAGTCCAGAACCGCGCTGTTGCTACGGTCGCAGGTTCGAATCCTGCCTCGAGCATCCGTCGTGCGGTTAAAGGCGCTGCAGTCTGGAACCGCAAGACCGCTACGGTCGCAGGTTCGAATCCTGCCTCGGGCATGGATGTTTGTGATGTCCGTAGGTTAGTTGGGTTTAACTAGTTCTCAGTTCTAGGGGACTAATGACCTCAGAAGTTGAGTCCCATAGTGCTCAGAGCCATTTGAACCATTTTTAGCATCCGTGTGTGTGATGTCCTTAGGTTAGTTAGGTTTAAGTAGTTCTACGTTTAAGGGACTGATGACCTCAGATGTTAAGTCCCACAGTATTTTCAACATTTCGCGGCCCTGTCAGCAACTGTATGAATATTGATTTTAATTTTAAAAACGAACAGCCTCAGTTACAGAGTTTACCTAGATTTACCTAGGTTTCAGTCGGGATAACCCAACCTTCTTCAGAATAAAAGTAACTACCGTTTGTCCATAGTGGACATCGTCAAGCTAAAACTACAAATCCATAACTTATCGTCAGACTGTAAAAACTTATGTAAAACTGCGTTGACCCTAGTTCGCGACCGCGATGCGGCAGCCACGAGTGCTGTACTGGAACTGTCGGTAGCGTCATAGGCCCCCCTAGGCGGACAAAATACCTTTCGCCAGCGCATAAACTGTGTGATGGGTGCTTGTTGGGACAAGACGCAAACCTAACTCCTTACCTTGAATTTACTATTAAAGTGAAATAAAAGAAAGGTACAGCTGAGGTTAAGGGCGTATATGTTATCCTGTGCAGAATCGACTGTCTTAACATTTATAAAGTATTCGTTGGTCATAATATGAGGAAGACGTCATGTGCTTACAACGTATGGCCTGTCTAGGAAAATGTTGTGCTTAAGCACAAAGTTTAATCACCTAAAAAGAGCTTAGGAGTGGGAAGGATAATATAAGACCAACATCGTCATTATTATGACTAGGTCTAAAACTTTTTTTGAGAATTAAATGTTAAGCATTTGCTTAGCTATGGTTACAACGCATGAACATCCTATTGACTTAGCACGCAAATGGTGATGAATGAACTTATGAACAAGTCTGCATTTAATCTGTAACATCCGGCAATACGGGCCAAATGAAATTGGTGGTCATTATTCAGGATTAGTATATTTGACCCGAAATGGTCTAGAATCAAGTCAAAATAAACTAATGCACGTGCCTGATTGAGCTTCATGATGAAGTTACGATTATGAGTCTTCGTGGAGGTGATCCGCATACATACTGTAAAAACTGTGTGTGGAACACTGCCGTCATGATTGGGGCTTGGTGACCACTGCCACTGAACTTAGGGAATGACAGCGGAATTATATTTAAAGCCAAAGTGTGACTTGGCGAACATCGCTCCGGTCAACACACTTAAAACTATTGACCGACAGAGGTCAATTACGCTCAAAGGTAAACTTTGCAGCTGAAGCTGTTGGTTTTTAAAATTAAAATTAATACGTCCCACAGTGCTTAGATCCATTTGAACCATTTGAAAGGTAACAGCAGCAGAAAAAACTACACAAGATACCGCATTGCCAACGTGATAACTGGATATAGTTTGATGCTTTAACTGGAAAAAAAAGTGTCCGGCACGAATTTGAACATCGGCGAGTCCGCATATCCGATTCCCAAGGTATTGCCTCGTTTCACTGATATAACGGGACAGCTCCGACATGGTGCAGTTTTCATGTGACCTCTTCTTGGCCACGCAGCACAGAGTTGACAGAGACTCGTTTTTTAAACTGCATTTCTATTGAATCTATTGGTGGGACCACTTTTTACTAGATACACTTTTTTTAAAATGGGGTGAGGAATCGCATGCCGAGCGCCAAGTGCGGGATTTTTTCTGACACCGAGCTTCATGTAGTATGGATGAAACACACCAGCTAACAGTCACCAAGTTGCTCGCTCTTGCTCGGAGATTGCTACAGCGTTTTCATCAGCCAGCGTCGTTCCTCTCAGATTCACAGCCGCACACCTGTTCCTCTTCCGCACTGCGGCGCCGCCATCGGTTCGCTCCACTCTTGTCTCCTGCATATTTCGCGGGAGCGCTAATGCGAGAGAGCGGATGGCTGTTCCAGGCCTTGCATTAAACATGCAATCTGCGGCTCACCGCCTGCACGCGTGTGACGAACAGACCGGGAACCCGGTTTGTTCCGCGGTCTGGTCCCGCGCGCAGGGGCCGTGTTTATTTGATAAGCTGGACGCGACAGCGTGTTGATAACGCCGCCGGAGCTAACTGCGCATCTGCTGGCGCTGGGGGTACAGTGGATCAGCAAACAGGCCACAGTTACACCCAGGCTGCGCGTTACGGTTTCTGAGATATTTCGTCATGCAGTGTCTGAACATGAAACCAGCACAGAGGAAACTCTAAGACGAAATGCGGGGTAAAATGCGGTGCCTGTACGAACAGAACATCAATGAAGAAAGAATAATAGGGCATCGCAGCGAAAAGTGAGGTTCAAGCCAACCTAGAAGTGAAAAACACTTAACGCAAGTTCTGAATTAACGAAGCAGGTGTCGTTATAAATTCGATAGGCTTTTGGCTCAGCTACGAGGGCAGTTCTAAAAGTTAGTTAGACATTATTATGGATACCAAATAACTTCTACTGCATGCAAAGTTTTGAACATGGCTGCACGTTGAGAGACCGTGAATAGTTACAATTGTAAGAAAACAGCCCTCGATCAGTATTTTTAACGAATTAACCGGGTTTCAACACCGCTGGGAGTGTCTTCCTCAGAATTTAAATAAAGGATCGTCTGTGACCATGTTATAGACCATTCTTTGATTTAAATTCTGAGGAAGACACTCCTAGTAGTGTTGAAACCCGGTTAATTCGTTAAAAATAGCGACCGAGGGCTGTTTTCTTTCATTTGTTTTACTGCATGGCCCAATACACTTCAGCCGGCCGGAGTGGCCGAGCGGTTAAAGGCGCTACAGTCTGAAACCGCACGACCACTACGGTCGCAGGTTCGAATCCTGCCTCGGGCATGGATGTGTGTGATGTCCTTAGGTTAGTTAGGTTTAAGTAGTTCTAAGTTCTAGGGGACTTATGACCACAGCAGTTGAGTCCCATAGTGCTCAGAGCCATTTGAACCATTTGAACCAATACACTTCGATATGTCGCAGATACATGACAGTATTGTACAACATCCTCATCGACTTCCTGCGAACTGTCGGAATATTGTACCAATTGTTCAGTCCTGGAATACGGAAATCCTCACCTACGTCAGGAAGTCATTCGAGTACCACTTCGTGAACGTCCTCGTCGTTGCAAATTCTCTTTCAGCCCACATGTTCTTCCAGCATGCGAAACGATTGAAACAACATGGTGCAAGATATGCACTGTATAGTGGATTCTTCCAAACCTCCCATCGAAAACGCTGAAGCAAATCTTGTGTTGTAAGTGCCGTGTGGGATGTTGCATTGGCGTGCAGGAGAACAATGCCCTTGCACAATTTTCCACACCTGTTGTTCTTTGCAGCGTTGCACAGCGAAGACATTGTTGCACCGTACGAATCGGTATTAATGGTTGTGCCATAAATCGAAGAAGACGGTACAATGTCCTTCCCTGCTGAAGACGCAGATTTGCATTTCTTCTACTGAGGCGAGGCGGTATATCTCTATTCCGTATATGCTCTCTTTATTTCAGATGTGAAATGATCAGCTCATGTCTCATCATCTACAATGTTGTGACTTCGGCAATCATTGAAATCCACGGAGTAACGTTCAAAGACCTCCAGAGACGTCATAAAACTGTACCTTGTGTTCAGATAATAGTGATCGTCGAACACAGCGTGAGAGCCTGCAATTGCTGTGTATCAGCTCCACGATTGCCATGTTTTTGTTATCTGTGGTCGATGTTGATGGTATTCCTTCTAGCGCAGCGTCACTCACACCTGTATAGCCTTGGTAAAACTATTGGCACCATTTCACGACAGCTGGATGCGACATTGTGTTTGATCCATACAGTACCCTTAGCAATCGTACTGTCACTTGCACTTGGTGGACCCCGTGCCATTTCACTCGCACACTACGATGCACCTGTTGAACGTACCGCAGAAAAACCCGAAACATGTGCTCTGTTCTGACAATGGCCGACTGTTGTTGCACAATCTTTGTAGCGTGGGACAACATGTGTAACTTAGTTTCTGAAGTCCCTATTCACGATAAAATCTCTTCTAACAGTCCTTCGAGAACGTCTTTTATTCAACTTACGCTCATATACTGACATACACTGATAGCCCAAAACATAACCACCACCTACCTACACACATCAAAAAAAGGTTTTGCATCACCCTGGTTCCCAGAACTCCTGAAAATAGACGTTGACTGTGGATGTTGTATCACAATACAGTCCCTTTAACTGTTCAGAGACGTCACTAAACCCAGGCAAAGGTGCAAACAACTATGCATGAGCACCGCTTGTTAGGTGGAGGTGGTCAGACAGCCGATCTAATCCAGTCGTCCCACCTGGAAGGAGGTACACGGCTCATGTTGTCTGTAGTTTGCGGGCTTTCAAAAAAATGAGGTGGTGTGGTGGCCCTCAACTACGTACCCTAAGACTCAGAGCTGAAATATTAAAAGTTATGGTTGGTTTCGTTGTCTATGGGCTGGGATACGTAGTTGCCGCATTACAAGCCAAATACTGCTGAGTCCACGGTATACAATATACGAGGGCAGTTCAATAAGTAATGCAACACATTTTTTTTTTCTCGGCCAATGTTGGTTGAAAAAACCGAAAATTTCTTGTGGAGTATTTTCAAACATTCCCGCTTCGTCTCGTATAGTTTCATTGACTTCCGACAGGTGGCAGCACTGTACGGAGCTGTTAAAATGGCGTCTGTAACGGATGTGCGTTGCAAACAACGGGCAGTGATCGAGTTTCTTTTGGCGGAAAACCAGGGCGTCTCAGATATTCATAGGCGCTTGCAGAATGTCTACGGTGATCTGGCAGTGGACAAAAGCACGGTGAGTCATTGGGCAAAGCGTGTGTCATCATCGCCGCAAGGTCAAGCAAGACTGTCTGATCTCCCGCGTGCGGGCCGGCCGTGCACAGCTGTGACTCCTGCAATGGCGGAGCGTGCGAACACACTCGTTCGAGATGATCGACGGATCATCATCAAACAACTCAGTGCTCAACTTGACATCTCTGTTGGTAGTGCTGTCATAATCGTTCACCAGTTGAGATATTCAAAGGTTTGTTCCCGCTGGGTCCCTCGTTGTCTAACCGAACACCATAAAGAGCAAAGGAGAACCATCTGTGCGGAATTGCTTGCTCGTCATGTGGCTGAGGGTGACAATTTCTTGTCAAAGATTGTTACAGGCGATGAAACATGGGTTCATCACTTCGAACCTGAAACAAAACGGCAATCAATGGAGTGGCGCCACACCCACTCCCCTACCAAGAAAAAGTTTAAAGCCATACCCTCAGCCGGTAAAGTCATGGTTACAGTCTTCTGGGACGCAGAAGGGGTTATTCTGTTCGATGTCCTTCCCCATGGTCAAACGATCAACTCTGAAGTGTATTGTGCTACTCTTCAGAAATTGAAGAAACGACTTCAGCGTGTTCGTAGGCACAAAAATCTGAACGAACTTCTCCTTCTTCATGACAACGCAAGACCTCACACAAGTCTTCGCACCCGAGAGGAGCTCACAAAACTTCAGTGGACTGTTCTTCCTCATGCACCCTACAGCCCCGATCTCGCACCGTCGGATTTTCATATGTTTGGCCCAATGAAGGACGCAATCCGTGGGAGGCACTACGCGGATGATGAAGAAGTTATTGATGCAGTACGACGTTGGCTCCGACATCGACCAGTGGAATGGTACCGTGCAGGCATACAGGCCCTCATTTCAAGGTGGCGTAAGGCCGTAGCATTGAATGGAGATTACGTTGAAAAATAGTGTTGTGTAGTTAAAAGATTGGGAAATAACCTGGTGTATTTCAATGCTGAATAAAACAACCTCTGTTTCAGAAAAAAAATGTGTTGCATTACTTATTGAACTGCCCTCGTACATATACGCAGGAATCGAATGGTCGAAGGTTCCTATCACTCGGCAATTGCGAATTTCTAATGTAACGTAGAAATTTATAAATGAAAGATTGCAATTAAATAAAATCTGCAGGTACTATTTTTAACGACTTTAAATGATGAGTACGACAGCAGAAGTACCTTTACGAAGGCCGTTTATTACTGCAGACACTTATTGGTGTCGATGGTTCAGCAATTAAATAAAATATAAGTTGAATTAACAGGGAAACAATAGATTCCTACTTCACGTAACTAGTTATGAACGCTGGCCGCTGTGACCGAGCGGTTTTTGGCGTTACAGTCTGAAAATGCGCAACCGTTACGGTCGCAGGTTCGAATCCTGCCTAGGGCATGGATGTGTGTGATGTCCTTAGGTTAGTCCTTAGGTTAGTAGTTCTAAGTTCTACGGGACTGATGACCTAAGATGTTAAGTGCCGTAGTGCTCAGAGCCATTTGAACCATTTTTTTTTAGTGATGAACAACAACATAGCTCGGGAGACATTCACTTCTAAACGCATACTATGTCTTCACTGCAGAAGCCACGGAAGTCTCACAAGTGCACAAGTCGGCACTACGAAATATTTCGATCTCCTGCGACCAAGTGCAAAGTGCTCCACTCTCCAAGTCTTTCCCACAACTACGCGCAAACTGCTCCACTCTCTAAGTAGTCCCTGCGAGAGCCCTTTGCGCCTTCTCGTCCAGCACTCCTTCCCCACTTCTATGCAGTCTCCCCATTAACAAGCGCTGTGATTGGCTAGAGCGCTCACTCCATTTCTTCAAGCTAACGCACACTCAGAAACATATTGAAACACATACAAAATACTGGATTTACATTTATATAACTTGAAATTAAATAAATATTCCTATGGCTGGACCATAAACACACATTACTAAATAAATAAACAAATCAAATAAACATATGTCAAAGGAATAGAAACAAAAGGTAGTCCAGTAGCCTAATGTCTTTGTGCTTTCTAAAACCAATTTCTTCATGAACAGTATATATCGGATATAAACAAAGACGTAGACGAATAAATATACCGTTTTTTGGTGTAAATGTGGAGTACTTATGGCCTGACGCAATCAATAGTAATCGGCCACTTTGACCTCCAGTAACTCATGTACTATTCAAGTTACATGCCTGTAGTTCATACCAATTTAGGTTTACACTATTAGCTCTCTAAAGGCACGTCGATCGACAAAATCGGAGGAACCATTTAGCTTTTGGAAATTCGTTGCCGGGTGTTACTTGTATAATTTACAGTCAGATACTATACTTTAAACTAAGAAAGACATTGAAAATATGATTACACCATCGGAATCGTCGTGCAAATAATATTAATGTACATGTTTCTTTTTGAGGTATCATGATACTATTACTTTCTATACAAACTGTGAAATGGCTACCATTAAGATTTCACAATGTCCGCCATCTTTGCCGCTCCCAGCATACAAGTCTCCATCATCGACGCAAAGTACACTCCTCGTCACAGCGTCAACATCGAATTTCCAGCGACGCGGTCGGCCTGGACCACGCGCTGGGGCTGCCCGCCATACCAGTGATGAGTTTAATGAGACTATTGGCGCTGTCTTTCTCATTATACATTCAGTATCTCCTATGAATTCTGTATGGTATGTTTCTCACACACAGATGAGCAATGTTAGAATGAGGCGCACAGTTGTTTCGTAGGCCTGAGAATAAACCATAAGAAAGTAAAACGACCAGTTTTTAAACTAAACAGGCATATACGAACTAAGCTTCCGGTATGTCCTAAGTTTTCAGTGAGTATGGATAATTTACTTTTAGTCTGGAAACATTCAAATGTGAGGGTTTCTCTGTGAATAGTTGAGAGATACACGTTCCAATTTACTGTGAGAAAGAAGGAAGACAATCAAATGGATGTGAAGGAAGACTGGAGAGGGAAAAATAACTGGGACTGTGCGGTAAGCTATAAAAGATATCAGCTAGACATTTTTCAAACAACTTACTGGAATTCAGCCAGATAATGTTTACAACGACCGCCGATATTTCGGTGGGAGTAAGCCCCGCAAGTTTCATGGCACAAACTGCAACGGACAGGCGATGTACAGGCAAACTTAAAACCTCGGTTCCTGGAGTAATTCAGGAGAGATAACACACACACACACACACACACACTGAACACTAGTGCCACCGTAGATGACCAGAGTCAGAGGTATCGATAGTGAAAGACTTTGGTCCTCTTTGGTGGCACAAGTCTTCAGCATATGTGTGTGTTATCTTTCCCGAATTACTCCAAGACCCGAGGTTCCAAATACGAGGGCTATTCCGAAAGTAAGGTCCGATCGGTCACGAAATGGAAACGACTATGAAAATCCGATAAAGCTTTGCACAGATGTGTTGGGTAGTGTCTCTAGTATAACCCCAGTTAGCATCACGTCGCTCTTCTCATTTCTGAGCTCGCAGTGAGTGCGTAAAGATGTCTAGAAAATAGTGTCTGCCGCCAAGTACGGGGGCCTGGTGAGAAATTTCCCCTGAAGCTATGCAGCTAACATTACATAACTGTCGTGCTGATTCGTCTTCAAGACAATTCTCAGCCGCATTCTGCAGGGGCAATGAAGATGCTCCTGCATCGTTTTCAAATGGAAATGTGAGATTACCCACAATACAGCCCGTAATTGTCTCCCTCTGAGTTTCAGCTCAGGTCACATGAACCGCTGGTTATGAAGACAACATTTCGGCACAAGACAACGAGCCGTAGGCCAGCGTAGAGAATTGGCGGAGAGCACTGGCGGCTGCCTTCTATAGCGAGGGTATGGGAAAGTTGGTACAACGCTACAATACACGTCTAAGTCGGGTCAGTGACTATGGAGATAGGTAGCTGCAAGGTGTATCTAACTGTTGCAAATAAAACATTTTTGATTTTTACCGTGGTTTCCATTTCGCTACCTATCGGACCTTACTTTCGGAATAGCCCTCGTAGTTCATTACTACACAGCAACAGAACAATTGTAAATTGGCACGGACGGGACTTGCGATATTACATCCATTAGAAAAACATGTGTGAATTCCTAAGGGAAACTGCTGAGGTCGTCGGTCCCTAGACTCACACGCTACTTAAACTAACTTTACTAAAAACAACACACACACTTATGGCTGAGGGAGGACTCGAACCACCGGCGGGAGAGGCCATGCAATCCGTGACATGGCGCCTCAAATCGGGCGACCACTCCACGTGGCACATCCATTGGAAAAGATAAGCAAAAATTTATAAGCAGTTTCATTACTAGAGGTTGATCTGCTACGGAAACAAAATACTCAGTAGCAGATTCACCTGTACCTGTGATCGTTTTGTTTCTTTTCCTCATTTATAGCTCAGAGCAATTTGCAGCACCAAGAATTCCAGATTTTCCAGGGAATGCGATATGTGTAGCATTAAAAAGATGAAACAACTGCAGCTGTCGTTCTGATATTATTTTATCATATTGGAACCAGTTTCGGTCTTCAGTCGTGTATGCATAAACAGTAATGATAGCATCATCCATTTACCAACTATGAAAATAGAGAGACGGATTAAAAACAGAATAAAAATGAAGGATAATACTATATAAGTGAGTTTACACTAATCATTTGATAAAGACCTACAGAAACATACCTAAAATAGATTTGTATATAGTATACAGTATACCATGACAATTTCTACTGTATACGTTGTGCAAAGTTACTATTTACTAATAAAATCATTAATTACATATTCCGTGATTAAAAATTGGTCAGTTAGATGACACACAAAACTGCAAAATTCTGAAGCAACCTACCAAACTACAAAAGTGGTTGTAGAAAATATGGATAATTCAAATATATCTTTTCTGTTTTAAGATTGTTGACCGCTATGTCTGGATAGGATCAGTGGAGTACGTACATATTATTACATTTTACATCTAATTATTCGGTACAACGTTGGCTACATGTGAAGATTTTTTCACCTTTGGTGTAACTGATAGCTTATTATATGACTTACGGCTAGTATATGTTCTATTACTAGTTTCTGACATTTACAAGAGTTAGATAGGAATTCTCGTTTGATATTTCTTTTATGGCAGTACCTGATATATGGACGCATTCACACATTAATGTTGTTCACTATGAGTGGTAGCCTCTGGAAGTTTTTCATATATTTTGGAAATGTTGCGACTTAGGTTATTTTCTATATTTGGTATTATGACACGTTTTTAAGGATTGGACATAAGCATGCCCCCACTACACTTTGCATCTCAACATTTTATAGCTTTGACATGACATATAAACATATTTATGTTGTTATTTTGATACCATTAGCTATACTGACTCTTAGATTTTGTTGATGCTGTCATCTTGCAAGGACCTCTTGCAGATGGATGTGTATATGTTATTCATCCTAAACATTATTTTGGGCTATATATATATATATATATATATATATATATATATATATATATATATATATATATAGCTTTTCGTATATGGACAGATATTGCTGATGTTGTCCTTGCAAGAACGACTTGTATACGAACTATGTATATATATATATATATTTTGGTTCACTTATTTCTGATGTTGTTGTAGTTTCTTTCATGCGTCTGCCATTTTCTACAGTTATTTTTGTAGTTTGGTACGTTACTTCAGGATGTTGCAGTTTAAAAAATAGTTCAATTGGCTCTGAGCACAATGGGACTAACTGCTGAGGTCATCAGTCCCCTAGAACTTAGAACTACTTAAACCTAACGAACCTAAGGACATTACACACATCCATGATCGAGGCAGGATTCGAACCTGCGACCGTAGCGGTCGCGCGGTTCCAGACTGTAGCGCCTAGAACCGCTCGGCCACCCCGGCCGGCGTTGCAGTTTAGGGTATCATCTAACTGACTAGTTTTTAATCATGGAATATGTAGTTAATGATTTTATTAATAAATAGTATATTTGTATAACGTATAGAGTGGGAATTTGTCATGGTGCACTATATACAATTCTATTCTAGCGGTATGACAATGGATGTATCTGTTAGTGTTTACCGAATGATTACTTTAAATTCACTTACATAGTAGTGTCTTTGACTTTTATTCTGTTAATGCATACAGGCCTGAAGATGATGCATTGAGTCGCCATAACTCGCTGCAATATGATAAAATAGCACCAAAACTACGGCTGCTGGTTTTTCATTTTTTACGGAAGCGAACGGCCGAAGTCCTGCAGACCATCAGTTACAAAAGTCAAACAAAAAACATATCCCCAGTATTGTTGTTCAGTCTACAAGTCGTACCTATGTAACATTTCTAAATGTTAGCAGTAACTAAATTTTCCGTCTTGCTTGGCAGATCTTGATAGCAAGATAAGATAGGAAGCAATTAATAATCTTCTGGAAAATATTTATTTGTTCAGTAACTTTTTAGGACATCGTGATTACAGTACATAGACGAGGTACCTTAATGGGAAAAAATGACACACTAACTATTGGAATGATGATGTCATTCAGTCTTAATAGACCTTTGAAACCATGGCCATAACACCAGAGAAATGTTTATTTTTTGCATGTATTTTACTTACCAATTTTTGAGGAAACGATACCACACACGTAGCACTATTAATGGGACCGAGATTGGTTTTTCTTCCACTGCAAGAAGCAGTGCGTGTGACGAAAGTGTATATCGTTTGTTGCTTATTTCATTGAGGACATTTAAATTTAATCCGCGGCTGTCAGTGGAAATGGGTTGGAAAGAGAATAGTCAGATGCTGGTGAAGCGAAGCTATTAGTCCATTTCCCCGCATTTCCGTCGAACACCATTCATTTCCTTTTCGATTATTTGGTCTCCAACCAGTGACAGAGTTAATATCCGTCAAAGTCATAATAGCCCAGAGATCCAATAGTTGTTTAACGTATTGTACGTTATAATGAATATTTAGAATGTTTGTGGCGGTTCAAAACCAGCAAATGCTAAGTAATAGTGATAATATTTAACATAACTGTTTTTCCATCTTGATTTGAATAATACGGTTAACCATAATTCTGTCTTAACCTTCCTCATGTACAACTAATTTGCTGTTTTGTGTCTTAGTAAACGCTTCCTCAGATAATGAAGGTTCAGAGTACCAGAAAGCCATCTAAAACAGTAGCTACGCAATATATCACGGGAAAGTCGTCGCCTGTTAGTATGAAAATATGTTCTACACAATGCTTTAAAATTCCGCTTACAAACTTCTAGGACCTATAGAGAGGACTGAGTAGATAATGTTTTGAATTGGAAACCATATCCTGAAACATATCGTTTCCGTGCTACAACCATTGAAACATGTAGATAACACGACTAATTTTTAAGTACTTTATTAGGCGTGACCCAATACATTACTTGTTTTAGAATTCCATTCATTAATAACCAAAGAAACAAAAAGGAAGCTTATTCAGTTTTCACAAATACTGTTGTTTACAGTTAAACTGAAACCGTTTTAGTCCATTTCATTGGAAGGTTTGCATTCTGGTCCACTGCAAGTAAGGTTCGATGTGGCGACCGTCAAGTGCGGTGCACACATTGTACCTGCGAATGATGTTGTGGTACAAACGCCATATCACATCTGATGTCTCTGCAGTCTGTCCTACACCGATCACAATTGTTGTCACAAGATCTTCTCATGTCTCTAGAGGAGTCTCATAAAACAAACTTTTCATTCGACCCCAGAGAAAAAAGCCAGATGGATTCAAATCCGGTGATCATGGAGTCCTTGCGATTGGAGCACCTAGACCTATCCTGATCTTTCTGAATCATTGGTCAAATATTCACGAACATGACGTGAAAAGTAAGCCGATGCGCCGTCATTCTCAAACCACATGTCTTCACGGTCGTTCAACAGCACAGCATCCTACGAAACGCTCAATACTTGTTGTACGAAGATCAAGTAGACGGTACACGTGAGCGTGGGTAATGTGCGGTGCAATCACATGACCGTCCAGAATACTTGCTCTTACGTGGATACCAAATCTGTGTTGGAATTCCTCAGCGTGCGTGGCATGTGGATTTTCGTCGGTCCAGGCATGGCTGTTTCGAAAATTGAGAACTGCGTGCAGAATTCAATGAGTGGTGTAAAATCGGTTGGAGATGACATGAATGTAGTTGTTAGTTATGCAGAACATAACAGACGGTGCTAGGAACAACATCCATTCTGCACGCAGTTGCTCGTCTATTCGTTGATGTGTTCCCTTCAGCGTGATACATTACAACGTCTTCGAATTCGAGTGTTTAGCGCCTCATTTGAGCTCCAGTCATGCCTACCAACGGTAAAGGTACCACTTCCTGGAGGATGTTGCGTAACTGTGATGAAAAGGGTGTGCGATGGAGTCGGGCATTATGGAAAATGTTCTTGATAAAAGCAACGGGCAGCTCTTCCATTATGCTGAGCTTCGCCGTACAGAAGGATCATGTCGGTGTATTCTACAAACGTGTACTCACCCATGTTGCTCTAATATTCACATACGCGTGAATGAGGCTCGAACCAGGTCAGAGGTGTAGGACAGACGTCAAATGGCATCAGCTGATTTGACGTAAGCAACTCCCACGATGACTGCCATGTTACATACCAACCTAGCAAATAGGTTTTCAGACGGCTGTAGCACGTAAACGGTTTGGTTCAGTACGTATGTTCCAGTTCAAAACATTGTCTACTCAGTCCCCTCTACAAGTCCTAAAAGTCTGTAAGGAGAATCTTATAGCATCCTGTGTAAGACGTGTTTCACATCTTCTAAATACACTCCTGGAAATGGAAAAAAGAACACATTGACACCGGTGTGTCAGACCCACCATACTTGCTCCGGACACTGCGAGAGGGCTGTACAAGCAATGATCACACGCACGGCACAGCGGACACACCAGGACCCGCGGTGTTGGCCGTCGAATACCGCTAGCTGCGCAGCATTTGTGCACCGCCGCCGTCAGTGTCAGCCAGTTTGCCGTGGCATACGGAGCTCCATCGCAGTCTTTAACACTGGTAGCATGCCGCGACAGCGTGGACGTGAACCGTATGTGCAGTTGACGGACTTTGAGCGAGGGCGTATAGTGGGCATGCGGGAGGCCGGGTGGACGTACAGCCGAATTGCTCAACACGTGGGGCGTGAGGTTTCCACAGTACATCGATGTTGTCGCCAGTGGTCGGCGGAAGGTGCACGTGCCCGTCGACCTGGGACCGGACCGCAGCGACGCACGGATGCACGCCAAGACCGTAGGATCCTACGCAGTGCCGTAGGGGACCGCACCGCCACTTCCCAGCAAATTAGGGACACTGTTGCTCCTGGGGTATCGGCGAGGACCATTCGCAACCGTCTCCATGAAGCTGGGCTACGGTCCCGCACACCGTTAGGCCGTCTTCCGCTCACGCCCCAACATCGTGCAGCCCGCCTCCAGTGGTGTCGCGACAGGCGTGAATGGAGGGACGAATGGAGACGTGTCGTCTTCAGCGATGAGAGTCGCTTCTGCCTTGGTGCCAATGATGGTCGTATGCGTGTTTGGCGCCGTGCAGGTGAGCGCCACAATCAGGACTGCATACGACCGAGGCACACAGGGCCAACACCCGGCATCATGGTGTGGGGAGCGATCTCCTGCACTGGCCGTACACCACTGGTGATCGTCGAGGGGACACTGAATAGTGCACGGTACATCCAAACCGTCATCGAACCCATCGTTCTACCATTCCTAGACCGGCAAGGGAACTTGCTGTTCCAACAGGACAATGCACGTCCGCATGTATCCCGTGCCACCCAACGTGCTCTAGAAGGTGTAAGTCAACTACCCTGGCCAGCAAGATCTCCGGATCTGTCCCCCATTGAGCATGTTTGGGACTGGATGAAGCGTCGTCTCACGCGGTCTGCACGTCCAGCACGAACGCTGGTCCAACTGAGGCGCCAGGTGGAAATGGCATGGCAAGCCGTTCCACAGGACTACATCCAGCATCTCTACGATCATCTCCATGGGAGAATAGCAGCCTGCATTGCTGCGAAAGGTGGATATACACTGTACTGGTGCCGACATTGTGCATGCTCTGTTGCCTGTGTCTATGTGCCTGTGGTTCTGTCAGTGTGATCATGTGATATATCTGATCCCAGGAATGTGTCAATAAAGTTTCCCCTTCCTGGGACAATGAATTCACGGTGTTCTTATTTCAATTTCCAGGAGTGTATTTGATGAACGTCATGACTGTATTCCCTATCCACAATATCACTTTGGTGTAAAGTTATGGTCAAACTATGGATTATTTGTTGTGGTGACTGAACAGAGGCTATTGTGGCAGAATGGTAATAAAGAGATAGAACTGAAAGCAGGATAGTGATAAAGAGATGGAACTGAACGTGACACACGTGCACCAGGAGCGTCATGAGCAGAGCTTCACTGTGTGATCAAATGTATCCGGACACCCCCAAAACATACGTTTATTATATTAGTTGCATTGTGCTGCCACCTACTGCCAGGTACTCCATATCAGCGACCTCAGTAGTGATTAGAAATCGTGAGAGAGCAGAATGGGGCGCTCCGCGTAACTCACGGACATTGAACGTGGTCAGATGATTGATTGGTTGTCACTGGTGTCATATATCTGTACGCGAGATTTCCACACTCCTAAACATCCCTAGGTCCACTGTTTTCTATGTGGTAGTGAAGAGGAAACGTGGAGGGACACGTACAGCACAAAAGCGTACAGGCCGACCTCCTCTGCTGAGTGACAGAGATCGCCGACAGTTGAAGAGGATCGTAATGTCTAATAGGCAGACATATATCCAGACCATCATACAGTAGTTCCAAACAGGGTCAGGATCCACTGCAAGTACTATGACAGCCGGGAGGTGAGAAAAGTTGGATTTCATGGTTGAGCTGCAGCTCATAAGCCACACAACACGCCAGTAGATGCCGAACGACTCCACGCTTGGTATAAGGAGCCTAAACATTGGACGACTGAACAGTGGATAAACGTTGTGTGGAGTGACTCATCACGGTGCACAATGTGGCGATCCGATGGCAGGATGTAGAGCGTGGGTATGGTGAATTCCCGGTGAACGTCATCTGCCAGCGTGTGTAGTGCCAACAGTAAAATTCGGAGGTGGTGGTGTTACGATGTGGTCGTGCTTTTGGTGGAGGGGGCTTGCGCCCCCCTGTTGTTTTGTGTGGTATTATTACAGCAGAGACCTACGCAGATGTTTTAAGCACCTTCTTGCTTCCCACTGTTGAAGAGCGATTCAGGGATGGCAATTGCAGCGTTCAACACGATCGAGCACCTGTTCGTAACGCTCGGCCAGTGTAGGAGTGGTTACACGACAATAACATCCGCCGGCCTGAGTGGTCGAGCTGTTCTAGACGCTTCAGCCTGGAACCGCGCTACCGCTACGGTCGTAGGTTCGAATCCCGCCTTGGGAATGGATGTGTGTGATGTCCTTAGGTTGGTTAGGTTTAAGTAGTTCTAAGTTCTAGGGGACTGACGACCTCAGATGTTAAGTCCCATACTGCTCAGAGCCATTTTTTTTTTATAATAACATCCCTGTAATCGACTGGCCTGTACAGATTCTTGACCTGAATCCTATAGAACACCTTTGGGATGTTTTGGAACGCCGATTTCGTGCCAGGCCTCACAGACCGACATCGTGCCAGGACTCACCGACCGACATCGACACCTCTCCTCAGTGCAGCAGTACGTGAAGAATGGGCTGTCATTCCCCAAGAAAACTTCCAGTACCTGACTGAACGTAAGCCTGCGAGAGTGGAAGCTGTCGTCAAGGCTAAGGGTGAGCCAACACCATATTGAATTCCAGCATTACCGATGGAGGGCGCCACGAACTTGTAAGTCATTTTCAGTCAGGTGTCCGGATACCTTTGATCACACAGTGTACTTACTTCTTCTCGGTGCTAGTGAGAATAAACACCCAAAGTAGTGCAGTTCACATCATATTCCGTATTCCTACTTGCTTGCTATATTCATACCAACAGCCTGGCTAGTGAGGTACTCAAAAGAAAATAGAAGGCTATGTCCGATAGATACTGTTCAGCTGACAGGGGTGGAATCGCGGCACACTACGCTGGCACCACTAACGTGTGCTGGAATAATGTATACGTAAATCTAACTGTCCGCCAGGGTGGCCTCAGCTTACAAATCAACGAGCATTTAAGGCAGCAAGCAGCCCAATATGAATATCCATTACGGTAGATATAGACGAAACAACAGTAACAGCGATTACTGGGAAAAATTGGAAATGAGCGTACAGCATTGTGGGCTGGGAGTCCCCCACTCGGGGAAGTTCGGCCGCCGAGGGCAAGTACTTATTGCATTCGAAGCCACACTGGGCGACTGGCGCGTCGGAGATAGGGATGAAATGATGATGAGGACAACACAACATCCAGTCCCTGAGCGGAGAAAATCTCCTGCCCCAGCCGGAAATCGAACCCGGGCTCCTTGGGGTAGCATTCCGCCGCGCTGACCACTTTTTTTTAATCTCATTTTGTTCGCTTTTGTTCGTTGCATCTGCTTGGGGCGGACGGCGTAAGACATCCGTTTAAGTTCGTTGATGATCGATTAATTCAGTTTTTTTATTACGGAAGGCACTCAGCTAACAGGTGCGGACAGCGACAGCTGGATCAAGTGCAGCACGAAGAGTTACCGGAATCCGGAAATTGTCAGCAGTTTCGAGAACGATCAAGCACCAGCTCACTCCTCCGTGGCTGCTGCCCCACCTTCTTGGAGAATTTCATCCGGCCCTGCAGTACCGGCGGGAGCCAGAATAGCAGCAATGGCAGCATGCAGGAGAGTGTCAACACTGAAGGCATTGAGCATTGTAATGCAGGTAATGGCAGCGACGCGCGGCAGCCGATGCGGTAAAAGCCTCGCGCTAGGTCGGCATCGGTAGAGGAAGGCGCCAGCGAGTGGCTCGGCTCTATAAAAGCTAAGGCAGCCATTCCTGTTGATCCCGCGCCACACAAGGATTTCTGCAACACGTTAGACTGTAAGTAAGAGCATACTGGCATCTCAGCTACAGTTATTTCTATGAAGCTCGAAATTACTGTATCTGATCAGACTGGTCGCATGCTTCTACTTCTAGAAAACTGTGGAAGTAGTTCCATTCAAATTAACAGTGTTGCCAACAGCTCTAACCGTACGATTCCGCTAGTAAAGGACACGGGTGCATTTAATATTACCAGAAGCAATCCTTATGATCATCCGATGATTTAGAGTAAATCCCAAAATCTGGTAAAACTTTTTTGTAGCCAGACTTTTATTTAAAAAATAGCGATTGGGAAAATAAAATTACTGGTACCAAGATAGCAGGAAAGACTAGGATAAGAGTTAAACTCAGGTCATCGAATACCGCTAATTCACTTGTGACATCATCATTAATGAGACAGAAACAACTGCAGTGTTATGTACCTGCACACATGGGCTTCAACAGGTAATTATTCACAACATCGATGAGGTTACAATATTAAGGGCACAACAGCATCTACAACGCCCATCTTTCCAATAGATAAAACGAAAAGAGTACGAAAAACGTGTAGCAAAGTGCAAAGTTATGTTCTGGTCTACGATGGAGGTTCGGGTGACATAAAGGTCTCAAAAGTTTACAGAATATGTTTCCTTGTATGGTTCGAGATATGAGGTTCAGTCCTGCAAACTGCGTCCGGTTTTACCACGTACTAGTGCAGAGTCAGGGTTAATCACACTGCTTCATATGTGGTGCTGAACTCGTTCTAACAGAATGTACACCAAAATCGGCTTCCTAGATGCCTGTACTGCTTCATGTAATGATATGTCGATGGACCGTTGCTGCACATTATATCCTACTCTACAGCCAGTTTCTGTCTCTCTAGCTTCACAAATCTGTGCGATTACAGCATAGTCAGATCAATCGATGGGTTACGGAAGAACGGAAGTGATTTCCCTGTTATTATTGTAAACGAGACGCCTTAGACATAAATGGAACGGCTTGATTGCAGGTAAAAGCGAACTGCACGTCAGTAAAGCAATCATTTCTAGAACCTGGTTAACCGACAAGGAAAAAGTTTTGAATACTTTTAGAGAGGACAGACATGACGAGTGCCGGGGGGGTTGCAGTTGTAATGAAAGAAAATTTAATCTGCACTTCTCGTAGTACACAGGTAAATGAAACTACCATAGATACTTTGTCGGTCAACAAGACGTTTCAGATGTAACAGCTGTATACTGTTCTCCTCATGCCTAAGCTTCTGCAGCCACAAGGTTACATAAAGGATGTAAAAATTTTAATTTGTTGAGTTATTACACTTTTCCTATATGACTCAAATGTTAGTGAACTCTGACATTGTCAGGGAAGAGATGATGGTTTTAATGTAGTTTATTAGTAATTTTATAAGTAAAAAGCTTAAAGCATAGACCGCAGTCTTTCTATTACAATTGAAGTACGATATCTAGTTTCGGTGGCTACCTACAACCATATTCAGATCGTTCAAAAGGGAAAAAGTGGTGAATATGCATTGGAAAGCATTATTAGCTGCAGTCATGCAATGACATGCTGTCGTAAATACCAAGACAATGAGGCTACATAGTTTAAGAACATCACCGTGAGGAAGCCAGGCTGTAGACCGTAATCTCGTAGGATGACGGTACTAATGAAGGAAAATGGCCAGCTGTATGAGTAAAAGTTGCATTAAAAGTCTTATGTGCACCGTTTCTCCGCTTTTGACTATTTCATATGCATCTGGAATCTGATTCGTAACACATTACACCATACTGCTAGGAACAGTAGGTCCTCAGTACTGCTAGCAATGCCCAAGTCACTGGATTGCTGAATAAATAATTACATTATTTGTTTGACGTTGTGTTTATATGAAAATTTCTTGGTAGTTGGTTATACTGAAATAAAGTTAGCCGACATTCATCTCATTTACTGGGAGGCACAGATAGTGAAGTCAGTGAAGGAAAATTAAAGAAAAAAATTAGTGTAGTTGCAAATTTTTGAAGAGTGGTAGAGGTGAGGGCCATGAAAAATATACTAAAAATTCCCACTGGTAGGGCGTGGGCGAGACGGGTCGTTTTCCAGAACACAATTAAACTACATCAAAGTTCCTGCAGAAAAGGTCCTATTACTTTTTTTCTCTTTAGGACTAATAGTTTCCACGTTACAGGAGACGGAAAATCGCATATTTTTAAAAACAGTGTTTTAATGGTGCAAAATCTGTGTTCACTGTTACATGAAGTCTGTTCACAACAAATGTGTGGCCGTCTAATTGCGGAAGAGTCATATTATGGGTTAAATTGAATTTGGCAGTGAAAACAGTACAGGAATGGGGAGAAGAAGTAGAAGTGCGAAGAAACGTAGGTCGCTGGATGCACTACACTCCTTCATATGCCCGCAAACTGAAGATGGTGTAAATGACACCCACTCAATCCACCCCACTACGTGACAATAAACAATTATGGGGTGTTTCACAAAGCTATACCAAGCCCCCGCAGCGCGCCTTATGCATCAATGGTGACGTTGTATCAGACATGCGTGGCGGTGTTTGTTTAACAGTATATGGAATACAAGTATGACAAGAAATGCATACGGACGGACTCTACTTAAAACTATGCACACTGTTCTACATTTGCTAGAAGGAAAACTGATTCATAGTAATCCTTTACAGCAGCTGTAATACTCTTCCACCACAGCTTCCGACAGACTATACCTCATTAGCATTTTCTGTCCAGCCCTTTTATGGGAGTAGACAACATAACTTGACTGCGCTCGTGTTTGCATAGTAGAGTTATTTTTAGTTCAGTACATATTTGCAATCGCTTAGTGACCCTTTATGTATATGTGCCTATCAACAATGGATGAGAAGTGTTTAATATGTAAATCTGATATTGTGAATGACGCATGTAGCGTTGGGGGAAAAAGATAGGATTGATAAATATGGCACCTTCCTGTTCTCTGTCATTGATAGCATACTGTAAAGCCGTGTAATTGTAAACACTTGGTGGTGAATTAATGAATGACGAATAAAGTAACTACACTTCTCTCAACATTAATTGTTTTACTGGTACGCTGCGTAAATCTCATCAATTTATGAATTGCCAAGTACACTGGGATGCGCTGAGTGTAGGCCCTTAGCGCACATCCACGGTATATATTGCAAGGTGCTGTATGTCTGATGGAATGCGACTGATCACGTTCAATACATATACACAGCAAGTCACATTCGAGACAAGCTCCTCAGTGTTGTAGATAGTTGACAGCCACAACAGTAGAGCTTTTTTTTACATAATAGGTTACCTAACAACTGCAAACATGTACTCAGTTAATAAACTGAAGCTTCACTATGTAGACCCGAGTTCAGTAGGTTGTGTACTCATGTAAGTGAACTGAACAACAAATGCTGGGAAATTACAGTCTGTTTGCAAGCTGAAAACCGAGCAGCGTTCGTAGTGAGGGAGGCTGCCTTTCCGGAAGAACGCTACAGCTGCCGCACAGGATGCCTAAGAATCTATCAGCACAAACACTGTGCAGAGATTCTGTCCCTATGCGTTTCTTGTGCTAGTGTCATTAGTAAGTCATAGTTCCATTCAGTGTAGTATTAATGCACTTTGTGGAAAATAAATACCCTTTGGCATGTCCGCACAGTGCGACTCCGTAAGACACGTTGTGGAGAGTTAGTATGATTTTGTGAAACATCCTGTAGTTGTTTCTTGTAGTTGCGTAGACAGAGTGGGATATCACCTGCTCGCTCTCCAGTTTCCAGACTGTAACATTATGTGATTGCCTTATCATTTTAAATCATTCATTAATCAAGCAGTCGCTCGCCAACAGCTACAGTTAGCAAATAATGTTGCGAGAATGTAAAAGGTGAACGACCTGTGACGTAACTTGTTTATTGTCGAAGCGCCGTCAGAGATGCAGTGAGTTATTGACTTTGAAAACCGCGGCGCGAAAAACGGACAGAAGAAGAACACTTTTACACATTTTTTTCTTTGAGGTACGAGATATTCTCGATGAACAGTTACTCATTCTTCTCTTGTCTCCTGTAACTTGTGTCGGACGCGCATGTCTTGCCGCCGTATTATTATTGTTAAAAATAATATTGTTCTAGTGTAAAGTAAATGTGTAATACTAAAAGTGCCTAGCAGTAGATTTATTGTGCGACGTGTATGTGAAAACGTCAAAGGAATTGTTTTTATTACGAGAAGTGCCAGTCAAAACGGCATCCATGTTAAATCTTTCATTGCAGTGTAAGTTCGTCTATTAATTGCCATAAATTCAGAGTTAAATGGAACTGGTGTATGGACTATTCATTTAATATAGAATCTATGTCTCACTTCTTCATGAAATTATTTAATTTTCTTTATGTTTCTGCCAAATAGAGAGTTCACAGTCACGAATTATTTCGTCGAGTTCGGACGGAAGTTGCATGCGGCGAAATATTTTCTCCGCGCCATATTCTACTGGTAAATGCATGATAAACTACGGTCCCTTAGGAAATTCATGTTGAGCTATCCAAAATAATTATATTTTGAATAGGCATTTACTCTCCTCTGCAATGCAACTTCCGACTGATCAGACGATCAAACAAGAAACAGCCGCACACGGTCGGCGTTCGCAAATATGTTTCCACCGCTGTTACAGCACAAAAGTAAACATATTGTTATTATTAGCGACTACGAACGGGGGGGACATTTATAACTGTATGTTTATGTATACACATTACGTAAACATATCGTTATAAGACGTATGAACGGGCGAAGAGTGTGACTACAGTCTGGCGACCTACCATCTCTCGTACCCCTCTCCCCTCCGCCCGGCTACACCTTAGAACACAGTTTATCCTTCAATACTGCCTTACTGCGCTTAGACGTGCTACAAACGTGTAACATTTGTTCTTACATCACTTAACTTAACAATACACATAAATCATTGTATACCAGTAAACCACTATTTTTAATAATCTGCTATTCTGTCATCTCCTGAAACGCGAAAACTATTAGTCCTAGAGAAAGAAAAATTAATAGAACTTGTAACACCATTATCGATTGTAAGTAGTTTATACAATGTTATTATGTGTATGTAACTTTGAAGTGATTGTTCTGTACTAGTTAAGATCTTTGAATTATCTGACGGAAGTGGAAGTTTGTGAAGTATATAGTATAAAAACTTAATAATATTTAAAAATAATGAAACTTTATAAAATATGTATGCTCGTAAGAGAGAAATTGTGCTTTGAATACTGATTCATACTTAGGGAAGTTGGATTGTGTAAAGGAAAAGATGTAGGGAACCCGCTCCGCTGCAGAAGGGGCTTCGCGCGGGAAAATGTGGATCTGGCGGTCAGTCTGGGCGGCAAGAGAGAGAGAGAGAGAGAGAGAGAGACAGACAGAGAGAGCACATCATGCAGTCAGTGGACAGCAGTAACACAGTCAACACCGTAGGTGCCAAGTGAGGCATTCGGAAGCTGATTTATGTCGAAACTGCCTCGGATGTGGTTCCGGCTGTAATATAGTGCTCTTGTATTATGGAATGGCTCTGAAATAATTAATACGTCGGCAAGAAGAAATTTGAAAAGAGCCTTAAACTACAAGAGGTGAGACCAGATAGCCGCCACGTGCTTGCCGCCACTATTGCGCCACAGCTCCCCTCACTACAGGAAATCAGATATGTATCTTAGTATGGTCCAGTTCATTTGTCGGTTTTTTCAGTAATGATTTCTGTGATAAAAATATGTGCTTGAACTTTGAAATTGCCCCGATCATGAAGCCTATGCAAGGTCCTATCCTAAACGTGCTAAAGACCAAGTATCCTATTTCTGAATAATCAGTGATTTGTTTCTACTTTCAATGTGCCAAAGTTTCAGTGTTAAAGTGTATAAATGATGCTAGTTAAACCACCTGCTTTACAGGTAAAGAAAGAGGCACATAATTTGAACTTTCATTAAACTTAACTTTGTTGTGACTATTGTTGTTGTTGTTGTGGTCTTCAGTCCTGAGACTGGTTTGATGCAGCTCTCCATGCTACTCTATCCTGTGCAAGCTTCTTCATCTCCCAGTACCAACTGCAACCTACATCCTTCTGAATCTGCTTAGTGTATTCATCTCTTGGTCTCCCTCTACGATTTTTACCCTCCACGCTGCCCTCCAATGCTAAATTTGTGATCCCTTGATGCCTCAAAACATGTCCTACCAACCGATCCCTTCTTCTAGTCAAGTTGTGCCACAAACTTCTCTTCTCCCCAATCCTATTCAATACCTCCTCAGTAGTTACGTGATCTACCCACCTTATCTTCAGCATTCTTCTGTAGCACCACATTTCGAAAGCTTCTATTCTCTTCTTGTCCAAACTGGTTATCGTCCATGTTTCACTTCCATACATGGCTACACTCCATACAAATACTTTCAGAAACGACTTCCTGACACTTAAATCTATACTCGATGTTAACAAATTTCTCTTCTTCAGAAACGCTTTCCTTGCCATTGCCAGTCTACATTTTATATCCTCTGTACTTCGACCATCATCAGTTATTTTGCTCCCTAAATAGCAAAACTCCTTTACTACTTTAAGTGTCTCATTTCCTAATCTAATCCCCTCAGCATCACCCGATTTAATTTGACTACATTCCATTATCCTCGTTTTGCTTTTGTTGATGTTCATCTTATATCCTCCTTTCAAGACACTGTCCATTCCGTTCAACTGCTCTTCCAAGTCCTTTGCTGTCTCTGACAGAATTACAATGTCATCGGCGAACCTCAAAGTTTTTACTTCTTCTCCATGAATTTTAATACCTACTCCGAATTTTTATTTTGTTTCGTTTTCTGCTTGCTCAATATACAGATTGAATAACATCGGGGAGAGGCTACAACCCTGTCTCACTCCTTTCCCAACCACTGCTTCCCTTTCATGCCCCTCCACTCTTATAACTGCCATCTGGTTTCTGTACAAATTGTAAATAGCCTTTCGCTCCCTGTATTTTACCCCTGCCACCTTCAGAATTTGAAAGAGAGTATTCCAGTTAACGTTGTCAAAAGCTTTCTCTAAGTCTACAAATGCTAGAAACGTAGGTTTGTCTTTTCTTAATCTTTCTTCTAAGATAAGTCGTAAGGTTAGTATTGCCTCACGTGTTCCAACATTTCTATGGAATCCAAACTGATCTTCCCCGAGGTCAGCTTCTACCAGTTTTTCCATTCATCTATAGAGAATACGCGTTAGTATCTTGCATCCGTGACTTATTAAACTGATTGTTCGGTAATTTTCACATCTGTCAACACCTGCTTTCTTTGAGATCGGAATTATTATATTCTTCTTGAAGTCTGACGGTATTTCGCCTGTCTCATACATCTTGTTCACCAGATGGTAGAGTTTTGTCAGGGCTGGCTCTCCCAAGGCCGTCAGTAGTTCTAAGGGAATGTTGTCTACTCCCGGGCCCTTGTTTCGACTCAGGTCTTTCAGTGCTCTGTCAAACTCCTCACGCAGTATCGTATCTCCCATTTCATCTTCATCTACATCCTCTTCCATTTCCATAATATTGTCCTCAAGTACATTGCCCTTGTATAGGCCCTTATATACTCCCTCCACCTTTCTGCTTTCCCTTCTTCGCTTAGAACTGGGTTTCCATCTGAGCTCTTGATATTCATACAAGTGGTTCTATGTTCTCCAAAGGTCCCTTTAATTTTCCTGTAGGCAGTATCTATCTTACCCCTCATGAGATAAGCCTCTACATCCTTACATTTGTCCTCTAGCCATCCCTGCTTAGCCATTTTGCACTTCCTGTCGATCTTGTTTTTGAGACGTTTGTATTCCTTTTTGCCTGCTTCATTTACTGCATTTTTATATTTTCTTCTTTCATCAATTAAATTCAATATTTCTTCTGTTACCCAAGGATTTCTATTAGCCCTCGTCTTTTTACCTACTTGATCCTCTGCTGCCTTCACTACTTCATCCCTCAGAGCTACCCATTCTTCTTCTACTGTATTTCTTTCCCCCATTCCTGTCAATTGTTCCCTTATGCTCTCCCTGAAACTCTCTACAACCTCTCGTTCTTTCAGTTTATCCAGGTACCATCTCCTTAAATTCCCACCTTTTTGCAGTTTCTTCAGTTTCAATCTGCAGTTCATAACCAATAGATTGTGGTCAGAATCCACACCTGCCCCTGGAAATGTCTTACAATTTAAAACCTGGTTCCTAAATCTCTGTCTTACCATTATATAATCTATCTGATACCTTTTAGTATCCCCAGGATTCTTCCAGGTATACAACCTTCTTTTATGATTCTTGAACCAAGTGTGAGCTAGGATTAAGTTATGCTCTGTGCAAAATTCTACAAGGCGGCTTCCTCTTTCATTTCTTCCCCCCAATCCATATTCACCTACTATGTTTCCTTCTCTCCCTTTTCCTACTGATGAATTCCAGTCACCCATGACTATTAAATTTTCGTCTCCCTTCACTACCTGAATAATTTCTTTTATCTCGTCATACATTTCATCAATTTCTTCATCATCTGCAGAGCTAGTAGGCATATTAACTTGTACTACTGTAGTAGGCATGGGCTTTGTGTCTATCTTGGCCACAATAATGCGTTCACTATGCTGTTTGTAGTAGCTAACCCGCATTCCTATTTTTTTATTCATTATTAAACCTACTCCTGCATTACCCCTATTTGATTTTGTATTTATAACCCTGTAATCACCTGACCAAAAGTCTTGTTCCTCCTGCCACCGAACTTCACTAATTCCCACTATATCTTACTTTAACCTATCCATTTCCCTTTTTAAATTTTCTAACCTACCTGCCCGATTAAGGGATCTGACATTCCACGCTCCGATCCGTAGAATGCCAGTTTTCTTTCTCCTGATAACGACGTCCTCTTGAGTAGTCCCCGCCCGGAGATCCGAATGGGGAACTATTTTACCTCCGGAATATTTTACCCAAGAGGACGCCATCATCATTTAATCATACAGTAAAGCTGCATGTCCTCGGGAAAAATTACGGCTGTAGTTTCCCCTTGCTTTCAGCCGTATGTGACTATTACTAGGAACTAATTACTGAAATATTATTTGAAAACGTTAATTGAGTAAATTGCTATATAGTGTTGAAATATAAACAAATTCAAGTGGAGTTAGAAATCCACATTAGTGTAATGCAATGGCTCCCAGTATATTCTTTCTCATAGTGAAAGTCAAACTAAAGATTTTTTTTGTTGCTATTAAAAGAAATCTGTGACAGTGCTAATAATGAAGGCATAATAAGTATAGGTGCAGGATTATTTAATTTCATTTGTGGTACGTATGTGTTAGCTGGAATCAGAACTGTTTCCAAGCCCAATTTCAGCCCAGTGTGTCTTTAGCAACATCTTGATGTAAAATTAGTACTTAATTAGTTAATGATTGCAATACTAACTTTTCTTAATATGAGTGAAGTATTATTTAGTTCTCTACGTTCTCTGGTTTGTGTAAAAAGCTATCCACTGCTAACCACCACGTAGTTCGTTCGTTAGTTGTGTGTATCCATTCCACTGTTTAAAATGAGCATTAATGGAAGTCTCTTCAGCAATTCATGTTCATTTTTCTTTAAATTTAATGTTTCACTGTATTATGCCTAATTAGGCTGCCGATCGTTTAGTATATCGTTTACGTGAAATTTGCTACTTCCATTACTCACAAAATTAAAGTCTTTCAGTTTTTCTACTAATTGCTATTTACATGAAATTCATGTTAGATACCCTCTGTCCATTAGGGAAACACACGGTCAAACTTCAAAATTGCTCCCAGAGGGTAACGTTAGTTGTGAGGGCGTTATACTTAGCGCTAACTAGCAGTACATACTTCACAAACTTATCTGTAGAAAATCTGATGCAGTTTAACGTTGTTGATTGCTAGATTCTGCTTTCTTCGAGTTATCCAAGAAAAACCTTAAAAGGTGACCTTCAAACGCATCACTACTCCCAGTCTCACACCACACCGGTGGAGATTTTCAGTATTCTGTTCATGGCCCTTCTCCCTACCTCTGTGCAAAACCTGACAACACTAGTTTTTTCCCCGTTCGACTATTTTTGGTCTTCGTTGACTGGTCTAGATGCAACAGTGGAGCGGCTAGGCACCTGTATGCAGGACAGTTTCCAAGAACTACTAAATCAACGTTACATGTCAAAGACTTGGTGGCCCTCTTCGTGAAACAGGATACCTTAGTGCCTAACACACTCGGTGAAGGGAAACTAATGCACCTTTCTTCGTGGAGAACTACCAGAAATGTTGGAGAATGTCCCGTTAGGAGTGAGGTAACGAATATGGTTTCAATAAGAGGGGCGCCTAGCACACTATGCTACCGATGTGAAAGAAAGTTTTGACAATCGTTTCCCCAGGGCCGGCCGTGGTGGCCAAGCGGTTAAAGGCGCTACAGTCTGGAACCGCGCGGCCGCTACGGTCGCAGGTTCGAATCCTGCCTCGGGCGTGGATGTGTGTGATGTCCTTAGGTTAGTTAGGTTTAAGTAATTCTAAGTTCTAGGGGACTGATGACCTTAGAAGTTAAGTCCCATAGTGCTCAGAGCCATTTGAACCATTCGTTTCCCCAGGGAGGGATGGACCAGTTCCGTGGCCAGCAGGTTCCTCCGATCGCACTCCCATGGAATACTTCTTTATGGAGGAGATGAAACGTTTGGTGTACAAGGCACTGATGACACTCCAAAGGACCTAGTTTGGCTGAAGATGCAGTCATCTGATTGTTTCGAGAGTTATTAGGTCGCAGATGCCAGTTGCACACTAATGTAAGAGAACGGCATTTACAGCGACAATATTCATCAGGCGTCAGCTTGAACATCACCTCTGCATATCACTACCGTGCACTACGGTGCTCTTGTGGCATTTTTTTAGCATAAAAAATCCTTTTTATCTTCTCTGAACAACGAGAAATTCTGTATACGGAATTTTTTATACTCTTTATATTCCAGCAGCTACTGAAGAAATTCGTGCTTACAGGAGATTTCAAGGCACAGAGTAGCATGTGGGACAAGTTAAACTATTTTCTCAGGAAATGAACTAGCAAAGTCTTTCACTCAATCAGATCTAGTTTCACTCAACATTAAAAACCTTATCTGACTAGGCCATCCTCCTCGGATATTACACTACTCTCTAGTATTCTATACATCATCAGCAACTGTATTACTGTTTGCTAATTAATCGGCAGCCAGTTTCCCGGTTTCAAGCACCTAGTACCCTTCCTCAGATGGTAATAATTATCACATTATTTGTGAGCGTCACTAGCATCTTCAGCGTTATCCTTAAAATGCCGCTGGGGATCACTCACTGACACTACATGCAGTGGCCACCATCTTATTAAAATCTTTATGATAAAATAAATATCCTTTCGACAAGGATGATGAGATCAGCTATGAGCGTATTTAGTGGCATGGGTATCAAACAAGATTAAATAAGTGTTTTTACTTTTATACATCCTACGAGGACCTTCGAAGTAAATACACCCACTTTGAGAATGCAATTTTAACAGCTGTACCTAAAAACCCACCCATGAGCAAGTCGGCTAACAGTTGATATACCTACCGGAAATTATGGCGGATTGCAGAATGTTCTCATGTGATCATGAGTCCCGGCTTTCAATCAAGATATTTAAAATAAATCAAGCACATAATAATTTTACAGAAATGAAAAAGAAGACAGGTCAATCAAACAAAGATCATACGCATTGCGAGAAAGGAAGGCTGGATTAAATAGTGTTCAGAATGTGGACCGGATGTTTCAGCACAAACACACTAGAGAAGGGTAAATTTCTTTAAAGAATCAAGTTTGGGTTTAATACAGTCGCGGCAAGTAAGGACTACCCAGAGCTATTCATGGACCTGTTGCACCGACGTTTGTGCCGCGAAGTTGTCTTGAGACGTCGACCTCCCGGCAAGGATTTGCACCTAACTACACGTCACAACAGGATGTCTTGTATCACTGTCTGTCAGGCACAGACAAAATTTCGTAGTCTATGATTTTCAATCTCTCCTACAAAATAAAGGTCACTCTCCTCGAGCTTATCCAAAATGTAGATCAAAATACCCATGTTCCTGAGGTTTGGAGACTAAACAAAATGATACTATTTCTCAAACCGAGGAAAAATCCAGCCTCAGATCACTCTTGTGACGGATTTGTATTTCTAGATCGAAAGGACGCATACGGCGATGCAGAGATTTTGTATATTATGAAAAACTTTGTGATTTGGCTATACCACTGAAGACAATCAACTGGTGGCTCCATTTACTAAACTACATGATCGTAAGATTAAAAACAACTGACGGTCAACTGATTTCCAGAACCGTCTATAAAAATTTGCGACGAGGGGATTCCTTGAGTCCGTTAGTTTTTAACATATATAAGAAGGATATTAGTCAACGAATAACTTATCCCCAGTTCGAGATAGTCTACGCGTATCTCGTGCAACACCGTTGCTCTAAAAGAATGTGGCCACAATTCGTTTCACATCTTGCAGCTTCAGATTCAGTACTAAAATAAAGGACCATTTGTTACCACCGGTGGTAGCAATAGTCCACTATTTTACTGTTCTGAAAATGCGTAATTAGATCTAAAGTGTCGTAACAGTTCGTAGGACGTGATCCACACTGTTTTTCTCGTCAAACAAAGTTTTATAAATCCCAGTCGTTCGACTACTGTTAACACAGATCCAGTCGCCATACCTGTGTCTTTGATAAACATTCTGATGATGCACCTGTCATTTTAGGTAAGGTTTTTCCTGTTGTTACAATCAACAATCTGCATGGATATAAATAATACTGTATGCTGCAGTCACCACGCCAAAATCTCCGAAGTCATCGAAAGGCATTTCGCCTGTTAACTGTATAATAACCATAGACGTGCAGGTACTTACTATGAATTCCTGTCCTTAGGTATCCACCTGGACTCGCAGAGATGCTCATGCACTGCAGGTTGATGTAGGAAATCACGCATGGTAGCTTACCTGAAACAACAGGAAACAAGAATTAAATGTTTCTACTTACAAAATATCATTTATCTAATTATTATATCCGAATTACAGTGTGCTACGTGGCAGTTTCTGATCGCCTTTGTTTTTTGGTGTCTTCTTTTCATTGATTACAGTAGGGGGGATGCATTTTCTCTTGCCAACAGGATTTTGGGAATGGAATCTCATAATAGGACAAGAGTAGCACGATGTCATGTAATCTATGGCTCCATTACGTTGAAGAACACGTGACTTCAGATTGGAGAACCTCAATTATGTTGAGGGCGATGGATTTGGCGACCGAAAATTTACAGTGCGTAAAATGCCGAGATTACCAACCTTTAAATTACGAGGAAGATCTGGAGGTGCATGTGCGATTTAAAGTGACATAAGGAACCATATAGATGAAATTGAAATGTCAGAAGTTGTTTACTAGAAATGTGAAAGATTCGTAGCCTGAAGAAGAACGCCGGATGATCGGCCTACAGTTTGCAGTATGAACAGTATCTTTTAGTCAAATAATTCTACGAATTTTAATGTCCCCGACAGAGGACGAGATCGATAGCGGCTCGGAAGTACTACAGTTAGCGACTGATAATCGACACCTGAGGCGTGACGCCTAGCTCCTGTCCGGATACCGAAGTGGTGGGAGACATGGATATTCTTGCTAACGTTATTGTTGTTCCTTCCGTGTTCAGCTCACAGTGAACTTGGCTTTCTTTACGGTTTACGGGTTCGTATCAGGAGCAGACATAAAAATGGCGACGAGGTTTACCCTATAGTGTTGACGACAATATGCTTTCTCCTAGTGCCAGTGTTATGGATCCCAAATTTCTGGAAATATTGCAGCAACAGCTCCCACTACAATACAACAATCTTCGGTTCAACAGGAACAGCACCAAAAATAGGTGTCACTGCTTCATCAGCAGCACAAAGAACAGCAGGAGCACACCTCTGCAGATCGTGATTCAGCAGCAGCAACAACGTCAGTCAATGACCATGGCTACGCCCCCACCACTACCTGCTGCTTCAGAAAAATGAGGAGTCTACTTACGCTATTTTGAACCGCACTATTTTTCTTTCGTCGACTTGGAAAAAGCGTTCGACAGTGTAAAATGGTGCAAGATGTTCGAAATTCTGAGACAAATAGTCGTAAGCTATAGGGAGAGACGGGTAATATACAATATGAACAGGAGCCAGGAGGGAATAATAACAGCGGACGGCCAAGAAGTGTTCGGATTAAAAAGTGTGTAACACAGAGATGTAGTCTTCGCCCCTATTGTTCAATCTGTACATCGAAGAAGCGATGGAAATAAAAGAAAAGTTCAGGAGTGGAATTAAACTTCAAGGTGAAAGGATATCAATGACACGATTCGCTGATGACGTTGCTATCCTGAGTGAAAGTGAAGAACAACTTCAGGAACTGCTGAATGGAACGAACATTCTAATTAGTACAGAATATGGACTGAGAGTTAATCGAAGAAAGACGAAACTAATGAGAAGTAGCAAAATGAGAACAGCGAGAAACCTAACTTCAGCATTGAGGGTCACGAAGTAAATGATTTTAAGGAATTGTACTACCTATGTAGCAAAATAGCCAATGACGGACAGAGCAAGTTGGAAATCAAAAGCAGACTAGCGCTGGCAAAAAGGGCATTCCTGGCTAAGAGTGGTCTACTAGTACCAAACATATGCCTTAATTACAGGAATAAATTTCTGAGAATGTACGTTTGGAGAACAGCATTGTATGGTAGTGAAACATGGACTGTGGGAAAACCGGAATAGAAGAGAATCGAAACGTCTAAGATGTGCTGCTGCAAACGAATGTTGAAAATTAGGTAGACCGATAAGGGAACGAATGAGGAATTTCTGCACAGAATTGGAGGAAAAAGGAATATGTGGAAAACATTGACAAGGAGAAGGGACAGTGTGGTATAACATCAATTAAGACATCGGGGAATGATTTCCATGGTAACAGATGCTGTAGAGGGCAAAAACTGTAGAGGAAGACAGAGATTGGAATACGTCCAGCGAATAACTGAGGACGTAGTTTGCAGGTGCTAATCTGAGATGAAGAGGTTGGCACAGGAAAGGAATTCGTGGCAGGCCGGATCAAACCAGCCAGAAGACTGATGACCGTTTTCCTTATGTCATTTCTAGTAGTCGTTTATATCAACTGGTACACACTCCTAGTCATCTCCGAGTTCTGTTGACCGAATACTACAATCAGCATAAGCACCTTGTTGCAGATTGGCTACGGCTCAGTCAGTATCAAAGCAACAAGGACTATACATTCTTGTTCAGGAAAATAAGTATGAGTAACTTTAACGGACAAACACAACCTATACTCAGCCACACGCGAGTGCAATGAACTCTAGCACTTGAATACAGTATCTTCACGTTAAGGTTGGAGTTAACAGATCAGAACAAACTCTTTGCATAAATATAACAGATAACGAAACACACTATTACTTTGAGGACTTAGTCAAACGAAATGGTCTCAATAACGTTACTATTAATATTGACTGTAGAATTGTAAATTAACATAGGTTCAATATTACTTTTCAAACATTTTCCTATCTGACAAAAAATTGTAAATGTAGTTCATTGCAAAATTATGAAATGGTGATAGGTTAATTCTCTCTTAGCTAAATACTTTTCTATTTAGAATGAAAGTTAAATGTATTTCTCTAACAAGCAATTTCTCACTGAACTTTAAATAAAAGAAGTTACTGTTTTCATAGATAGTGGTCTTTCTATTAATTGTTATTTATCGTGAGCATAAAGGATACACTGTGGATCCTATTACACTATTAATATGCACTTTCTATACACAAGAGAAACAAGTGCTTGGCAGGCATGAGTACGTAACTTTCCACAACTGTAGTTTTCAACTTTTACTACAGTGAGACACAAAATTGACATATTTGTAAAATACTGGCTCACCTTTTGCGATTTACAACAGGCAGCAACGTGATCATTTACTAAGCAAAACTTTATAAGCCTCAGTTTTAAGAACTTTTAATTTTGAAGTTGTGAACAACATATTAATAAGCAGTTTTAATAGAAAAATTATTTTCAGCAAGCTTCATGTACTTTAGATCACTCTCTTGCCACGTTAACTTTAACTTTCTCTTTACTTCGTTCAAGAGGCATTAATTAGCAAAACACTAGGCTTTAATGTTCTTTCAATAAGGACACTCGGTAATCACTTTAGCATGGGAAGGACCCTGAGTGGAAATGTGACAGAGGGATAAAAAATCAAGGTAGGTATAAGAGTTCGAGTATAAGTTACCGTATATTTAGGTACACTAAAATATCCAGTGAGCTGATCCTTCACCATACATTTCTACTATTCTTTGGTTCCTTTTGAGGGATTGCGCACTGTGATGGCGATTGCATGTTGGTAGATAGATTTGCAGGTAGAATTGCTGGACTCTGTCATTTTTTGGTGACGATTATAGAAAGCAATGGAAGAATAGTTCCAGCTCTTTATCCATCCATCCGAGGTATTGGAAAGCGGCACGGAAAGACTCGGTACCAGCACAATATACAACTCTTACGTGAGCAGTTGACAGTTTGGTAGCTCGTCCCGGACTGACTCTTGGTTCCACCTTTCTATCCATGCCAACCACAATTTGCGCGCGCTGCTCACAAGGGAACCTCCCCATCGCACCCCCCTCAGATTTAGTTATAAGTTGGCACAGTGGATAGGCCTTGAAGAACTGAACACAGATCAATGGAGAAAACAGGAAGAAGTTGCGTGGAACTATGAAAAAAATTAGTAAAATATACAAACGTAGTAGTCCATGTGCAAGATAGGCAACATCAAGGATAATAAGAGGTTAGGATCGCCGTGGTCCCGTGGCCCCGTGGTTAGCGTGAGTAGCTGCGGAACGAGAGGTCGTTTGTTCAAGTCTTCCCTCGACTGAGAATTTTACTTTCTTTATTTTCGCAAAGTTATGATCTGTCCGTTCGTTCATTGACGTCTCTGTTCACTGCAACAAGTTTAGTGTCTGTGTTTTGCGCCCGCACCGGAAAACCGTGCGATTAGTCGACGAAAGGGCGTGCCTCTCCAATGGGAACCGAAAACATTTGATCGCAAGGTCATAGGTCAACCGATTCCTCCACAGGAAAACACATCTGATATATTCTATACGACACTGGTGACGGCATGTGCGTCACATGACAGGAATATGTTGTCGACCCACCTAACTTGTACACTTGGCGAATGGGTAAAAAGATTCTTCTACCTTGCCCGATTTAGATTTTCTTGTGGATGTGATAATCACTCCCAAAAAAGTAATGAAAACATAAGAGTTTGTCACATAAACTGAAAATAAAAAATTAAACTTCTCACTCCAGGGAAGACTTGAACCAAGGACCTCTCGTTCCGCAGCTACTCACGCTAACCACGGGACCACGGCGATCCTAACCTATCATTATCCTTGATGTTGCTTATCTTGCACATGGACTACTCAGTTTGTATATTTTACTAAATTTTTTCATAGTTCCACACAACTTCTTCCTGTTTTCTCGATTGATCTGTGTTCAGTTCTTCAAGGCCTATCCACTGTGCCAACTTATAACTAAATCTGAGGGGGGTGCGATGGGGAGGTTCCCTTGTCAGTTCCGTTTCCGAGGGGAACCACACCACCTTTTACATACAAAATAACTAAGAACCCTAAGTGAAGGTCAGCAGTTTCCATAACAGGAAACAAACATTTTAAATAAAACATATTATTTGCACATGTTGGTAGTTCTACACAAAATTATTTAAGTAAAATTACAATTATGTACATCAAGTTTTGTTCCCTCCAAATGAGACAAAGAATTTAAATGATAGATACAATACATTGCACAGTATTTTATCGAGACATCAAAGTTTTTTACAAAGAAAGAAGTATATAATTTTGTGTTATCGATTCAATGAAACAACATTTATGGAAGCTCAGCAATGGAATGTTGAACAAAACAGAACGCAAAATGACTCAACAGAAGGTATGTAGTGTCTAATCTACGGTGTTGCAGTACGAGTCTAGATCCCCTTCATCTGCGGACTCCCTCCTTCACTGAATAGGGGATATTCTCAAGGCTACAGGGGGTGTTACACGGTATTAACACTATTTGTCCTGATGGCGATTTTTTCTTTTTTTATTATTTTATTTTCTGTGTGGTTCCGAGCAAGTTTGTGGCTGTCGGAACTGTTTTGGACAGCAGACTTGTAGTGTGGATGGTATGTTCCGCAGGCCGCACCCTTCGAGGTGAGCGCCCACAGACGGGCCTGGCGTCCGTGTGTGGCGGCGCTCGTATGTCGCAAAGTTGAGAAGGCTGGGGGGGGGTGGGGGGTGGGGTGGACTCGCCGTCCAGTTGTCGCTGCAGACCTCGGCTGCGGTCGCGCGCGGGCTGCGCTGCGCCTGCGGTAGCTCCCTCAGCAGTGGGCACTCCCCACTCCGCACTGGCGCTACCCCCTGCGCTCACTGGTGTTTAGCAAACTTGTGTAGGCTCAGGAGGAAAGCGGTCTCTTGCATACCGCTGCCACTACGATCTCACGTATACACTCTACTGCGAACCGATTTCTTTATAAAAACGCACATGTGACAGAATACTAGTGCACACACTCTAACGGAATTTCGCCAGATGATATGTCTCACACAGATGTATGAGACAGGCGAAATACCCTCAGACTTCAAAAAGAATATAATAATTCCAATCCCAAAGAAAGCAGTTGCTGACAGATGTGAAAATTACCGAACAATCAGTTTACTAAGTCACGAATGCAAAATACTAACGCGAATTCTTTACAGACGAATGGAAAAACTAGTAGAAGCCGACCTCGGGGAAGATCAGTTTAGATTCCGTAGAAATGTTGGAACACGTGAGGCAATACTGACCCTACGACTTATCTTAGAAGCTAGATTAAGGAAAGGCAAACCTACGTTTCTAGCATTTTTACACTTAGAGAAAGCTTTTGACAATGTTGACTGGAATACTCTCTTTCAAATTTTGAAGGTGGCAGGGGTAAAATACATGAAGCGAAAGGTTATTTACAACTTGTACAGAAACCCGATGGCAGTTATAAGAGTCGAGGGGCATGAAAGGGAAGCACTGGTTGGGAAGGGAGTGAGACACGGCTGTAGCCTCTCCCCGATGTTATTCAATCTGTATATTGAGCAAGCAGTAAAGGAAACAAAAGAAAAATTCGGATTAGGTATTAAAATCCATGGAGAAGAAATAAAAACTTTGAGGTTCGCCGATGACATTGTAATTCTGTCAGAGACAGCAAAGGACCTGGAAGAACAGTTGAACAGAATGGACAGTGTCTTGAAAGGAGGATATAAGATGAACATCAACAAAAGCAAAACGAGGATAATGGAAAGTAGTCGAATTAAGTCGGGTGATGCTGAAGGAATTAGATTAGGAAATGAGACACTTAAAGTAGTAAAGGAGTTTTGCTATTTGCGGAACAAAAAACTGATGATGGTCGAAGTAGAGAGGATATAAAATGTAGACTGGCAATGGCAAGGAAAGCGTTTCTGAAGAGGAGAAATTTGTTAACATCGAATATAGATTTAAGTGTCAGGAAGTCGTTTCTGTGAGTATTTGTATGGAGTGTAGCCATGTATGGTAGTGAAACATGGACGATAAATAGTTTGGACAAGAAGCGAATAGAAGCTTTCGAAATGTGGTGCTACAGAAGAATGCTGAAGATTAGATGGGTAGATCACGTAACTAATGAGGAGGTATTGAATAGGATTGGGTAGAAGAGAAGTTTGTGGCACAACTTGACCAGAAGACGGGATCGGTTGGTAGGACATGTTCTGAGGCATCAAGGGATCACCAAATTAGTATTGGAGGGTAAAAATCGTAGAGGGTGGCCAAGAGATGAATACACTAAACAGATTCAGAAGGATGTATGCTGCAGTAGGCACTGGGAGATGTAGAAGCTTCACAGGATAGAGTAGCATGGAGAGCTGCATCAAACCAGTCTCAGGACTGAAGACCACAAAAACAACAACATATCTCACATAAATTGTGCAGATATTGGGTAGTTGCAAAATTATTGGCGAACACAGAACTTGTCATTTACATGTTCGTAAACCTCGGTCAATATGGTTAAAAGTTTTATAAGTACTATGTGCGATTACTAATTTCATCATGCTAGGACTTGTCATATGCACAGTTACTGTCTCATTAGCATTGTTTATCAACAGGTCTGCCCTGAACTACTTTGCTTGGGTTCATTCTACCCTGCTACGAAGTAACGCGCGTGGTCTGATGCGGCCCGCCACACATTCTTCTCCTACACTAAGCCCATCATCTCAGACTATCACTTGCACCCTGTGCCCTCAGATAATTGTTGTCCGCAGCTCGTGGCCTCGCGGTGGCGTTCTCGCTTCCCGAGCACGAGGTCCCGGGTTCGATTCCCGACGGGGTCAGGGATTTTCGCCTGCCTCGAGATGACTGGGTGTTTGTGTTGCCCTCATAGTTTCATCATCCTTCATGGAAGTGGCGAGACTCGAGTGAGCAAAGGTTGGGAATTTGTAGGGGCTCTGATAACCGCGCAGTTGAGCGCCCCACAAACCAAACATCAGCATCAGTTATTTATTTGTTGGATGTATTCAAACCCTGGTCTTCCCCTACAGTTTTCAGCCTTCATTGAAAAAAATTTCCGCCATTTGAGTGTTAATGGTTCATTTATTTTATACAATCATTATTTCAGCTTTGAAGCCAAGAGCATGCTGAAATGTTAAAATACGTCTGACCTGTCTGTGGCATGTCATCGTCGAGAAAAATGTTTTCCTGGTCTTATGCTTTTTCTGTGTCGACGATTCCTATGAGTGTATCTTGACTTTTATCAAGCCTTGCTTCCATTACTAAGCGCAACGTGAGAGGTGCGTCCCTGGTGTGTCTACCTTTCCTGAAGCCAAACTGATCACCTAACACATCCTGAATTTCTTTCCCAGTCTCCAGTGTGCTATTCTAGTCAGCAGTTGGAATCCATGAGCTAGTAAGCTGACTGTGCATGCTATACTATCAAATGTGTGGGTGGTATTTTTCCGAAAGTCTTATGGTATGTCGCCAGTCTGATAGATTCTACGCACCAACTTGAATAATCGTTTGTTGCTACTTCTGCCAATGATTTTAGAAATTGCGGTGGAAAGTTATCGAGATTACGATGCGACTGGTTAATATAATCTGATCTATATTTTTCGACGATGACTTTTGCTTCACACAAGTCGGACGATTTTTGACATTGTAACATTTGAAAATGGCCTACGGTCTGAATCTAGATAGTGAAATAAACATGTTATATATAGTCATATGATGGAAATATCCTTCTGCAGCCGGCCGTGGTGGCCGAGCGCTTCTATGCGCTTCAGTATGGAACCGCGAGATCGCTACGGCCGCAGATTCGAATCCTGCCTCGGGCATGGATGTGTGTGATGTCCTTAGATTACTTAGGTTTAAGTAATTCTAAGTTCCAGGGGACTGATGACCTCAGATGTTAAGTCCCATAGTGCTCAGAGCCATTTGAACCATTTATCCTTCCGAAAATGCTGTCCATCCCTTCTGCCTTATTAGATCACAAGTCTTCCAGAGTTCTTTTAAATTCTGATTTTAATACTGGGTCCAGTATTAATTGGCCTCTGTAATAAAAAAAACCGAATGGAAGTATCAACAAACAAACTTAAACGGATGTGATGTGACGTCTGACGTCCACAACTACCCAACGATTAAAAAAAAAAAAAAAAAAAAAAAGAGAGAGAGAGAAACGTGGTCAGCGCGGCGGAGTGCCACGCCATGGGGCTCGGGTTCGATTCCCGGCTGAGGCAGGAGTTTTTATTTCTGATTAGGGACTAGGTATTGTGTTGTCCTCACCATTTCATCCCCATCTCCCACGCGCAAGTCGCCCAATGTGGGGTCGAATGCAATAAGTACTGGCCTCGGCGGCCAAACTTCCCAGAATGGGGGAGTCCCGGCCGACGGTGCCGAAGCTCGTTTCCATATTTCCACAAGTCTTCCTCCTGATAGGGCTCTTCAGTGTGCTCTTTCCACCAATCCGCGCTCTCTTCTGCGCTGAACAAATTACTTACTGCACTAAAGGTTAGCCACTACGTTCTGTCACCTAGAAAACAGTAACACAAGGATCGAATGGCTTTCATGGTGCAGTACGAACACTGAGGCTGCACCTCACTGCACGTAGTATTACCGAAGTCGAGCCGTCAGGCACATAAAATATCATTTACCGATTGGCACAGAAATATATGTATTACATGAACACCATAGCTCATTTAATTACAAAACTAAATAACTAGAGAGGCAGAAATATCCTATAAGTAATTTGAATCCCAAAATGTAAATCTATATATGGCTACAACCATCTATGCGTCCCTGGCTGCCACCGTAGTTCTGTGGAACGTACTAAGTACGAGTGTTGCTGTTCTTGGGGCACGTCCGACGTGTCTCAAAGTTCTTATCAGATTGATCTTCTGGCTCACGGTTTTCGAGTAGGCTAGCGTTCCACCAACTGCTACATTTCGACGTCACGCAATAGATGACCGCCGTGTCCCCAACGACAAGCCAGGCCTCTTCCGCTTGCAATAAAATTCTGTTACTTTCATACGCTAAACGTAGGTCTTCCTTCCTTAATCATGTGTGTTCGTCAACTTTATGTTAATCGTTAAATTAGATCGCTGACTTTTATATTTAACAAATCGCGATTTTCCCGCCAGGGTTGGTTCCCACGGTTACTATACTGCTTTTGAAAATCTCCCCTGGAGCGGCAACGGTTGCCTCTGCTGTCACTTTAGCGAGGGAACACATCGGCAACCGCCTCTATGGCGCACTCTTTTGGTCACATAGGATAGCAAGCGCAGCCGCTGTGGGCTACTTTGCAACTGATCACCGCCATCGTAATGTAAGCCAAAACAATGCGACAAGAAACACGGATTTAAACAACACAAAATGACATAAGTACACTATCAGTAATAAAGCTGAAATAAAAGAAATAATAATAAAAGAAAGAGAGTCTTATTTGTTTCAATACATGGACTGCGCACCGCAATGTCAGAGAGGACTGTAATTTCAGAATAAAAATAATTAGTTATTGTTGTGCAATATATCAATTTTCTGAGCAAAGAACGAACAGTTTCAAAAGCCACTAGCAAGAGTAATCTATTGAGTAGTTTGCCTTAAAATGAGCTGCAGCCAAAATTAATCAACTTCTTGATTTTTGAGCTCATTATTGAAGTCATAACTACGCTAAAATGATCAACAGGACAATGACTGAATCCAACAAGACTGTAAAACTTGTCATTACCTGAATGACTAGCTCTTATTGGCAGGAAAGGTAAACGTGCTTCTTTCTTTTATCTCTTCATTTGTAAAACATTTAACTGATTATGGAAAAATAAAAAACTTGTCTCTCGAAAACAGATAAGAATTCTCCGTGGACTTGTATCGAGGCAACGTGTCAGACAATAATTTAGAAATACGTAAGACGTTCAATGTTGGCTGTTACAATTTGCCATCTTCCATGTGTTGTGTTCTTAAACGTCTACTGGTTACGAGCGATCTTTGCTGTTATATCTGCGTCCACTGATGCATTTTCCATATATTCACTGCTGCATCTTCTATACTCTTTTATCTTGCCTAAAATCCTTTCTGCGAGAGTAGGCTTGGCCAATCAGAACTGAAGACCCTAGAAGGCTCCAAATGGCTTGCAAGTCTGAAGGAGCAGCTTGCTTCGTCAAGCGGAAGAGACAATAATATCGGCGCGCTACGGTGTAGACAATTACTATCCGGCTTTGCTCGCAAAGTAGAGAATTTATTCTGGTACCTGTTCTACTTCCATAGCCTCTGCCGAATCGTTAAAACTTTTATTACGCTGCAATCATCACCATGGATGGTGCCGACTACAGCCCTGCTGCTCCACAAACTTCACAAAGCCAACACCACAATGCCGCAATGGATACTGAAACACTTCATGCAGTCATCAGTGAAGCGATTAGCGGCGCAGTCATGGCGTCCGACGCTCACCAACAAATTCCACCTGTCGATATACAGGGTGTCCCAGCTATCTTGTCCACCCAAAATATCTCTGGAACAATAACAGCTATTGGAAAACGACTTTCACCGGTATCAATGTAGGGCTGGGGCCCACGAATGTACGTATTTGGAAACATTCTAAAACGAAAGCATATGTGTTTTTTAACACAAACTTACGTTTTTTTTAAAATGGACCTCCTATATTTTTTCTTCAGCAATCCATAGCATGGCAAAGCACATACACAATGTCGTTGATTGCATCGCAATATTCCCATTACATCCAGAGATATTGAGACGCGAAGTTGACGCTTGAAACACCCGACATGCGCTGCTAGCGCACGTCCTGAGGCTCAGGCGTGCACCCCATGGTGCCCGTAATCGCGATGTGATTGACACGTGTAATCACACCTCCATACTTATCAAGAGGGACACTTACTTGTCAATCACATCGCGATTACGGGCACCATGGAGTTCACGCCTAAGCCTCAGGACGTGCGCTAGCAGTGCATGTCGGGTGTTTCAAGCGTCAACTTCGCGTCTCAATATCTCGGGATGTAATGGGAATATTGCGATGCAATCAACGACATTGTGTATGTGCGTTGCCATGCTATGGATTGCTGAAGAAAAAATATAGGAGGTCCATTTAAAAAAACAATTTTTTGTTAAAAACACATATGCTTTCGTTTTAGAATGTTTCTAAATATGTACATTCATGGGCCCCAGCCCTACATTGATACCGGTGAAAGTCGTTTTCCAATAGCTGTTATTGTTCCAGAGATACACTCCTGGAAATTGAAATAAGAACACCGTGAATTCATTGTCCCAGGAAGGGGAAACTTTATTGACACATTCCTGGGGTCAGATACATCACATGATCACACTGACAGAACCACAGGCACATAGACACAGGCAACAGAGCATGCACAATGTCGGCACTAGTACAGTGTATATCCACCTTTCGCAGCAATGCAGGCTGCTATTCTCCCATGGAGACGATCGCAGAGATGCTGGATGTAGTCCTGTGGAACGGCTTGCCATGCCATTTCCACCTGGCGCCTCAGTTGGACCAGCGTTCGTGCTGGACGTGCAGACCGCGTGAGACGACGCTTCATCCAGTCCAAAACATGCTCAATGGGGGACATATCCGGAGATCTTGCTGGCCAGGGTAGTTGACTTACACCTTCTAGAGCACGTTGGGTGGCACGGGATACATGCGCACGTGCATTGTCCTGTTGGAACAGCAAGTTCCCTTGCCGGTCTAGGAATGGTAGAACGATGGCTTCGATGACGGTTTGGATGTACCGTGCACTATTCAGTGTCCCCTCGACGATCACCAGTGGTGTACGGCCAGTGTAGGAGATCGCTCCCCACACCATGATGCCGGGTGTTGGCCCTGTGTGCCTCGGTCGTATGCAGTCCTGATTGTGGCGCTCACCTGCACGGCGCCAAACACGCATACGACCATCATTGGCACCAAGGCAGAAGCGACTCTCATCGCTGAAGACGACACGTCTCCATTCGTCCCTCCATTCACGCCTGTCGCGACACCACTGGAGGTGGGCTGCACGATGTTGGGGTGTGAGCGGAAGACGGCCTAACGGTGTGCGGGACCGTAGCCCAGCTTCATGGAGACGGTTGCGAATGGTCCTCGCCGATACCCCAGGAGCAACAGTGTCCCTAATTTGCTGGGAAGTGGCGGTGCGGTCCCCTACGGCACTGCGTAGGATCCTACGGTCTTGGCGTGCATCCGTGCGTCGCTGCGGTCCGGTCCCAGGTCGACGGGCACGTGCACCTTCCGCTGACCACTGGCGACAACATCGATGTACTGTGGAGACCTCACGCCCCACGTGTTGAGCAATTTGGCGGTACGTCCACCCGGCCTCCCGCATGCCCACTATACGCCCTCGCTCAAAGTCCGTCAACTGCACATACGGTTCACGTCCACGCTGTCGCGGCATGCTACCAGTGTTAAAGACTGCGATGGAGCTCCGTATGCCACGGCAAACTGGCTGACACTGACGGCGGCGGTGCACAAATGCTGCGCAGCTAGCGCCATTCGACGGCCAACACCGCGGTTCCTGGTGTGTCCGCTGTGCCGTGCGTGTGATCATTGCTTGTACAGCCCTCTCGTAGTGTCCGGAGCAAGTATGGTGGGTCTGACACACCGGTGTCAATGTGTTCTTTTTTCCATTTCCAGGAGTGTATTTTGGGTGGACAAGATAGCTGGGACACCCTGTAGTTACAGCGAAAGAGCTGCAGCCTCCACAGAAACGCCAGCGGGATCGCACAGGGGAGGAAGGACAAGACGCCCAAATGCACGAAAGGAAAAGAAGTGCTACATGTGGACGCCATCCAAGAAGGAATCATCATCCACCAACAAGTAAGTTGCGCAGCTCATCTATACGCAACTACTGAAAAAGGACCTTCTATCCTACTTGTTATAATTAGAGACAGTAACAGAGGCAGGCTCCACCCTATGGCACTATGCAAAGCCTAAGCGGAACTGCAAGGCATTATCCAAGCACATAATCAATATTACTGCGGCAACGAAAAACCGCGTGAAAATTGAGACTGTGTCAGGAATAACCTACAGTGGCTTAGTTCAACACTGTTTCTTACACAAAGCACATTTGGAGGATTAAATTCTGAAGTTCTTCACTACTAAACAAGGTATCATCAGTAATGATGAAACTTCCCTTACGGATGACGAATTACTAACGGAAATGACGTGCTGCTGTGGAGGTATTGCCATCAGGTGATTTAATAAACTTTTAATTCTCAACGGGCGAAAGGTGACAATATGGTCTCCAGTTGTGTTGACACTTAGATCACAGCGGTTCCCGCTGTTTGTTTGTATTCATAGAGTTCGCTGTCCAGGACGCTTATCTACCCTCCGTCTCCCAATGCAATACGGACTCGACAGCAAACAGTGAAAACTAACACAAGATGTGCGTTCTGTGCAGGGCCACACAGAAGTGATGCGTGCAGGGAGGGCCAACGTATACCCAATCTAACGGTAGTAGCAGTGCCCAATATCGAACCGGTCCAGTGTATCTAAAATTCAAGGAAATTAACAAAACTGTGTCTGCTAATAACATTACCTTCCGAGGACAACCAACTGTGTTTGAAAACAGCCCTTATGTAAAAACAGTCACACGCATTACGAGACAGGGTACAGAAATTCTACCCCTTCCAACTCAACAGCTGCTCAATGCATGGATCAGCACTGTCACCTTCGATCCGCAGCAACCAATCCATGTCAAGACGACAGACGTCGCGAACGGTGATTCCAGAGGACTCACCGCCGATATCACCACCCCTTTCTCTAATACAGCATGCCCAATTACCCAACCTGCGACGTGTACATTCTGTACAACATACAGCATAGAGAACCCCGTTGGGTCCTGCGGAACCACTTATACCATCCAGAACTGTGCCTTCCTCTCGCTCCCCTACGCACCACAATTTCACAGAATCAACTCACAGACTGATATTCGTAACTACCTTGTTACACCATTTTAAGTATAGTTATGGCAGTGGTGAATGATATATCAGTACCAGCCTGTTACAAATGGGTGCACTCCAGTACTGCGGAAAGATTCGATCCAGATGTCATTCCAAAATGTGTTGACCCCACTCCTTAAACGCCAAAGTGGCCCATAAAAAATCCAGTGAAACGAAAGATCGCTCAAGGCAAGCAGATCCTTCGACATTATCTACTCACAACTCAAGTAGACATTAGTGCCATCCCCGAAATATGTTTAAAACCGAAAGAACCATTCGCAATCTCGGGCGTCTCTGTCATAATAGATGATAGACATGATGGTGACGCCGGTGCATCGTTGTTGGTAAAAGAAGATATCCACTTTTCCATTGTCAATACTGGCATTTAGCATGACCCATTGCAAATTGTGGATATCTCTCTGCGATCAAGGACCTCCACCTGAATTTGATCATCGCAGTAAAAGCACTTAACGACACTTTCCAAATAACAATTAACAACAGTCGTTGCCCCCTTCAGAAAACCGCTTCCGGTACTTGGTGACTTTGACGATCACAATGTACTATGGGGCTGTAGAAATTCCAACGCAATGGGGAAAATGCTGGTGGATGTACTAGATTCAGAACACATTATAGTACTAGATGATTCCTCATCCACACAAGTACTCCGACCAAGTTAAGCCCCGACGGCAAAGCATCCCGTACATCGTCTGTTGGAACAACATGGGAAGTGATACCGGATACTTCAGGTTCGGATCACTTGTCAAATCATAATAAAAGCCCAACCTAGGTAGACTGCCAAACCTCATTAGCTGGAAATGGGGCACAAATAATACCAATAGCAACCTGCATGGAACATAACTGTAAGACAACTGGAATCGATTATCGAAACTGGGAATCCAAAAAGAAACAACGAGACATTGGTGTCGCTTATCAATGAAGAAGAAGACTCAATACCTCAAAAAGTACATAAGCGAACTACTGTTCAGAATGTGATGCAGTCCTCAAGGAAAGATGGAGGGTATTAAGAGACTTCAAAAAATAACTGTAGTGATACATACTTTTTTGCCCTTAAGAAAGCACAAGCTGTAGTCATGAAAATATTCAAGCACAAAAAAAGGAAATCGTGGCACAATTTCTGCACTACAGTCTGCGAAGAAACTCCATTATTCAGGATCTGGAACTTAAGAAAGTACATTAAAACCAGTCTCACAATGGACATCCGAAGAACTTTAAAACTGTGGTTGTGTATGATAGCTCTACCCGATTTAATGGATAAGGAAGACGAAGCGGAATATGGAGAGTACAAGAGTGTCATTACACAGCCCGTTTCGCTGGAAGAACTCTATACTGCGCTCTCCCAAGGGCGGGAGTGCACCTGGGCAGGATTATATTGAGTACCCAATGCCAAGACATATCCCACAAAAAGGGCAACTGTTGCTGCTCAAAATTTACAATATTATAAGGACACAACAGATAAAAGTAGACTCCTTAAAAACCGGGAAAAAGTATATGATAAAACGTAAGTCATACCGGCCTATAACCTTACTAAAGTGTTCGGCGAAGATAATGGAAACAAATATTGAGCGGCATTTAGAATGGTGGTGCGAAAACAAAAAAATATTACCTCGAAAACAGCTAGGGTTTCTGAAAGGAAAAGGGGCAGCTGAAATCCCTTTAATGGTTACTTACTGAAATACATCTTAATTTCTCTCGGGATAATTATACGGTAGTTGCGTCCGTTGACAATCTTAGGGAAAAAATTGAAGAGTTACAGATTCCAAAAGCACTGAGCGCAACGTTGTATGTTTTCTGAGCAATAGTAAGACAATCATTTTGCAACACAGGAATTACACTGGAACCCAGAGAAACTAGCAGAGAACATCCGCATTGATTAGTATTCATTCCCTGATGCAGTCTCTAAACTGAAGATCTTCATGAACACTTTGTCAGTGACATTCAAATATTACATTACGCAGACGATCCACACACATATTCCGAAGCTAGTACCCTTCAGACCCGTCATCCGAAAAGGCACACCGTGCTCATACGTCCACGTGAATGATGCACAGAAAGTGGCTTCGAAAACTGTGATATAAATTCTACTCCTATGATCTTTTCTCACCATAGGATTCCACTTCCCCAAACAATGCAACTAGGACTACATACTTTTCCAGTTGCGAAAACAGCTAAATATCTTGGGATGATTGTCGATGATAAAAAAATGGTTCAAATGGCTCTGAGCACAATGGGACTTAACTTCTGAGGTCATCAGTCGCCTAGAACTAAGAACTAATTAAACCTAACTAACCTAAGGACACCACACACATCCATGCCCGAGGCAGGATTCGAACCTGCTACCGTAGCGGTCGCTCGGCTCCAGACTGTAACGCCTAGAACCGCTCGGCCACTCATGCCGGCTGTCAATGATAAGCTAAGATGGGCTCTTCACATCCGACACATCATTACCATATGTGAAAAAGCCTGTAATCTCATCAGAGCTACGACTTGAGTACGGCGGAGCTGTAATCGGCAGACAGCGACGTTTTTATGCCGATCCCTTTTAAGGACACATTTTGATTACGGACACCTCTGTTACGGATCAGCACAGGCAGCGGGCTCCAAAGATCGACACTATGCAGTACAAAGCCTTGCGTATGGTTACTGGAGTGTTCATGTCAAACCTGGTTGAAGCAAATGAACCACTGATGAATTTGCGATGAATACTCCTCTGCAGGAATTTCCTCCTGCAACTCTATTTCGACGATTGTGAGTCTCTTGACGAAAAAGTCCGGGGTTTAACATCTCACTGCGGTAGATACTGGATAAATAAACAGCTTCCACCCCATTGCGGCTGAATACATGGAGGTACAGACACTAAGGCACCAGGTGTGGAAAGGTCCTCTTCTACGGCACTTCAACAGGCGTACGACCAGTTTAACGAGTTGTGCTTATTGGGTATTCCGAAGCAAACAAAAAGGCCTATACAAGCCGGATCAATACTCTTATTATTATGATAGCCGAGCTGATCGCCATTTTGGAAGCCCTGCTATTTGCACAGAGGTCATAGAAAACACCATAGTATGTCAGACCTACAACTGATGAGAAAACACTATATAGTTGTACGAACCCTATAGTTGCACCAAACCTCGAAGTTCTGTTTCGGGTGGGGAGGAACTGTCGCGACATCCTTATGGTATGTATGAAAAGTCACTCTTGGATACCTGGAAATGAACGAGCAGATGTCCTAGCAAAGAAGGCATCTCTTCATGGACTAATTAAATGTAATAAACTACCTCTCGCAGAAATAATACTTATGTTCAGAAAGCGGTTGTCATCGGACTAGCCGGCCGTTGTGGCCGAGCGGTTCTAGGCGCTTCAGTCTGGAACCGCGCCACCGCTACGGTCGCAGGTTTCAGTCCTGCCTCGGGCATGGATGTGTGTGATGTCCTTAGGTCACTTAGGTTTAAGTAGTTCTAAGTTATAGGGGACTGATGACCTCAGATGTTAAGTCCCATAGTGCTCAGATCCATCTGAACCATTTGAACCGGACTGGCAAAAGCAATCATGAGGCTTGGCACCAATGCCTTGCGAAAAAATTATAAGAGAAATGATTAGGTCCTTTCAGCTCAATTGTTAGTTTGAAAGGAGTCACTTCTGCTGTCATATGAACGTATGGAAACAGGAAGGTTTTGTTTTATTTTAACAAATCGTTTTCAGATCACTTACGGCAACTTTGCGTCGAAAAATCCAGGCACGCAGTTGCCTCCTCGTTTTAATACAATGTTCTACGGAAATATTATCTCACCAAACCGGAGAAGCCAAGTGTAAAAACCTGCATTTACAATTATGGCACCCATCCTGCCTATTAGACGTCATCTAGATTTTGCTTAAGACCAAAGTTAGGTTCAGTGATGAGAAAGTATAGGAGACAGTCAAATGAAAAGCGAACACCCGTCACAACGGGACCATGGCATGGTTCTACTCAAGAGCAATCACCACAAGTGTTAAGAAATTTATCCCACTGGGAGACAAGATGATCAATTTCTGTCTCGCAGAACGCGATCGGGTGAAGCATAACCTTCGTCCGACTGGCAGTGTGGGGGCTAAAGTTACCGTGCAACAGGATGCTTCCTCTGCTCGTCGAGTTCCTCGAGGTTGTAACCACAATCAGTGGGCAGTGGTATGAAGACACTTTGCAGAAACTGGGACGCTTCATAAAGTCAAAACACCCAGGAATGCTGTCGGTCGGAATCATCATGTTGCATGATGACGCCCCCACACTACCAATCGGATGAAGTGTATGCTTCAGTGATTTTCCCAGGAAGCGCTGTGATCTGAAGATAGACATGCATGGACGTCGGTTTCAGTCGGACGGCAAAATTCAAGAGGGGTGCGGTTCTGGATCCGTCAGTGGCCGACCGCTCTCTATGAAACAGGAACAGATCGTCTCGCCTGCCATTGGGATAAACGTCTTAACGTGTGTGCTACTTACTTTTGAATGGAACCATTCCGTGGTGCTTTTGTGGCGGGTGTTCGGTTTTCATTTTACTGTTCCTCACAGATCAGTGAACAATAGTAAATGATGTCATTTTAAGAAATACAGCGACCAGCATGATTGTGCTGGATGCTGTATTTCTTAAAAAGACATAATCAACAGCAACCAATGAAATGGATAAATTATTGTTAACAGCCATTCCTTTTAGAAGACCCGCCAGGGTAGCCGAGAGCGCTAAGGCGCTAAGGCGCTAAGGCGCTAAGGCGCTGCTTCCTGGACTCGGGTAGGCGCGCCGGCCCCGGATCGAATCCGCCCAGCGGATTAACGACGTGGGCCGATGTGCCAGCCAGCCTGGATGTGGTTTTTAGGCGGTTTTCCACATCCCGCTAGGTGAATACCGGGCTGGTCCGCATGTTCCGGCTCAGTTACACGGCTCACCGAAATCACAACACATTCACACTATTCCATGGCTTACACTAGTCACAGACAGTTGGGGTACACTAATTGCTTCCACGGGGTGGCGGCAGGAAGGGCATCCGACCACCCCTTAACCATTAACATACCAAATCCGACTAACGATGGCTGACCCTGCGTAACTGCGGGACAAGGCTCAAGCGATAGATAGATAGAATAGATACCTAAGATACCTAGATACCTAAGAATATCCGTAACGCCAAGTATTTGTGTCTGTATGAATCATAAATGAAGGGTTCTTAGATCTCCTAATTTTATTATCTTTTTGGGATTTATTCAGTTAGAAAAACGGGCACCTGTAAATCATAGAAATTTCATGTTGAACTTTAATTTCTGCTACATTAAACGCAGTTTACATACTTCAACGTTTCTTAGATTAAATTTCGTTTCATACAATATTATTAGTTTTTTTCATCCATATATCACTTTTACAAGGAAAGTGGTCATACTATGTGTAAAGTACACTCAGTAGAAATGAACACTTTTGTGTAATAACAGTGGGTGTTTGCCGAGCAGGGCGCGATGGTATTCCCAGTTGCACAAGCGGAGTGTGCCATCCCTGCCACAAACGTTTTTTCATAAGTGACGGAATAAAGACTGAAAATAAGTTAAAGAGATTGTCAAAGACAGTAATGACTAACAAACATTGAAATGTAAGTGTTGTGAAAACATTACGTCATTAAAAGAACCAACGTATTTATATGTAATTGAAATAATATCACTAACAGTCTAAAATTATTATTATCATTGTTCTTGTTCGTTTGATGAAGGAGGCCTCTTTCGTTTGTCTCGTTTCATGGAAGTAGTTCTCAATCGTCGCCATGGGTGACGAAATCTGTAAAAACACCGCCTGTCTGCTCTCATCTGAGAATGTAAGTGTAATTCCGCGTAATATACACTCCTGGAAATGGAAAAAAGAACACATTGACACCGGTGTGTCAGACCCACCATACTTGCTCCGGACACTGCGAGAGGGCTGTACAAGCAATGATCACACGCACGGCACAGCGGACACACCATGAACCGCGGTGTTGGCCGTCGAATGGCGCTAGCTGCGCAGCATTTGTGCACCGCCGCCGTCAGTGTCAGCCAGTTTGCCGTGGCATACGGAGCTCCATCGCAGTCTTTAACACTGGTAGCATGCCGCGACAGCGTGCACGTGAACCGTATGTGCAGTTGACGGACTTTGAGCGAGGGCGTATAGTGGGCATGCGGGAGGCCGGGTGGACGTACCGCCGAATTGCTCAACACGTGGGGCGTGAGGTCTCCACCACACGTCGATGTTGTCGCCAGTGGTCGGCGGAAGGTGCACGTGCCCGTCGACCTGGGACCGGACCGCAGCGACGCACGGATGCACGCCAAGACCGTAGGATCCTATGCAGTGCCGTAGGGGACCGCACCGCCACTTCCCAGCAAATTAGGGACACTGTTGCTCCTGGGGTATCGGCGAGGACCATTCGCAACCGTCTCCATGAAGCTGGGCTACGGTCCCGCACACCGTTAGGCCGTCTTCCGCTCACGCCCCAACATCGTGCAGCCCGCCTCCGGTGGTGTCGCGACAGGCGTGAATGGAGGGACGAATGGAGACGTGTCGTCTTCAGCGATGAGAGTCGCTTCTGCCTTGGTGCCAATGATGGTCGTATGCGTGTTTGGCGCCGTGCAGGTGAGCGCCACAATCAGGACTGCATACGACCGAGGCACACAGGGCCAACACCCGGCATCATGGTGTGGGGAGCGATCTCCTACACTGGCCGTACACCACTGGTGATCGTCGAGGGGACACTGAATAGTGCACGGTACATCCAAACCGTCATCGAACCCATCGTTCTACCATTCCTAGACCGGCAAGGGAACTTGCTGTTCCAACAGGACAATGCACGTCCGCATGTATCCCGTGCCACCCAACGTGCTCTAGAAGGTGTAAGTCAACTACCCTGGCCAGCAAGATCTCCGGATCTGTCCCCCATTGAGCATGTTTGGGACTGGATGAAGCGTCGTCTCACGCGGTCTGCACGTCCAGCACGAACGCTGGTCCAACTGAGGCGCCAGGTGGAAATGGCATGGCAAGCCGTTCCACAGGACTACATCCAGCATCTCTACGATCGTCTCCATGGGAGAATAGCAGCCGGCATTGCTGCGAAAGGTGGATATACACTGTACTAGTGCCGACATTGTGCATGCTCTGTTGCCTGTGTCTATGTGCCTGTGGTTCTGTCAGTGTGATCATGTGATGTATCTGACCCCAGGAATGTGTCAATAAAGTTTCCCCTTCCTGGGACAATGAATTCACGGTGTTCTTATTTCAATATCCAGGAGTGTAGATTCTAAGATTTGTGTGTTACCTTTCGTTTATCCAAGAAGTCATTTTCCGCTTACCCATCTCATCATATCCATTGATTATCGGACTGGCCGTTTGCTTGCAGTATTGCTTAGTCAATGGCGGTTAGACGCCTTTGAACTAACAATAAATACACTCCTGGAAATGGAAAAAAGAACACATTGACACCGGTGTGTCAGACCCACCATACTTGCTCCGGACACTGCGAGAGGGCTGTACAAGCAATGATCACACGCACGGCACAGCGGACACACCAGGAACCGCGGTGTTGGCCGTCGAATGGCGCTAGCTGCGCAGCATTTGTGCACCGCCGCCGTCAGTGTCATCCAGTTTGCCGTGGCATACGGAGCTCCATCGCAGTCTTTAACACTGGTAGCATGCCGCGACAGCGTAGACGTGAACCGTATGTGCAGTTGACGGATTTTGAGCGAGGGCGTATAGTGGGCATGTGGGAGGCCGGGTGGACGTACCGCCGAATTGCTCAACACGTGGGGCGTGAGGTCTCCACCACACGTCGATGTTGTCGCCAGTGGTCGGCGGAAGGTGCACGTGCCCGTCGACCTGGGACCGGACCGCAGCGACGCACGGATGCACGCCAAGACCGTAGGATCCTACGCAGTGCCGTAGGGGACCGCACCGCCACTTCCCAGCAAATTAGGGACACTGTTGCTCCTGGGGTATCGGCGAGGACCATTCGCAACCGTCTCCATGAAGCTGGGCTACGGTCCCGCACACCGTTAGGCCGTCTTCCGCTCACGCCCCAACATCGTGCAGCCCGCCTCCAGTGGTGTCGCGACAGGCGTGAATGGAGGGACGAATGGAGACGTGTCGTCTTCAGCGATGAGAGTCGCTTCTGCCTTGGTGCCAATGATGGTCGTATGCGTGGTTGGCGCCGTGCAGGTGAGCGCCACAATCAGGACTGCATACGACCGAGGCACACAGGGCCAACACCCGGCATCATGGTGTGGGGAGCGATCTCCTACACTGGCCGTACACCACTGGTGATCGTCGAGGGAACACTGAATAGTGCACGGTACATCCAAACCGTCATCGAACCCATCGTTCTACCATTCCTAGACCGGCAAGGGAACTTGCTGTTCCAACAGGACAATGCACGTCCGCATGTATCCCGTGCCACCCAACGTGCTCTAGAAGGTGTAAGTCAACTACCCTGGCCAGCAAGATCTCCGGATCTGTCCCCCATTGAGCATGTTTGGGACTGGATGAAGCGTCGTCTCACGCAGTCTGCACGTCCAGCACGAACGCTGGTCCAACTGAGGCGCCAGGTGGAAATGACATGGCAAGCCGTTCCACAGGACTACATCCAGCATCTCTACGATCGTCTCCATGGGAGAATAGCAGCCTGCATTGCTGCGAAAGGTGGATATACACTGTACTAGTGCCGACATTGTGCATGCTCAGTTGCCCGTGTCTATGTGCCTGTGGTTCTGTCAGTGTGATCATGTGATGTATCTGACCCCAGGAATGTGTCAATAAAGTTTCCCCTTCCTGGGACAATGAATTCACGGTGTTCTTATTTCAATTTCCAGGAGTGTATAAATTCATATTATACGGCCATAATAACCTTGAGAGCTGAATATAAATATTATTTATATTTGCAAGATTAAAGTGTATGTAATTAAAAGTATTTTTGTTCCGAGAGAGAAAACTAGAACATTGCACAAAGTTACTGGCCACGATTAACTTTCTTGGCGGCCTACGGTCGCATTTCCATTCATTACGTAAAAGTTATTAATATCAAATGCAAATTAGTGAGCGTGAATGTTTATATCAGCCACTGCCAAAGCCGGGACACAAAAATCAATATCATATGCACGTGTGCTTGCTTGTGATTTGGCAAACGTTAATTAAACGGCAACCACAGCCCCACAATTTATCTCTTCGCTTCGTAAGAAGCCAGTTCGCGGTCAAGGTCGATTATTGCCCGATCGCAAGCGCAGCAGCTACCAAATTAGCAGCAATAACAGTTTCTATCGCCATAGCCATAATTTGAAGCGAGCGCGAATTTCAGTTCTGCTAATGCGCTACACGCACACAAAATCAAATAAAAGGTAGGCAGGGGCTGGTAGAGGAGTTGAGGGCTTCGCAGCACTTTCCTCGTTTCTGGAAAGTTTTTTCTGCAGTTTGGTGGATGACGGATTCCTCCCGATCAGCCCAAAGATTGAATATTCAGTTTCTTCTCGCAAATTTACTGTAGGATGAAAGAGGTGCACTGAGAACAGTGTCTTGCACGGTGCACAATATTCCTGACGTGTGAGCGCTATGTTGCGGGACCTGTAAACATCAGGGACATGCCACTCCTTATCAAGTGCACTTGCCACCACGGTTACGATTTCGGCTTAGGAGGAGCTTATACGCACGACTCTTCTGTCACCACACGCGAAACTGCTGTAGAACTGCCGATAAGCAAAGGAACTATGCATTACGTATTCCCGAGAAGTTTCGTTGTGGCGAAATCTGTGCGTCGTGGATGCCCAAGCATCAAAGAATCAGAAGATAACGAGGATGTGTATTTGCCTGATCAATACGTCAGAGCAAGGAACGTATTTCATTGCTCAGATTGTGTCGCCACTTCGACCTTGCCTCCAAACGGATGAGCATGGGGTGGTAACATTCCAGGTCCTCTCGGAAACCCTTTAGTGGCCAGTGGGAACTATAGTTCCCACTTACTTGTTTTCGCTGTAAGTTCAGTGGTAATCCATGTTCCCACTTCTAATTTTGCTGCCATCTCTGTTAGAGTGTTCTAACTACATGTAGATTGTCAACGGGTGCGCAAAGGCAGTTGTATTCCTAGCATGTCAGTCAATGAATGGAGAAGCGCAGTTCCCGCGTGAAAACGACCCACTGTTTCGACCGTTACAGCGTTTTTTGTATAGTGTGCTTTCCTTTCGCGTGTGAAGTTACTTGTGTTGTACTTATCTACTTTTATATTTACGAGGGAGATAGTATTCATGTATATTTGCTGGTTTTGTCTGAAAATTACATAAATATTACAAGGTAAGTTAGTCGGAACTATTCTTCCCACTGAACTTGTGTCAAGTGCAATGCATATGGCTGCGCAATCGGCATTGTATTTATTGTTTCTTCCTTATTGTTTGGAATGCCTGGACTGACACCAGAAAAGATTTTCAGAATTTTGTACGCCTTACCAGAAGATGTAGAAGATTCAGATATCTAAGCTGACTGTGATGATGATTTTGAGTCACCAAATACTTCACAGATTTTGAACGAAAATTTGAAGACAACTGTTTCAATTTGACAATAGGCACTAGTGAAATTGGGAACATGTCTCCTTGTCAGACATGTGTATCTGATTCAACCCCAGAAACAGCTGCTGCAACATTTTCTTCTAGTGATAAAATTTGGAATGAGAATATTTCTTATTTTGGAAATCTTCCACTGAAATTAGAAGAAAGCGCAGAAAGTATTGCAAATTTCTCAAAGTCTGATAAAGAAATAAAATTTTTCGAGTCTATATTTACAGAAGAGCTGTTGCTTCATATTTGTAATCAGACGAACTTACTTGCAAGGTAGGAAAGGTGTATTGTGAAGTCGAGGAAGAAAACGACTAAAGTATCTTCCAAATTATTTTGGTGGGTCTTCATCAGCTTCCACAACTCGGAAATTATTGGAACAGTGATCCTATTCTTGAAGTAACTCCTATCTCACCAGTCATGACAGTAAATTGGTGAGAACCTGCATTGCAATGACAACAGCAGGTGTGTCAAAAAAGGAAAACCAGGTTATGACAAGTTATACAAAATTCGACCTGTCATCAGTGCAATATCAAATAATCTTTGTAAAGTGTACCAACCATCTTTTGTTTTAGCAGTTGACGAATGTATGGTGGCCTTCAAAGGACGGTCAACACTCAAACAATATATGCCAAGGAAACCAGTGAAGCGTGGATATAAAGTGTGGTGCGTAGCTGATGCTAGTGCTGGGTTCTTCATAAATTTCGACATCTACACTGGAAAAAGAGATACAAATGATATGTCTGAATTTACTTTGGGTGAAGAAGTTGTGCTTTTTCTGACAAAGGCAATGGCTGGCAGCAAAAGGCTGGTAGCATTTAACAATTATTTTACAACAGTACGAATAGTGGAAGAGTCACAGTCTCGTGTAATTTATGGCATTGGAATTGTTCGTTCATACAGGAAGGATTTGCCTGATATGTTGAAAAAAAATCTACACTTAACAGGGTAGAATTCGAGTTTGCTGTCAGGTCATGTGTTGCAGCAGTGAAGTGGCAGGATAGTAAACCTGTTTGTATACTATCAAATTACCACAATCCCAAACACATTACAACGGTTTTGAGAAGAAACAAAGATGGAAGCAGAAGTGAAATATTCTGCCCACTGGCTGTGGCAGAGTATAATAAAATAATGGGAGGAGTGGATAGATTTGATCAGCTGCGTGAACGGTATGCTGTAGGCCATTGTTCATGGAAGTGGTGGCACAGACTCTTTTTCTTTCTTGTAGATTTGGCAGTTATCAATTCCTACATTATGTGGAAGCTACAGAAGACAGGAGCAGACCAGCTAACATGTAGACTGCACTTGGCATGGCAGCTTATCTCTGGCTTCTCAAGTCGTAAGCGAAGAGGAAGGTCCACCCATTTTCAAACACCAAAAAGATGCGTGTCTGGAGTACCAGATGAAGTTCGTCTGGAGAAAGTTGGAACTCATTTGCCTACAAAAGGTACAACAAACAGAAGATGCCGCCAATGTAGCACCAAGTACAAAGGAAAGAGAGCAAAAGTAATGTTTAGCAACTGTCGTGTACCTTTGTGTGTAGCACCATGCTTCTCTAAGTTCCATAGTACATCACCTTAGTGAACTCAAAGGACAATATGAACTAATACAGATATAAATGTAATGTTTAACATGTTTTTTGTACTAAAAAGTAAAGGATATACATTTTTTTAAATTAGCAAATGAAGTTACACCGGAGTTCGGTGGGAACAACAGTTCCCACTAATTTTTTTATACTCATAGGCTAAACTCTCACTTTCAAGATTTAAATTCTGATCTTATGAATGGTTTTTTAGCCCAATAAAGTATTCGTAAAAAGTCTACAAGTTCTGGAAATAATTTGGTCACTAAAGGGTTAAAGAAATCCTACTCTGACCCGAAAGCCGGTAAAGTGACCCACAGTTTCTTTTCCGACGAAGAAGGACCTCTATCCATCGACTGACTACCACGGGATACTTTTTGACGTACGTCACACAAGATTAAAGAAATAACTACCGGCTTACGTGAAAGGTTTATTATCTGTTGCTCAAGTCCAGCAACAATATTTTTTGTCCAGTAGGTATTTCGCACTCTCCCGTTCCTTCCAATACATGGATAGCATCCTGCACGTTGGTGGCTGACGCGAAAGCCAAGCTTCCTATCTAAACATGTGTGGCCCACCACACTAGACATAATGTCTTTGGAAAACTACATACTTCCATCACATTAGGTGAGGTACTAATCTGAAAGTTCCCTGCCAAGCCATGAAGAAGTATCAGAAACATGTACATCCCTGAAAATAGACAAACGTTAGAAAATGGGAATCTCCTTGGTGGACGCTTAAGAAAACGACATCATGGCTTACCCGCTGGACTTCTCCCCATGCTCTCTTCAGCGCACCACGAGGGTTTGTGAAGATGACGAGGAAGTAGCGAGATATTAAAATACTCATGTAAGGTCCTTTAGCAGATATCCGTGTTTCCATAACTACGTCAGTGTTAATTCAGGTGATTATAATTTATAAATTTGCACATATTTCATCAGCGTTTTTCTAAAGCTTTTGTATAGAAACTACGTAACTCCAGGCAAGGGTAAAAACACTGCTGTGACAAAAGCCATGAAATATCTCCTAACATCGTGTCGGACATCCTTTTTCCCTACGTAATGCAGCAATCCGACGTAGCAGGGACTCAACAAGTCGTTGGAAGTCACCTGCAGAAATACTGATCCAAGCTGCCTCTATAGACATCCGTAACTGCGAAAGTGTTGCCGGTCCTGGATTTTGTGCTCGAACTCACTTTCCGATTACGTCCCTTAAATGTTCGTTGGGATTCATGTCGGGCGATCTGGGTGGCGAAATCATTTGCTTCAACTGACCAGAATGTTCTTCAAACCAATCGTGCACAGCTTTGACCCGGTGACACCGTATTTTTGGAACAAGAAGTTCATGAATGGTTGCAAATGGTCGCCAAGTAAGCCAACATACCCATTTCCAGTCAGTGGGTGCTTCAGTTGGACCAGAGGTCCCAGTCCATGTAAACACAGACCACAGCATCATGGAGCTACCTTCAACTTGCACAGTGCCTTGTTGACAACTTGGGTCCATAGCTTCGTGAGATCTGCACCGCCCTCGAATCCTACCATCAAATTTTGCCAAGTGAAATCGGTAATCATCTGACGAGGCCACGGTTTTCAAGTTGCCTAGGGTCCAGCTGATATGATCACGAGCCCAGCAGAGACACTGCAGGCGATGTCGTACTGTTACCGAAAGGCGCTCGCGTCGGTCATCTGCGGCCATAGTTCACTAATCCCAAATTTCGGCGTACTGCCCTAACGGATACGTTCGTCGTACGTTCACACACTGATTTCTATTTTTATTTCACACAGAGTTGCTCGTGTATTATCACTGACAAATCTATGCTAACACTGCTACTCTCAGTAATTAAGTGAAGGCCGTCGGCCACTGATGTGTTCATGGTGAGAAGTAATGCCTGAAATTTAATATTCTCGGAACGTTTTTGACACTGTGGACCCGGGTATATTGGATTCCCTAACGATTTCCGAAACGGAATGTCCCATGCGTCTAGCTTGTAACACCGAAAATGCAGGATGCATGGCACCTGCTACCGATATATAACTGTTTAGAATTGTATGTGTACATTTAGGTAGAAGTCTGTTCACGTTTCATTGTATTTATTTATGTTTTACTATGAAACTTATAAGCTCTGGGAAAAAGCCAAAGGAATTTTTATTTGCATCGACTAGCAACGATAACAGCAGTGCTTGTGCGGTGTAAAATCTTTGGGTAGGGGGTTGTTGCTCAGAGCGCGCGGAGAGAGCGGGAGACGGGTTCCAGCGTTTGTAGTGTGCGGGCGTGTGGTGTTAACGCTCTCGCAGTAGAGAGTACCATTTTCGGCGGCATCATGTACGCGCTCCGGCCAAGTGTCTAGAGCAGGGGTACGGACAGTGGACGGGCGGAAGAGGCTGTATTACTTACAACTGCTCGTACCTATAATTAGCCGTGGCTCCACAAGGTGCTACTGTTTTCAACATCAGCAGCAGTTCCAGCAACACAGTTTCGTCGTCGGCTCCGAGTTTCGTCGTTTGCACAGCACTGAAGTAAGACTGTTCATTGGTAGAAAGTATTAACGGCTAACCCAGCAGCACAACTGAATGTGATTTGATTGATAAGATTTGTTTAAATAATAATCAGTTAAACTCAGGGCGATTGTGTCCTCATTGCCCCCAGACATTGTTACCAAGCAGGATCCTTGTTCCTTTTTTTCCTAATATGCTGAGTGTCATAAGAAACAGTTACAGCCAGTTTATTAATGAATAATTTCTCTTTTAAGAATGTTAGTTTCAGTCTACTTTCAATTAACTGTTGTACAACAGAGGCTTCAGTATATGACTAAAGTAAAGCAATTTCATTTTTCTAGTTTGAGAACCAATCACTGGAAAAAATCCAAATCTAAAGAATTGCACAAATTAAGAGTGTGAAAGTTTTATTTATTTTACTTATAGCTTGGAGCACATGGCTGTTTGGTTTGGTACGTATTCTAGTATTTAATTCTGTTCAAGTCAGTAAAAAAGGCTCAGTTGTTCAGACAATAATATGATATCCAATTTGCAAAATACGTAACGGCAAAGTAAAAACTGCTTGCTTTTTTTTCTAAATTTCTTTGATGACGTTATGCTGAGGTAACTGAAACTCATTGTTCACGTGACGAAGTTCAGTACTAACATACAGTTTAACTGAATATTTTCAAATCATTACTCGATTGCCATTTTCAAAATATAATGCCAAACATAACGTTAGAGTGACTTCTCAGTTTTCTTTATCATTACATACTCACTTAAAATTAGTGTAAAAAAACGTGGCAACCTTTAGTTGTCACGTCAGTGTTTAATAATAATACATGTTTTTCTTTCCCATCTACTTGTACAGGATTTTGGATGTAAATTGCCCTAGTGGGCTGGCGACCGTTAATTACTTCCTTTTCGTTCATTAGTGTAACTTTTGGATTCATGACCAGTGGTACTCCTCTTTGTCCTGTGTTGTTCGAGAGTGAATGCACAAAATAACTTTCATTTTCCAAATTATAGCCCTGTTCGGTTTAATTACTTTTATTGTTAGTAGACTTTCGATCAGATGGGTCGGTTGTACACTTTCCTCCTACTTATCGGTATCACTCCTTCGGGAAAGATAGCCTTACACAATTAGAACAAACCCATTAGGCATACATGCGATTAACGGTCATATTTTATATATCAAGCGGTATAGGCCGATTAGTAAGAGGGAGGTTACAAGCTCCAACCACCATTCTGCGTTCAAAGTCTGTTAATTTCCGTCGTGCGACGATAATCACTGTGCGAAACTTTCCGTGTGAACCACCTCAGTACAAATGACGGCTCCGCAAATGCAGTGCCCTTTTATACCTCGTGAACGCGTTACTACCGCCACGTGTATATGATCAAAAGTCTATCCAATCACATGTGTCCTCAGTGCAAATAAGTTAAGGCATTCACGCGTATGTCCTAATAACAAAAGTAGAGTCAGTTTGAAGTGATTCTCAATAGACCCTACTACAGGTAACAGTGAAACGTTTTGGCCAAAAGCGTATATGTTGGTGGGATATGCCCATGCTGCTATTTGTGAATATTTGAATAAGGAGGATAAATAAGAGGTATTCCCCTACTAACGACCCGCGCATCGGCACCTGTGTTGACAGTAACTTTCCACATCGCGTCATATCAACACGTAAAAATAACGTCGTATTTCCTCTGGCCGGTACGCAGTCCTGTGCCTGATTTCCCCCCTATGACACACATACGCCTCCTCCTTGTTAGTTCTACGACCGCATCTGTAGTTTACGTAAACACAACACGAGGGAGAGACAACGGCAACTAAGGCAGAGGCAAATAGAAGGAAATGGACTGGATGCACAAGTGCTCGGCATACATTACAAGATCCCGTTGCCCTATTTCGCTCTGCTCCCGCCCTAACGGATCACGCTTTCTACCACGAAGGTAGTTCAATATTTACGACAGCAAAAAGACTGAAAGGTTGAGAGCGCATGGAATTCTTGCGTCGTGACCTGGTCGAACTCTGGCGCGTTTGCTGACAATGAAATCGATATTAACATTGAAAATGTCGGTAAAGAATTACAGAATTCGTTCCGTCGCCCCAAGATTAGTTATGAGTAATACAAGTCAGTGCCCTATAGAAAGATGAGGAGCAAGTAAAGCTCCGGAGCACAGGATTTCCACAACAGAAAAAAAACTCTTGGAAAGTTTATAATTCCTCGGTCGAACCCTTTTATCCTGCTGTTCAGCTGCTTTAATATCCTAGATTCTTATAGACTTCAATACTTGATAACGTACCATCCATTATGAGATGAAGTTTTTAAAACTTACTTTGTAGTGGCGGGGGGTGGGGGGGGGGGGAGATATATGATCGCCACAAACCGAACACTCACTTTCTGTCTCACCGCACAGACTTGTCAGTTCTCTACCAGTTTCAAGAAAGTAATAACAAACATTGGGTAATCTCCAGCAGCATATGCTTCCAGTGCAGTTAGATGTGAGATATGAAAACAATTTCATCGTTTGGTGCTACTTTCGTTGTATCTGAAAATTACAGAAGGTTCAGGTTTCTTAAACCTCCCTGTAGCTTTGTCAATGTGGAAAGTATTCACTTGTAACTGAACGTCAGCTGCCTGTCAGCAAAATATGCAACTCGCATGCAGAGCTGTAGCGAGGTGATTCAAGTTCAACGCCGTTGATAGAACTGTTAAATAACTCCCCCCACCCCTTCCCCCCGTCAGGCTGACGTTTTGTAATTCTTTCTACAATGGTGCTGAACATATTATTTTATATGCAAGTTTAATAAAAAATAATACTTAAATAAATTATTTTGATGAAAAATAGTGCACACAGCTAATGAAATATATATATATATATATATATATATATATATATATATATATATATATATATATATACAATGGAATGCAACCTGTGATGAGGCAGTCGACAACCGAATAACTGCATGGAAAAAATTTTGCAGTCACAAAACTCAAAAAAACTGGGGGAACTTTCTTAAAACTCAAAAACAGACCTCAATAATAATTAGAAAAGAAAAACAGGGATATGACAACAACAGATTCTCTGAAATCCAGCAGGATTTCATCAAAAATAATACAAGAAATTTTTATAAGACTTTCAGAGAAAACTTACAAGGATACCAAGCGCCTAGCTTGTGCTTCAAGAAACCCGATGGCTCTTTGGAAACCAACACGAAAAATAACTGCAAAATCTTAGCCCAATATTTCAGTTCCGTCCTCAACTGCGAACCACCCCAAGAAAAACTTGTCTTCTCTTCTCCAGTATTCACACACCTACACTCACATGCCCCGGATCTTGAAGAAATTATGGAGATAGTCAAGCAGTTGAAAAATAACAAAGCACCAGGAGAAGATGGGATCATTGCTGAGTTCTGGAAACTAAACGATCCTATACTTATGCAGAAATTACACCGTATAATGTCAGACATATGGATAACGGAGCAGATACCAGAGGACTGGAAATGCGCTCTAATTCACCTGCTACACAAAAAGGGCGACAAGACAGACATGAACAATTACAGAGGAATTTCCCTGCTCCCAGTCGCTTACAAAATCCTTTCCAAAGCGCTTTTAGACAGGATAGAATTCCAAGCAGACACACTAATTGGTGAATATCAGGCCGGATTCAGAAAAGGACGCTCATGTGCGGAACAGATCTGGTGCTTAAAGACAATATTACAAATGAGGAAATGCAGAAACACAGTAGTTACATTCATCGACTTCAGGAAAGCATATGATTCAGTGGACCGTGGAACCCTGTTTAAAATCATGGAAGAATTTGGGATCGACCGAAAGACACGAAAAATCACAGAACAGAAACTTACAGGAACAACGGCCAAAGTGAAATTCATGGGCGAAGTATCAGAACCCTTCGAAATCAAATCTGGAGTCCGACAGGGGGACGGAGTATCCCCAATCCTTTTCAATATTGTTCTAGAAAAGATAATCAGGGAATGGGAACCTCACGTAAAGGGTATCCAAATTGGTATCAAGAAAGAGAACCGAATTAAAGTCAAGTGCCTTGCTTTCGCTGACGATATTGCAATTATCACCAATAACAGAACAGAAGCGATTCACACAGTGGAAAAACTACATGAAATTTCACAAAAAACCGGACTACAAAAAATGATTCAAATGGCTCTGAGCACTATGGGACTTAACATCTGTGGTCATCAGTCCCCTAGAACTTAGAACTACTTAAACCTAACTAACCTAAGGACATCACACACATCCATGCTCGAGGCAGGATTCGAACCTACGACCGCAGCAGTCGCGCGGTTCCGGACTGAGCGCCTAGAACCGCTCGGCCACCGTGGCCGGCTAAATCGGACTACAGATATCTTATGAAGAAACCCAATATATGGAAAAGCAGCCAGAAAATAAATCCCCTTTAATAAAAAAATATGGTAAAATTGCACAAGTCTGCCATTTTAAATACCTCGGTGAAACTATACAGTCCTCAGGATTAAACCAAATTGCCAATCAACAAAGAATCACCAAGCTCCAGATGGCCTACAAGCTAACATGGACGCATTACAACAAGAAGTGCATTTCGACAGACGCAAAATTAAGGCACTATACAACAGTGATTCTTCCAGAAGCAATCTATGCAGCTGAAACAATGGTGATTGATGGTCATTCAAAAATTAAGGAAATAGAAAAGCGGGAAAGAAAAATTCTCAGGAAGCTTTACGGTCCAATCAACAAAAATGGCATTTGGATGAAGAGACCACAAAACGAGCTCTATAGAAAGATCAACATAGTAACAAATGAAATCAGAAAGCGCCGAGCCAAATTTTATGCACACATCTACAGGATGGAAGACTCCAGAACAGCAAAGAAATTATTCAATATTATAACAAGGAGTAAATGTGGCACAGAATGGCTGAAAGAAGTCCAGAGGGATCTACAGCAGATCAACATAAAAAATCTCGAAGATCGCACCGAGTGCCGGCATAAAATCACAAGTGTGAAGTTTGGGGAAAGAACATCGCGTCAGCCTGGTAAAAAATGGACAGAGAAACGGAAGAAGGAGCATTCTGAGAGGATGAGGAGGTTTTGGGAAGCAAAGAAGAAAAACATCCGAAGATGAAATTATGAATTCAAGTTCAATCGCCCTCCTAAAGAGGAACAATCGTTATAATAATAATAATATATATTTGCGAATGAGCCCACTAGAACTACTCAAAGTACTTAGTGGCATGCATATGTCTTTCTTTGTGCCCATACTTCTTTCATTCTTTTGCTGTGGGCTTCTTTTGTTTCTTGAGACCACGTTGTTCCAGTCTTCTTCTTTGGTTTCTTCTCTTGGTCAACTTCCCACTTGTGAATTTTAGATTTGAAGACTTCCCTATTTTGGATATCCTCTGGTGTAATTCCTGCTAGTTTCAGATATGTTTTGATTTCGCCAATCAATTTCATTGGGTCTGTTTTAGATTTACTCCTGTTTTCACAGAGCTCAACTATTTGCTTTGTAAGTCTGTCCGGATTCATTCTTTTGATGTGTCCATAGACACATAGACTGCGTTTCCTAATGTCACTGTGAATATTAGAGTATTGTTTGATTTCCTGTTTGTCTCTGAGCCGATACTGTTAATCTGCATGTTCTGGGCCTAAAATTTTTCTTATGCTCTTCCGTTTCTTTTTCTGAATGTTTTCTATATTTGTTTCCCTGTTTAAAAATGGTTCAAATGGCTCTGAGCACTATGGGACTCAACTGCTGAGGTCATTAGTCCCCTAGAACTTAGAACTAGTTAAACCTAACTAACCTAAGGACATCACAAACACCCATGCCCGAGGCAGGACTCGAACCTGCGACCGTAGCGGTCTTGCGGTTCCAGACTGCAGCGCCTTTAACCGCACGGCCACTTCGGCCGGCCCTGTTTAAAATTAGTGTCTCTGATCCATATAGGCATTATGGTTTTATGACGGTATTGTAATGTCGTAGTTTTGTGTGCTTGGAGACACATTTTTTACTGTAGACATTTTGAGTGAGTCGACAAGCAATGTCCATCTTTTTAGCATCTGACTTCGTTGGCTTTCGTTTCTATTCCATTTTCCTGAATCGTTCCACCGAGATATTTAAATTGTGGCACTCGTTTAATTTTGCCATATTTTGTCTTCATGAATTTTGGTGCTTGTTTCTTGCAAGTCGTATATTCTGTCTTCTCAAAAGATACTTGCAGGCCGACTGTTTCCGCAGTTTTTTTCAGGAGTTCAGTCTGTTTTTTGGCTGTTGAAACATCGCGAGTTAAGATGGCTACATCGTCTGCAAATGCTAAGCAATCTACTGTTAATTTTCCTCTGCCGAGAGTAACTGGTTGGTCAATCTTGAGGACAGATTTCAGTTTGCGCCTTTCTCGTACCACCGTTCCAAGGACGCAGTTGGACAGCAATGGAGAGAGTCCATCTCCTTGTCTTACGCCCGTTTTGATCAGATATAGTTTATTATAGTCAATTAATTACATACTCTATAACTTTCTAAAAAAACTTGGAGTGGAAAAAAATGGATTTCTCATTGTTTATGGCATGTACTGTGTATTAGTTTTAGTATGAAGTGTAATAAAAAACAGATTTCATTTGCTCCTCATAAATTGTTTATAATATCTAAATTAACAGTTGAAGTGAAGAAAAAGGGCTGTAGTTAAGAACTGAGGAACTATCCTTTCCCATGAATCGTATTCTTATTACAAATTTAAGTTCTGTTTGCTGAGTTTCGGCGAAGCAAATTCATTAATTGAAAAACTATGTCGTGGTCTGGCGACAACATAACTAAATTTGACAGTTTTCTTTCTCCAATACGTCACCATAAATAGTTTTCAATCTCTTTTAATTTCCTGAAAATACATCCGCATGATCCTGCAGTCACGTAATGCTATAAATTTCTTCAAGTTATTTAGACGTTTTGATACCCATCAGTTAACCCATACACTGAAAAAACCGAAAATATTCAAGTGGGAAGTCCTGCCAATACTCGGAAGTCGTGTCAATACTCTTCAGTAGCTCTTTCAACTGAAAGCAGAGATTTGCTTAAACAACCTCACTGTATCAGTATCTCTGCTGTATTTGGCACATTTTCAAGAAAACATACAGACATTTCATATAAGGTGTTTTGTGACAGGATATTATAGATGAAATGGTATGATATATGTGAGGTTTCTTCTCCACTTTACATTTTCTTTGTATCAAATACTTTAAAGCAGAAATCGACAAAAATCGGATTCCTTCGGCCATACATCATATATATGCTTCGGTTTCCGCTGGCCGACCTTCGAGATCCTACAGTACCACAGCGAGGCAGCACCAGCAACTCCACTGTTGAACATGAGCGAACTATCCAGGCGGATGTTGCCCCTGAAGCATGTTAGCGATATACGTCTATTTGGTAATAGTCGTTTCTTGCACTTACATTGTAGAAACGACATTGTGACAACTGCGTGTGTTTACAGCCACGGATCGAGGAAAAGTTTCTTCTCATAGGCGGAAGATATTACTGGAGACGTAGAAGATTTCACTAGCCCTCCCGCAAAATTCTTAAATCGTCTTTCTTTCTGGTTTATTTTGGTCAGTTATTGCGCCGCATCTGTGCCTTCTCTCTTAACAACGGCCTACCTAGCCACCCTCTCGGTAAGCCGTTTGTACTCTCAAAGAAATTGTAGCCTCTGTGAAAATTACGGACGTATTATATAGAGATAGCAAAAGTATATCACTCCCTGTGAACTCTAGCACTTAATACTCTGCACTGAATCACCATAATCATCTGCCTACTTTGTGCCACACATTTGACTAGTTCGCTACTATTCTGGACGGCCGGTGTGGCCGAGTGCTTCTAGGGGCTTCAGTCTGGAACAGCGCGACAGCTACGGTCGCAGGTTAGAATCCTGCCTCGGGCATGAATGTGTGTGATGTCCTTAGGTTAGTTAGGTTTAAGTAGTTCTAAGTCCTAGGGGACTGATGACCTCAGATTTTAAGTCCCATAGTGCTCAGAGCCATTTATTGTTCTGGTGAGCAGCAAGCCGTTTGCTGTGCCGACTCTTCAATAAATAATGTGATCAAAAATATCCCGACACCCGCAAAATCATGTTGTTGTTGTTGTTCTTGTTGTGGTCTTCAGTCCTGAGACTGGTTTGATGCAGCTCGTCATGCTACTCTATCCTGTGCAAGCTTCTTCATCTCCCAGTACCTTCTCCAGCCTACATCCCTCTGAATCTGCTTAGTGTATTCATCTCTTGGTCTCCCTCTACGATTTTTACCCTCCACGCTGCCCTCCAGTACTAAATTGGTGATCCCTTGATGCCTCAGAACATGTCCTGCCAACCGATCCCTTCTTCTGGTCAAGTTGTGCCACAAACTCCTGTTCTCCCCAATTCTGTTCAATACCTCCTCATTAGTTATGTGATCTACCCATCTAATCTTCAGCATTCTTCTGTAGCACCACATTTCCAAAGCTTCTATTCTCTTCTTGTCTAACCTATTTATTATCCATGTTTCAAATGGTTCAAATGGCTCTGAGCACAATTCGACTTAACTTCTGAGGTCATCAGTCGCCTAGAACTTAGAACTAATTAAACCTAACTAACCTAAGGACATCACACACATCCATGCCCGAGGCAGGATTCGAACTTGCGACCAGAGAGGTCGCTCGGTTCCAGGCTGTAGCGCCTAGAACCGCACGGCCACTCCGGCCGGCTATCCATGTTTCACTTCCATACATGGCTACACTCCATACAAATACTTTCAGAAACGACTTCCTGACACTTAAATCTATACTCGATGTTACCAAATTTCTCTTCTTCAGAAACGCTTTCCTTGCCATTGCCAGTCTACATTTTATATCCTCTCTACTTCGACCATCATCAGTTATTTTGCTCCCCAAATAGCAAAACTCCTTTACTACTTTAAGCATCTCATTACCTAATCTAATTCCCTCAGCATCACCCGACTTAATTCGACTACATTCCATTATGCTTGTTTTGCTGTTGTTGATGTTCACCTTATACCCTCCTTTCAAGACACTGTCCATTAAGTTCAACTGCTCTTCCAAGTCCTTTGCTGTCTCTGAGAGAATTACAATGTCATCCGCGAACCTCAAAGTTTTTATTTCTTCTCCATGGATTTTAATGCCTACTCCGAACTTTTCTTTTGTTTCCTTTACTGCTTGCTCAATATACAGATTGAATAGCATCGGGGATTGGCTACAACCCTGTCTCACTCCCTTCCCAACCACTGCTTCCCTTTCATGTCTCTCGACTCTTCATGTCCCAAAATCATACGTTTTTCATGTTAGGTGCATTTTGCTGCCACCTACTGCCAGGTACTCCATATCTGTAACCTCAGTAGTCATTAGACATCGTGTGAGAGCACTTCAGGCAGAGTATTCCGCAGGAAGTCTAGGTACAGTCCTCCTTTCGAGGCCCTGTGGAATAATAAGAGGTGCAACTATGTGGTCGCATAGAGCCCATGCCAACTCAATGATTTTGAATCGATGCTGATGAGACGCCTCTACCATTCGCCACCCCTGTATGTCTGTAGCCCACAGATGACGATTATGTAGATAGATGATGCCAGTTCTGGTTAAAGTTGCTTCGGTGGTAAAGAGCACTGGTGACAGACATACCTTATTGTTACGGTCTGGTGCAAAACTCATCGACAAAATCATTCCGTAGAGGAAACTCCGCAGCTGATAACCCTTACACTCGTTGCAGGTGATAGGGGTAGGAGCGATTGTCATGCAGGATACAGACACTCGTATTTTGGCTTACAATATGTTGGCGGCAGTCCACTTGCCTAGAGCTTGTACTAGTGTTCGTCTCAATATCCTGTAGAACCCGGCCCTTCAAATGTCGTGAATGCACAGTCCTCCGCCTCCCTGAACGTTCGTCTGTCTGAAAAGAACCATGGTCACACAAATGCCCAGAAAGGACTTGAAATGATGTGTGATGTGGTTGGCGTCTGTGAGGGCACTTGTTTTAGTGTAGCCGTGCTGCCTCTCTACTGTTTCCATCTGTTTTGCGGTATACAAACACCATAACGGCTTGTTCCCGACATGAATACCGGGCCATTCTGCTGCTTACTGCACGCTGCAACACCCAAGGAACAGACGGTACGTGGTCAAAAAAATGTTCAAATATGTGTGAAATCTTATGGGACTTAACTGCTAAGGTCGTCAGTCCCTAAGCGTACACACTACTTAACCTAAATTATCCTAAGGACAAACACACACGCCCATGCCAGAGGGAGGACTCGAAACTCCTTCGGGACCAGCCGCACCGTCCATGACTGCAGCCCCCTAGGCCACTCGGCTAATCCTGCGCCGCGCTACGTGGTCAGAAGAACTTTCATTCATGAGCGCCAACTTGTGTGGCAACGATGCATTTCCAGACACATGCTCATAGGACCTTTTCTCTTCCATTTCCGTCCCTCTAGGTCGTCGGTTTTATTAATATTCACCGTGTAGGGTAGGGCTGCCTCATTACTTCAGCTGCATCCCCGCAACCCACTTGTAATGATTCCCTTTACGCAATTCCTAAAACGAGCTTCATACATCACTCCCTTCCCCAGTAACTGTCCATCTATGCCGGCCACTGTGGCCGAGCGGTTCCAGGTGCTTCAGTATGGAGCCGCGCGACCGCTACGGTCGCAGGCTCGAATCTTGCCTCGGGCATGGATGTGTGTGATGTCCTTATGTTTGTTAGGTTTAAGTATTTCTAAGTTATAGGGGACTGATGATCTCAGATGTTAACTCGCATAGTGCTCAGAGCCATTTGAACCATTTGTCCATCCATAATCCACATTTACCGGGAGCGCCTCACTATTCATTAGCATTATGCTGACCCATTTGACTGAACAAAGGAACATGACGTACAGTCTCGCAATTAATATATTTTCATTACTGTAAGTTTTATATTACCATAAGTTTGTAAGTTACAACAAAAATCAAACAGGCTGAACATATTGTGTACAGTTGCTTCCTTTAGGTGGGGAAATAAATTGGCGAATAATAAAAAATAGTATTAATCAAGATAATAATAATAGTTAAAAGAATGAAGAATTACCTGGGGCATCATTAATCATAGGCCCCAACTGGAGCACACAGCAAATTCTTCAGTTTTTGCACTTAATGTTTCACTGCTCTGTTCGTTTTTGCTAAAATCGGCGAATTGTGAACTTATTTCCGTCCTTTCAGATGTCTTTCCTTATTATTACGATATTCATGAAGACAAATATGATGGAAACTAATAATGGAGAAGGAAAATCCCCAAGACTCTCCTAACGTCTTGTTACGCTTGTCCATGACATTTGCCGAGATCGTTTCTGCTGTGTAATGTAATACGGCAGTTTCAGCGGGTACGAAATAGCAATTTTCTTTCGTTAATCGAAGGTACCCAATCAAAATACTAATTGAGGAAGTAATGGGCTCTTCGCTAACCCCACCCCTCGCTGTACTGCAGAGACAATGGCCGCTAGAGACTCATTTACGAGAGTTAATCGCCCGATGCACATCAATCGTGCAAAGAAGGAGAAAAGAAACATCCAAAAATTCATATTACTGAGCCAACGACTCGGATGGACGACGCGCGGTACTACAGTTATCGTTCTGTAGCATAAGGTTATCAAAAGTTTGATTTCTTAAGTTCGCTCTCGAATACTTAGTAAGAACACTACTTCAGCTCAGTGTAGTTGTGTAGTATTATGTCATTTCACTTGAAATGCAGGACTTCAGATTGGCGTAAGCCGTATCTCACTAATGTAAGTAGGTGTTACGTGTGTCTCCACTAAGGGTTGGGGTTGGGTTCTTTGGGGAAGGAGACCAGACATCGAGGTCATCGGTCTCATCGGATTAGGGAAGGACGGGGAAGGAAGTCGGCCGTGCCCTTTCAAAGGAACCATCCCGGCATTTGCCTGGAGCGATTTAGGGAAATCACGGAAAACCTAAATCAGGATGGCCGGACATGGGATTGAACCGTCGTCCTCCCGAATGCGAGTCCAGTGTCTCCACTAAGGGTGGCTTGGCAGCGTCTCAATGTGACAAAGACGTTACATCACATCCTACACAATTTTTGGTTTGAAAGAGGGCCACAGTTCAGCTCACTCGGTCAAATAAATTGGTCACGTCACAGATAATGAGTGAAACATGCATCTACTGATCTAATAATACTGCGCAACAAACAACCGCCCTCGGCCGCGACATCACTTCAAACAGCAAGGGGTCGGCAAATAAAGTTGAAACACGTGAGGCAATACTAACCCTACGACGTATCTCAGAAGATAGATTAATGAAAGGCAAATCTACGTTTCTAGCATTTGTAGACTTAGAGAAAGATTTTGACAGTGTTGACTGGAATACTCTCTTTCAAATCCTGAAGGTGGCAGGGGTAAAATACAGGGAGCCAAAGGCTATTTACAATTTGTACAGAATCCAGATGGTAGTTACAAGAGTCGAGGGGCATGAAAGGGAAGCAGTGGTTGGGAAGGGAGTGAGACAGTGTTGTAGCCTATCCTCGATGTTATTCAATCTGTATATTGAGCAAGCAGTAAAGTAAACAAAAGAGTCGGCCGGTGTGTCCGAGTGGTTCTAGGCGCTTCAGTCTGGAACCGCGCGACCGCTATTCGAATCCTGCCTCGGGCATGGATGTGTGTGATATCCTTAGGTTAGTTAGGTTTAAGTAGTTCTAAGTTGTAGGGGACTGATGACCTCAGATGTTAAGTCCCATAGTGCTCAGAGCCATTTTTGAAGCAAAAGAAAAATTCGGAGTAGGAATTAAAATCCCTGGAGAAGAAATAAAAAATTTCAGGTTCGCCGATGACATTGTAATTCTGTCAGAGACAGCAAAGGACCTGCATGAGCCGTTGAACGGAATGGACGGTGTCTTGGAAGGAGGATATAAGAAGCAAACCGAGGATAATGGAATGTAGTCGAATTAACTCGGGTGATGCTGAGGGAATTAGACTAGGTAATGATACACTTATAGCAGTAAATGAGTTTTGCTATTTGGGGAGAAAAATAACTGATGATGGTCCAAGTAGAGGGGATATAAAATGTAGACTGGCAATGGCAAGGAAAGCGTTTCTGAAGAAGAGAACTTTTTTAACATCCAGTATAGATTTAAATGTGAGGAAGTCGTTTCTGAAAGTACGAGTATTTGTATGGAGTGTAGCCATGTATGGAAGTGAAACGTGGACGATAAATAGTTTAGACAAGAAGAGGACAGAAGCTTTCGAAATGTGGTGCTACAGAAGAATGCTGAAGATTAGTTGGGTAGATCACATAACTAATGAGTAATTACAGATTAGAATTGGATAGAAGAGAAATTTGTGGCACAACTTGACTAGAAGAAGGGGTCGATTGGTAGGACATGTTCTGAGGCATCAAGAGATCACAAATTTAGTACTGGAGCGCAGGGTGGAGGGTAAAAATCGTAGAGGGAGACCAAGAGATGAATGCACTAACAAGGGAACCTCCCCATCGCACCCCCCTCGGATTTAGTTATAAGTTGGCACAGTGGATAGGCCTTGAAAAACTGAACACAGATCAATCGAGAAAACAGGAAGAAGTTGTGTGGAACTATGAAAACAATAAGCAAAATATACAAACTGAGTAGTCCATGTGCAAGATACCCAACATCAGGGATAGTTTGAGCGCAGGAGCGCCGTGGTCCCGTGGTTAGCGTGAGCAGCTGCGGAACGAGAGGTCCTTGGTTCAAGTCTTCCCTCGAGTGAATAAGTTTAATTTTTCATTTTCAGACAATTATTATCTGTCCGTCCGTCCGATGCGAAGTAACTGCGCCGTAGTATGCGGACGCTACACCTAAACAAACATCGAAACACACGACGTCAATCGACTACAGCGCACGGAACAGAGAGTATTCCTGCTAACAAGGCTCCCTCGCTGGCGGTTGACTGTTCGCTACTTTGGACGAGATCGTATTAAATACGTGAGATGTAATCCGTGGGCAATATGTTTTCGGTTCCCATTGGAGACGCACGTCCTTTCGTCTACTAATCACACGGTTTTGCGGTGCGGTAGAAAAACACTAAACTTATTAGAATGAACAGAGACGTCAATGAACGAACGGACAGATCATAACCTTGCGAAAATAAAGAATGTAAACTTTTCACTCGAAGGAAGACTTGAACCAAGGCCCTCTCACTCCGCAGCTGCTAACCACGGGACCACGGCGCTCCTGAGCTCACACTCTCCTTGATGTTGGCTATCTTGCGCATGGACTACTCAGTTTGTATATTTTGCTTATTTTTTTCATAGTTCCACACAACTTCTTCCTGTTTTCTCTATTTGTCTGTGTTCAGTTTTTCAAGGCCTGTCCACTGTGCCAACTTATAACTAAATCTGAGGGGGGTGCGATGGGAAGGTTCCCCTGTAAGTAGGTTCCAGTAGGTACTGGGAGGTGAAGCAGCTTGCACAGGATAGAGTAGCATGGAGATCTGCATCAAACCAGTCTCTGGACTGAAGACCACAACAATATATATATATATATATATATATATATATATATATATATATATATATATATATATATATATATATATATATATATATATATATACCACAGCTCAGAATTTCAGGTGACGTGGAAGGCAAGTTAATGATATCACAATGGCACGAAATTTTGTCGCAACTCTGCCTAACGATAGAGCGGAGGTGTCACTCGATGGCAAGGTTGTCAGAGCTCCTGTTGCGTACTACTACTTCCTCCTTATGACGCCTCTGAGATGGAAGTGGGAACCGGTCAGCGTTGAAATCACGCGGGTCTCTACGAGTTTCCGAGCAAAACATTTCAGCCCCACCGCGCTCCGAGTAGGCATGAAAAGGCCACAGGGGGTCTAGTAAAGAGCGTCGATGAAATCAACCCTTGCCGTGGGTCGTTGACGCCCATACATTTCAAGGTCGAAAACGAGAGGTCACCATGCGATGAGCGAGAGGAACCTTTCACACTGCTAACACCCTCGTTTGTTTCAACCCTTCTGTAGGGACATTGCGGTGCTGCATACCCATGAAATGTGATCGCAGTCCTTTTGTGTGGATCACGACCGCGTCGTCTGCTGTCGTGTACAGCAAAAGAACCACCGTTAGAAACCCATTCTACGAACTTTGAACGTGATCAGAAGCAGCAAAGGGCGCTTATGCTTCTCCAGTGCTTCTGTTTCGCGTCCTTCTGTGCGGAGTGATCAAGAAGGGGTGCAGAATTGACATATGCGTGGATGTTTCGGCGAAGAGTTCCTCTATAAAAAACACCTCAAGTTCGGAAAAACTCTCGGCGCCAACCGCCTATATTTATTGAGAATTTTAATTATGAACATGCACAGATTGTAGAGTAGTACGTGGTGCTTGTAACGATGGGTGTGTCAAAGGTTTGCGGAGAACGGGTGAAATGTGCGCGAGAGGGGCTGTGATGATGCTCCCAAGGTGTGACACGTCGCCGGCTGGACTGGACATAATTTTGGTGAAATTTCGTGCCAATGTGACGACCTTAATCCGTCTTACACCTCATGTGATCTTCCTAGCTCTGGCCTTTTCTGGCAGGTGTCGACAGATCTCAGTGTGAAGCGTCCTTGAGCCCAGGGGCGACGTCTCACGGCATCACGCTTTTGCTCCATTACTAGGGAAGGTTGTACAGATCCTCGAGCCAAATTTCAAAATAACCGTCGCAATAGGACGCCACTTCGAGATTTCGAGAAAGCGATCCTTCAATCTTATTGCGTAGTTTAATTCGAGGCGGGCGTTAGAGTCAACTGCCTGTAAACACCTTCATAGCCATCGACAACGCTGATTAGCTGAATCCTTGCATTAGCAGCGAGAAACGAAATACTGACCTTACTCCATTTTTCCACCAGTCTGTGAAAGTTAGGAAGGATGATGTACTTATTTTCCACGGGGTCGTTGATCAACAGCTATCTGGTTTGCGGAAATTTTGCATTTGTCTGCTATCCTGGTAGACATATTGCTCGTTTTTGCAGAGACTATTGAAATTAGAAGCAAATATAGGAGTTGGACAAAAAAATGGAAACACAGCTCCAAACGCATGCTTGAACCTAAATGGAGATACTAGCCAAGCCTGTAGGTTGCGCTGTTGTACGAGGTTAACTCAGTTATTATCCGCAAAGTAGCTATAAAATTTTATTGTATTCAAATAGAAACTTAAAAGAACACCATTTTCCGACATAGTCTCCTTGCGTTTTAACGCACATGGTGCATCGTTGTACAAGCTTCCTGATGTCCTCATAAAAGAAGGTTCTCGGTTGAGCTGCGAGCCAGGAATGCACCGATTCTTTCACAACTTCGTTCGGGGGCAAATCGACGACCCCTTAATGCCTGTTTCAGTGGACCAAACAAGTGACAGTCAGAAGGGACAATATCTGGACTATATGGAGGATGATCCAGTACTTCAAATTTGAGGTTCTGGAGCGTTTCAGCAGTGTGGGCAGCAGTATGCTGACGGGCATTGTCGTGCAACAACACAACACCTTTTGATAGCAGTCGTCGGCGTTTGCTTCGAATTGCATGCTTTAACCTGGCAGTAAGCATCTCACTGTAACGTACGCTGTTTATTGTTGTGCTCCTTTCCCTATAATGTTCCAGTACTGGACCTTGTGCGTCCCAAAAAACCGCATGCATCAGTTTTTCTGCGCATGGTTGGGTCTTGAACATTTTCTCGCACGGCGAATTTGGATGTTTATATTCGATACTCTGCCGTTTACTCTCCGGCTCGTAATGATGGATCCGTGTTTCGTCACCAGTAATTATCCTGCCTAAGAAGTTGTCCCCTTCGTTGCCATAGCGATCCAAATGTTATTTGCAGATGCCCAAGCGAGTTTGTTTATGCAAGTGTGTGAGTTGTTTCGGGATCCATCTTGCACAAACTTCATGAAACCAAAGTCTGTAGTGAATGATTTCGTAGACAGAACAGTGACTAATTTGCGGACAATGTGCCACTTCGTCAATAGTTAATAGTCTGTCTAATAGAATACACCATTAGCAGTGTAGCGCTTGACACAGTCACGTCGATTAAATATTTGGGCGTAACATTACAGAGCAATATGAAGTGGGACAAGCATGTAACGGCAATTCAGGGGAAGGCGGACAGTCGTCTTCGGTTCATTGGTAGAATTTTGGGAAGATGTGGTTCATCTGTAAAGGAGACCGCTTATAAAACACTAATACGACCTATTCTTGACTACTGCTCGAGCGTTTGTGATTCGTAACAGGTCGGATTGAGGGAGGACATAGAAGCAATTCAGAGGCGAGCTGCTAGATTTGTTACTGGTAGGTTTGATCATCACGCGAGTGTTACGGAAATGCTTCAGGAACTCGGGTGGGAGTCTCTAGAGGAAAGGATGCGTTCTTTTCGTGAATCGCTACTGAGGAAATTTAGAGAACCGGCATCTGAGGCTGACTGCAGTACAATTTTACTGCCGCCAACTTATATTTCGCGGAAAGACCACAAAGATAAGAGAGATTAGGGCTCGTACAGAGGCATATAGGCAGTCATTTTTACCTCGTTCTGTTTTGGAGTCGAACAGGGAGAGAAGATGCTAGTTGTGGCACGAGGTACCCTCCGCCACGCACCGTATGGTGGATTGCGGAGTATGTATGTAGATGTAGACACCTCCACAGACGAGTCCTTTGTCTAGTACCGATGGACCGCTGATGCCTTGAGCGTCAACACTGAGATGAGAAAGTTAAGGTAAGTTTTCGGCGGGACGCCGTTTGATAGCCGGAACTCAGAATCCTTGGGAACGGTAATGTGCCATACGGTGGCACTGGAAAGTTGCTGGAAAGAGGACTTCAGATAGGTCAGCGATGGGAAAAAAAATTTTAGGAGCTTTCGGATTCGCAAAATAAAGTACATGGTTTGAGACTGGTCGAAATACCAGTTTCGGCGGGGTCACGCTGAGAACGAGCAGGAGAGTAAAGTAGCAGACATTTCCTCGCTGAGAGCCGTAGTAAGCACCTCTTCGCTGGAAGCCACAGTAGACAATCCTTGAGAGGCGCAGAGAACAGTCTTGTTCACCGTGAAACGCGAGAGGATAAGGCACTTCACGGGCATACGGGCCGCGCCATGATAACGTCCGACCCTGCCTGCCATCTCAGAATGTCTCGTCTAACACAGATGATGTAAGTTCCGGAGCCACGACATACGAAATTCGTGTGGGATGATAGGCGCGTTGGTACATATTGATCAGTCAGTCGCTTTCGGCCATGATTTTACTTTTTTGGGTTCTATTGCTCTTTGCTCAGTAACCTTCCGATGCAGTCATCACCAACACCTCAGCTTCGCGATTAACAGGCAGTTGACACGATTTCTTGTTCGTTCGGTCTATTTTAAGGGAACTTTTCCAGTCCTGTCTCTCTGAAGACCTGAAATTGTCACACGCAGTCATGCTCCCCTTGTTTGTTCTCAGCAGTCGTTGAAGTCATAACAAAAATTTCCGTAAACTGTAACCCTTGTCTCATTACGGTAGCTGATAATTCTCATCACTGCTTAGTAATTATGAATGTTCAATCAGGGCAAAAAACAACAAACCACTTGTTAGGGCCAACTCTTTCCTGCCGTTTCCGTGTGCGCAATTCCTTTTACACCAGGACCAGGGGAGGGAGGGGGGGATGAGGGGAAAGGACTCGGAAGGTGAGAAGAGATACTCAGTGGATGTCAGTGGCAAAACAGATTGACCATATCCTTACCCCAGTGGCGCCTTGCAATGTGTTTCAGTTACAGCAAGAAATCCCTCAATATAACAAAAAATCCTTGTCCTGGAACACGAAATTAAGACACTACCAAATAGTGGCCCGACCTGAAGCTCTGTATGCGGCAGAAACACTTAAACTAACAAGAAATGGAGATCTTGAGAAACTAGAGAAGGTCGAAAGAAGCATCTTAAAGAAAATACTGACAGCTAAAAAAACGATAATTCTGAATGCAGGTTAAGACCAAACAGAGAGCTATACTTGAAAAGTGAAAAACTAACTGATCTAAAAAGAGGAGACTACAGTTTTTTGGACATATATTCAGAATGGATAACAAGAGACTAACCAAGCGGATATTCTCACTACTCAATAGCTACAAATTCAAGCCCGCATGGTTCATAGAGACTGAAAAGGACATGGAAAACTCTGGAAGTACAATTGACACAATAGAAAACAGAAGACATTTCAGAAAGGTACTTCAAAAGGCAGAATTTCAGGAGAGAAAGGAAACAACTCGACCAAAGTGGACTCAAGAAGAAAGGGAACAACACACTAAAAGGATGAAGGAAATTTGGAAACTAAGGAAATCTAATACAATGAAGAGTAGCCATAGTTGATTCATCGTACCCTCCAAATGGGCTATTCGAAAGAAGAAGAATAACGTTCAGAGGCTGTTTACTTTCGCACCACAACGAATTTTCGTGCTGTGGGTGGGTGGGGGGGGGGGGAGGGGAGGGAGGGTGTCACACCTCGTGTTGTTCTTAGACGGCGCACACTTCACCATTCCACGAGACACCGCTGATAACTCGTTCACGACCTAAATTAGATTGTTAGTACTGACGGTCTTCGGCCACTGAAACACGCATTAAAGGTCACTACCACATTTATTGGTGGAGTGAGGATTACCAGATCAGTATTAATGAGCTCATGACTAAAGATCAAGGAACTTCAAAAACAGCATTCATCGTCCATTATCAAAACTGGAAAACCGAACAGCATCAGGCAATGTCACGCAATTCGAATGAAAAAATAACCTCTGTCTCAGGTGACATTTCCTTGAAGTTTGCCTACCACATCAGATACTTGCTAAACTAAATCTGGACACAAACTCGCCCGCAAATATCTTACAAGACAGCAGCACAGAAGTTTGAAATGAGCCTGTCACGAATGCAGCATAACTTTCTCTCACGTATTGTTCCACTCCACATGAACCTCTTTCTAAGTGCGAGAACATTTTCATCACAGGATAACACAGCCGTCGCTTCACGGCAACAAGTTTTATGGGGCCGTATGAAAACAAGAGTGCTTTGGAAACAGATTTCCATCAAGCAACTGAAAGTTTGATTGCCTTCATAAATGTTTGTGACCCAGTTTCAGTGAATCGATAGTTCCGTGAAACGGCGTACCAGGGGTTACGTTCAGAGAAGGGGTCACCGACACTGCCCTGGATACTATGTAGTGATATAAGTGACCCACACATATACAGAAACGTTTTTCGGAGTAATGCGGTATTTGTTCATGCTGAAACAAGAGGGGAGGAGGGCATTTGTGGAGGGGGATTTGGGGGGGGGGGGGGGACGCAGGTGAGGTTTAACCAGCAGAGCACAAGAGTGAGATGTGCTCTGAAAGTAGACGCTAATTCACAGTTGCATAGAAAAATGTTAGAAAAAATAATCGAGACTAAAATTATAGCACCACCTTTCATCAAAGTGACTCATACGCAGCGGTTCATCGCCCATCGAATGAGTCAGTATTTCACATCCCGTTCACAATGTACAACTGTGCCATACGTTTTCCGTTATTCCTTTACTATTTTGTAAATGTAAATTAATTTTTGAAAAGAGATGTTGAAACGCTACCTAGAAATCAAAGAGAAATTGTTATCAAACTGTAAGGTTTACTAATTAAAGACATATGACATTAATTCTTACATTCCCTTTATTCCGATTTTAAAGGAATTTTATTACCAACTACAAACGGTTTTATAGGTAAATGTGTTACATAAATGAGAATGAAGAAACTATCCAGTGGCCTGGAACTTTTATTCTAATGTTACCGAATATGAATATTCGGAGTTCTCTCATTGTTTATTGCCAAAGACAAAACAAAACAGAATATGTTCCGTTAGGCATCTAACAATGAATAAGAGAAACTAGCCGACTGACGAAGGGTCGACTCAAAGGTTCCTCCGTCTTTTGCTTCTCCTACAGTTGCAAGTCTGCTTCGAGTCTACGTGAGAGACATTTCGACAGAATACTTTCAACGAATTGGAGAAATTCAGATTTACACCTTAATATAAGGCACAGTTTTTAAGTTTTGTGAAAGGTTTGTTTCTATAAACAGCCAGCTACAATTTGGAAGTTCCATTCAACAACGAGCATTAATACCCTGATAAACAGAAAATATACACATTTCACGAGTGTTTAATAGGAATTAAAAATTGTATTTGATTCCTGCTATCGTGAAATTACTAAATATATGTAGTTATCCTCATTCTCTTGCAGTGTACTTTTAGGATCTATGAACCAGTCTTTCCGCCGAGAACTTGGTTTCATCAAAGTCATCAAACAGACAATTAATTCCTCTACTGCTTTGTTAGCAGACGAGCGCGCGTTTCTTCAACTGCAAGGGCCATTTTTGAGAGGTGTTTCACAATTAATAACATACGATGCGAGGTCTAGGTCCCCAGGCTCCAACAGGAGACCAACGTCTCAATTTCTGTATAGAGTGGTTCTGCTCATATTACTCTGTTGTATTATGCAGTTACCAAATTGAGCGTTACTGTGACAGCGTATTATGCACATAAGTGTTGTTATAATTCACCCCGACAAAAAGTGATTTAAAAATACTAAAAAAGGTTGCTAAATAAACAACAAAACACAACTATATTTAAACAGGAAAATTTAATAAACAGACGAAATGTTATATAGTTAGCCTCATTAAAATTAGGAAGCGCAACCATATTCATTGAAAGCAAATACACTCCTGGAAATTGAAATAAGAACACCGTGAATTCATTGTCCCAGGAAGGGGAAACTTTATTGACACATTCCTGGGGTCAGATACATCACATGATCACACTGACAGAACCACAGGCACATAGACACAGGCAACAGAGCATGCACAATGTCGGCACTAGTACAGTGTATATCCACCTTTCGCAGCAATGCAGGCTGCTATTCTCCCATGGAGACGATCGTAGAGATGCTGGATGTAGTCCTGTGGAACGGCTTGCCATGCCATTTCCACCTGGCGCCTCAGTTGGACCAGCGTTCGTGCTGGACGTGCAGACCGCGTGAGACGACGCTTCATCCAGTCCCAAACATCCTCAATGGGGGACAGATCCGGAGATCTTGCTGGCCAGGGCAGTTGACTTACACCTTCTAGAGCACGTTGGGTGGCACGGGATACATGCGGACGTGCATTGTCCTGTTGGAACAGCAAGTTCCCTTGCCGGTCTAGGAATGGTAGAACGATGGGTTCGATGACGGTTTGGATGTACCGTGCACTATTCAGTGTCCCCTCGACGATCACCAGTGGTGTACGGCCAGTGTAGGAGATCGCTCCCCACACCATGATGCCGGGTGTTGGCCCTGTGTGCCTCGGTCGTATGCAGTCCTGATTGTGGCGCTCACCTGCACGGCGCCAAACACGCATACGACCATCATTGGCACCAAGGCAGAAGCGACTCTCATCGCTGAAGACGACACGTCTCCATTCGTCCCTCCATTCACGCCTGTCGCGACACCACTGGAGGCGGGCTGCACGATGTTGGGGCGTGAGCGGAAGACGGCCTAACGGTGTGCGGGACCGTAGCCCAGCTTCATGGAGACGGTTGCGAATGGTCCTCGCCGATACCCCAGGAGCAACAGTGTCCCTAATTTGCTGGGAAGTGGCGGTGCGGTCCCCTACGGCACTGCGTAGGATCCTACGGTCTTGGCGTGCATCCGTGCGTCGCTGCGGTCCGGTCCCAGGTCGACGGGCACGTGCACCTTCCGCCGACCACTGGCGACAACATCGATGTACTGTGGAGACCTCACGCCCCACGTGTTGAGCAATTCGGCGGTACGTCCACCCGGCCTCCCGCATGCCCACTATACGCCCTCGCTCAAAGTCCGTCAACTGCACATACGGTTCACGTCCACGCTGTCGCGGCATGCTACCAGTGATAAAGACTGCGATGGAGCTCCGTATGCCACGGCAAACTGGCTGACACTGACGGCGGCGGTGCACAAATGCTGCGCAGCTAGCGCCATTCGACGGCCAACACCGCGGTTCCTGGTGTGTCCGCTGTGCCGTGCGTGTGATCATTGCTTGTACAGCCCTCTCGCAGTGTCCGGAGCAAGTATGGTGGGTCTGACACACCGGTGTCAATGTGTTCTTTTTTCCATTTCCAGGAGTGTATATACTGCCACAAGAATTTATTATACTAAAATTATAGTTTAACTTTTTTTGCAAAATAAGGAAAACAGTTAAAAAAATTTACACTCCCAGAAAAAAAACTTGAGTTAAAATTGTAATAACTGTAATGCACAGTTTAGTTCTTTCTGAAAGCATGCAGTAATTTACAGACTTTCACTAATTCCTCATCTCTCTTGCCTCCTAAATTATTCCTTAATTTTGTCCAAACAGGCCCTTAGCTGCCAGGACATCCGTACCTGATGGCAAGGAGAGGTGGCTGCGGCACTCGCGAGCTCTCAGGGAACTGAAGAAGTAGTAGTCAGTTGTTTTCCTTCCAAGAAAATGATTTGAAAGTCAGTATTACAGAGATTTTTAATAGAGTCGGAAGCGGAACTTTTATATGCTTGCTTAAAAGTCGCCATTCGTCTTCCAAAACATTAAAAATACTGCGTACCATCAGATACAGCCCCCCTCCCTCCCCCCCCAAGAAAACTATTATCTGGGCGCGCTTCCTTAGGTGGAGAACATTCCCTCAATGGATGCAGTGCTGGAAGGACAAGAAACGAGTCTCCTCGCAAATGCAATAAATCCTGTTGGTAATATTGGTAATTTTTTGCTGTTTTCAGATTCATTAACTTCCACCATTTGTTTGGGTAGAACTGTGTTACAGTTGCATCAGAAACATAGTGACAGTAAAACAATCAGAATTGGCAATCTTAAAAGACGTAACACTTGCAATCCACTCTCGATGCATCTCTGTCAGACTGCTGCACTCCTTTATTGTTCAGCTGTTAATCTTATCCCTCTGAATCTTAGATCTAACATATTAGCAAGTTAATGACAGGGTTCTGGTGCTTGTACCTTTCGTTTTTGTTGCATTCTTGTAGAATTCCATATGAATTCACCAAGCATGTAAGAATGGGTTCTTATTTTGAATCCACTTTAACCCACTGAGTTAAAAAAAATTCCTAAGCTTCTCTCAACCCTGATGCACAATGAAGCCTATGGATCATAGTTTCTCTGTAATAAGAAAAAATAAATTTATTGTTGGGCACATAATTCGAAAAGTTACTTATTTTCTTCTCAAGAGCATTCCGATATGATAGCTCAGTTATTATTACGCATTCACCAGTTTAGTTCCACGAATATACATAGGAATCTGTGAAGGTTATGGAAATAACATAGAATTATTGCAAGTGATACACAAAGTAAGGATGGAATTAGGAGTTGTGGTGGATAAAAGGACTTGTTAAACATTAAAGTACGACAGACACAACATAAGCGAACCAAGTGAAACGTAATATACAGTTTGATGCAGTCGATGAAAGGCTTCTTAAAAAGAAAGATAAACTTTTTAACAGCATATATTGTTTTGAAAGTGAAAAATGTAAATGTACACCAGTAAGTGAAATAGCGCGAGTTATTAAATCCAGATATCACAGGGAAAATATGCAGCAGAATAGACTATAAAAATTTGCACTAGATATGAGAGCACATAAACTGAAACGAGCGTATCAGCCGAGAAAAAAAAATGCGTATCTAGAAAAATAAATCTAAATCATTACACCACAGTAATCTGTATGCTTAACGATGAACTATGAGGTACTGCAAAGTTGAGTTTTTATAAACATAATGGGTTCAATACAAACTACCGATGGTTGGAATAAGGAAAATAATGACGAGATCTACTCGTATAATCGGAAGTAAATCAGAATTAATAGCTAAGTAAAGCTTATTATTCTTTGACCAAATCCACCGCATGTATTAATACAGGCTATCAAAACAAATATTTCTTTATTTCTGCAAAAATTATCAGTGAATCGGAACTCCGAAAAGAAACCTTTCTAACGATAAAATAGCCGATTTAGAAGAATTTAGGGGCAGAATAAGAAACTGAGGATGATATTGACTTAAAAATGGAAAAGACAATATGGGGAAAAATATAGAATCGTACTGTAAAAATAGGAAACAACAGAAAAAGAATAGGAGCTGAAGTTGTTAGGTAATACCAACTGGTCAACACTGAGATAAAAACAAACGTATGTAACAATTACCTATACCTGTTACTTACAAATTATAATACTACAGAAAAACCTAACACGAAAAATAAGAAAGAAAAACCATTCCAAAATGTGCGTTATCAATATGGTTTTCTGTGGAAGTTTTGATGTACCCTCTTCTACTGCCGAACAGAAAGATAGTGGAGCCTCACAATTCCCCACTGTCCACCTTAATGGTGTCTCAATCGAAAAATGGTTGAATGTGTGACATGTGTATTAGAGTCACTACAGAATAAATGTGACAACAGTACATGTTATCATATACGTAGTTTGGTCTTTTTCTTCTCCATCGGACTAAAAGTGCTTGTACATTACTAACAAGGTTAAAATTTGTGTTGGTTCAGGTTTCAAACACATGTCTCATCTAGTTGATATGTGTGGTATTTAGGATACTGATACATCTCTCCTGCCATTCTGTGGATGAAGGATCGCCAACAGAACCTTCGCACACCTTAGGATGGGTGGAGACTCCAGTATATATACCCTCTACGAAATGTCAGATAACGGTTTGTACAAAGAACATAGAATGTGTTCCAACAGCCGTATCACCTCATCGACGAATCTTACCAGCGTAGACTCGCCTTTTTAGCAGTCACCTTGTTCAGCTAAAACTAGTACTAGCCCGTAGCGCTGTAGACACAGCAAATTCGGAAACGTATACATCAGAGTAATGAGAATCCGACAGAGAAAAGTAATGTCAAACAGTGGAATTTTATCTTGAAAGTCTTCCAGTGGTCCGTGTTTACATAAAAATAACAACGTGGGATTGTGGCTTCGTGCATATGTAAAACACTCTTGTTTTATTTATTAACTTTCCGGAACTAATTTCAGCGACAACATCGCCAACATCAGTGGGATTTTCCTCATTCAAAAACATTCTGAATTAGCCTCGTTGTAATCATTACAAAACATTATTACATGTGTACTATTTGGTTCCTAATATTGTGTTCTGTGAATAGTTATATAATACATTATTTACTTTAAGTCTCTGCATGATTTGTACGTTTGTTACCGCTATTTACAATGCATTTCCTTTATTTTTGTTACCATTTATTCGGAATACAGTACGTCATCTGTATCTGCACCAGAGGCTGTTACTAAAAAATATAAAAATGTGAAAAAATATACGTCAGTGTTACGTTATTGGGAATTGCGGTAGTCTAAAGGGTACAGGTATCGTGTGCACTAAGTTGGTATCTAATGTGTCTTGTACTCACGTTCGTTGGTCGGTTTGCAGTTGCTTTTAGTTGTATAAAACATAACTTTTAGATCTTGGTCATGTTTCGAAAGAATTATGGCATCTTGCTGTTCACGTGCGTCGCGAGAATGTACTACGTATTGTGAGAAGGTTTTGAAAATTTTAGCTGGAGTTCTGACTACTTCTGTTCTTTATTTAGTCTCTGTGTGTGTTGCGAGAGCAATTACGTGTGTCTACATGTGTGTTGTTCCTGTTCTGTCATGAGTCCGTTCTCTTAAGGCCGTGAAGAGTGAATTGTTGTAAACAGGTTATGTTTTCATTTATCATAATTTTCCCTCCCACTATAGCCTTTTGTATTTAATAATTCTCCTCTATTGTTAGTTTTCGGTGTAAACTGTTGCTGTGTGTCACCATATATAGATTATTTTCGATATTAATGGAGCGGTGGTTTTTATTCATTAGGCGTTCTGCGAAAATTGGGCGTGTGCTGTGTGCTTCGAAAGTGGGATGCGTATTCTCACTCTTCAGAGATTTAATGTACTTTGTGTACCTTGTTCTAAAGTGTCTGCTTGACATGTATGTTGGTATATTCTTGCATTGTTGAATTTGTCTGAAATTCTTTTTTGCGAGCTTAGCCTTTGTTGAACAGTGTTGTTCGTCGTAAATATTACTGGGATCACCTGCTTTTTCTGTATCTTACTATTGTATGTTAGTGTGTACAATCTGTTTCTTTTTCCTGAAGTGGAGTGGTCTGCTGTACTGTCTGTGTATTCTGCCTCTGTGTGTTAGCTCCTTTTCTTATGCTCTTGAGTAGGTGGTCACTGTCATTATCTTTCATTTTTGTCTTGATTTTTAGCTTATTTATGTGTCTGTTTTCCATTTATTTTCAACATAACTTGTCTAATTATATTTAGTTTACGTGTGTAGTTTTCCTGTTTAAGAGATGTTCTCTTTATCCTGTGCAGCATGTGTGTGAAGCGCGTATTTATGAACTGACGAGTGTTTGGGTGAGCTATGGATAAAAGTGCTTGTGGATGTGGGTTTTCCGTAGTTTTGAATTTGTTGTTGCTTATTGTTTCTGAGAACTCTAAGATACAGGAAATTTCGTTTTTTATTTACTTCAGTTTCCAGTGTGAAGTGTATTTGTGTGTGTTCTGTGCTGATGTTGCTGTGTAGATCTTCTATCTTTTTTGTGTTTCATCTATGAGGCAGATTATGTCATTCACATATCTTTACCAGCATATTATTTTGTACACTTCTTGTTTCACACTGTGTTTCAATATGTTACTATATAATCCAAAAACGTTGGCTAAATTTTCACTGATGGAGGAACCATGGGTAGTTCCCCTTGTTGCAAATAGAAGTTGTTGTTGAAAGTGAAATGAATTCATTTTGTGTTTAGCCAAAGGACGGAGGACATTTCATTTATTTGTATGTCTGGGAATTTCTTGCTGTTCAGATGTTATTCTAGTTTCTTCTGTGGATATATGTACGTATATGGATGTAATGTCAAATGGTTCAAGTTTTGCTGTTGGGATGGGGGCGGGAGGTGAACCCTTGGAAGGCTTGATAAAGGTGGAACTTTACGATTCTTTTGTTTCAGTATTTTTGCCTGATTTTGTGTGTGGATGTCTGTTCCCTCGAAACGATAAAAATATAATGCACTCATCGGGAGGGTGGACAAAGGGAACTCTCTGGTTAATAACAAATGCAGAATACATCGATAAAGCAAAAATTCTTCGATGAAAATAAAATAACCACGCTAACCAATGACCCAACTTAAAATATACCAAAAGAAAGAGAACTCTGTCAAAAAGTAACACATTCATCCTCACCACATCAAGAAAAAGAAACAGATGGTACACACTAATGTAGAATAATAGAACAGCACCTCTACAACTAAAAAAAACAGAAAAAGCAAGGCATCCCAATAACATTAAGAACAAACGACACAGTTGAACAAAGGCTGACACTACAAAAAAGTATTTCAGACAAATTCAGTGATTCACATGTAACAGCTGTCAAGCTGAATACACAGAACAATAGGACAAAGAAGCAGCAACTTCTGAAGAAGGTGCATAGAGCATAGGAGATCTTTGAAGACTGACAACATACATCCCGCTTTCGCAGAATACCTAATTAATAAAATGCACCACCTCATTAATATCGAAGCTAATTTGCACATCATTAAACTAACAACAGGAAAAAATTATTACATACAAGAGGCTATAGTGGGAGGGAAAAACATAATAATTGAAAACACAGCTCTTGGCAACAGCTCAATCTTTACAGCTTTAAGAGAACTGATACATGACATGATCAGGAACAACAGTCGTGTATGTACACATCATCGCTCTCGCATCACTCACAAAGACATAAATACAGAACAGAAGTCGTCAGAACCCTAGCTACAATTTTCAAAACCTTCTCGCAATTATGTGATACATTCTCGCGATGCACGTGAACAGCAAGTTTCTGTAAATCTTCTGAATCATGACCAAGGTGTAAATGTTACGTTTTTTCTATATTTAAAAGAAATTGCACGGTGCCTAACGAACGTGAGTACATGACACGTTACGCAGCAACTTACGCACATGAAACCTGTACTCTTTACGGTACCGCAATTGCCAATAGCGTAAAGCCGACGTATATTTTTTCACTTGTTCATATTTGTTAATAACAGCTGCTCATGCAGATGCGGATGAAGTACTGTGTGTCGAAGAAACTGTAGCAAAAAGACAAGAAATGTGACGGGAATTGCAGCAACAAACGTAGAAACCATGCAGTGACTTAAAGTAAGTCCGATATTATAAAACTGTTCACAGAATACAGTATTTGTAATAATATATTGTCATGTTTACAACGACGCTAATTTTGAATGTTTCCAGTGCAGAAATACCCACTGATGTTGGCGATATTGTCGTTGAAACTAGTTTCGGAAAGTAATTAATTAATAAAATAGTTTTTTCTTGAAGGAGGACCCACAATTCCATATTAGTCGGGAGAAGTTGTGTGTCGGTCTTCTGGGTATGTTGTTCAGTTGGCATAAGTACCTCTCAAGTTTGTCGTTGGTATCAGGCACCATAGTTAACCTTTCACAAAAAGAATTAAATTAACGAACTTGTTTTTGGTCCCATGTTAAATAACTGTGACATGACCTGTCCTTCAGTTGTCTATCGACACACACTATGGTGCAATGGTTTGTACGCCTGGATGTAAAACACGAACAGGGAGTAACACACGGGTGGTTCACATTCCGGCAGGGCAGGTGACTCGGCACCATCGGCGTCAGCTCCTGCGCTGGAAGCGGCGGTGGACGCAGCGAGGCGCCACTAATGAAGCGGACCGCCGCCCCTCGCCCCCCGGAGCCCTTTACATTCCAGCGCACCCGCTACCCCCGCCTCCTCCAAATTACGCATGAGTAACGATTGTCACAAATCAAGTTGCCGCCCTCTCCCAGTCTCCACGCCTATATTAAGATGATTCACTACCGTTAGGCTGCACCGCAGGTTCGAGTTCATCTTCTTGCTCTAATAACCGAGTTAGTATCTGGAATAGTGTAAGAGTCTACTAAAGATACGATCCCATATTTTCATATAACTAATTAAGTCGCACTGTTTTGTCTGCATCACCGACTGTGAAGTCCAATTTTTTTGTCTATAGTGAAATCATTGTAGTTTCGTGTCATGAGACATGCATGCTCTGTTCCTTGACTGCTTCAAATCCGTCTGCATCGTTACTCTGCAAACCACCTGACGGTGTGTGAGTGAGGGCATATCCGGTACCACTAACTGATCCCTCTTCTCAGTTCCACTCGTGAGTGGCCCGTTGAAAGTATGACTATCGATAAACTTCTGTAATAGCACTAATTTCTCGGATTTTCTCAGTGTGGTCATTTCGCGAGACTTGCGTGGGAGGAAATAATGTGTTTCTCGACCTTTCTCGGAGCGTATTCTCTCGGAATTTCTATAGCAAAACCTGTCTGCGATGCACACCGCCTCTTTTATGGTGTGTGCCGCTGGCCTTCTTTGAGTGTTTGCGTAACGCCGTCACGCCGACTGAACGATCTCTTTGGAACTTCGTTGTAACTTCCCCATCTCTACTGTTTATCGCACAATCGTTTTGTAAGCCACTTATTCTGTGTATGAATTACATTTCCATAAAATATCAGCCTGGGATCTGCTTCCTAGCATGTGTTTTATATGGTCATTTAACTTTACATCACTCCGGGACGTTACTCCTCAGTATATGTCGGTAATTATTGTTTCCAGACCTTTGACACGAATGGAGTAATTATAAAATTCTGTTTGTTCCTCTTCATAGTTGACGGTGATTTGTTGGGAAGAATAAGTCCATTTTGTTCATGAAATATGACTTATATACTGAGGCGCCAAAGAAACTTATTAGGCATGCGTATTCAAATACAGAGATGTAGGCGGAACACAGCACTGCGGTTGGCATCGCCTTTATAAGACAACAAGTGTCTGGCGCATTTGTTAGATCGGTTACTGCTGCTACAATGGCAGGTTATCAATATTTAAGTGTATTTGAACGTAGTGATATTGTCGGCTCGCGAGCGATAGGGTACAGTATCTCCGAAGTAACGATGAAGTGGTGATTTTCTCGTACGACTGTTTCACGAGTGTGCCGTGAATACCAGGAACTCGGTTAAACGTCAAATCTCCGACGGAAAATGATGCTGCAAGGACGGGACCAACGACGACCGAAGAGAATCGTTCAACGTGACAGAACTGCAACCCTCCCGCGAATTGATACAGATTTCAGTGCTGGACCATCAACAAGTGTCAGCGTGCGAACCAGTCAACGAAACTCGTGTACCTTTGATTACATCACTACACCGACATTGGACTGTTGATGACTGGAAATATGTTGCCTGGTTGGACGAGTCTCGTTTCAAATTCTACAGAGTAGATGGACGTGTACGGGTGTGGAGACAACCTCATGAATTCATGGATCCTGCATGTCAGCAGGGGACTGTTCAAGCTAGTGGAGTCTCTGTAATGGTGTGGGGCGTGTGCAGATGGAGGGATACGGGATCCCTGATACGTCTAGATACGAATCTGACAGGGGACACGTACGTAAGCATCCTGTCTGATCACGTGCATCTATTCATGTCCATTGTGCATTCCGACGGACTTGAGCAATTCCAGCAAGACAATGCGACACTCCTCACGTCCGGAAATGTTACAGAGTGGGTCCAGAAACACTCTGCTGAGTCTAAACACTTCCGCTGGCCACCATACTACCCAGGCATGAACATTATAGAGCATATCTGGGATGCCTTGCAACGTGCTGCAGTATTAAATAAATAAGAAACAATTATACGAATTGGAAATTCTTCAAAGCAGAGAGAAATGGCGTAAGCAAACAAGTTACAGATAGTTGTGCAATACAGTACTGGATTAGAACGCAGAAAAATTAATGAAATCCTCGAATAACTGACGGGAATGCAGCCAGGTGACGTAATCGTCAACCGCCGATATTTCGACAGGAGCGCACCCTGCCATTTTCAAAGCATAACTGCAGAAAGTAATCGCTCTGCTAGGGAATTCAAAACCTCGGCTTGCAGAGAACTTCGACGAAGGATAAAGTACACACACACACACAATGTAAACACAAGCACAATGCTGAACCAAAGATGAGCTAAGTCAGAACTTATCGATAGAGAAGTTAGTAATCAACGGTTGAGGCAGCAGAAACTCAATCGCTCTGTTTTTTTGACAAGGGAGAGAACAGGATTCAGTGCACAATTTAAAAAATAAAGCACCGTCTCTACTTTTGAGGTTACGTGCTAATTTAATTTCAACTGCTTCCTTAATAACACTATCCTAGCAGGCGGAAGTGCATGCCAGAATTCCCGTGTTGTTATATTCCTTAGGATGACCGCCGCCAATACAGTGTTCTGCTATGCAGGATTTGCTCGGCTATTGTAATCGTACGTGCTGCCTATACTCAGTACATCGATCCTCCACAGTCCTGACAGCCAGACCAACATACGACACGCCAAAAATGCAAGGAATACGGTAGACACCCGCCTTACGCAAACCAAGATCTTCCTTTACGGATCCTCCAGAAATATACAGCACGTGTGCTACTCATATAAAACGAATTCTGTAGGTCAGTAAAGTTTTGACAGTTTGTTTATAGACTTTAAATATCTATGTTCTATGACACGTATAAATATCAAGTAAGTGCGGATAAAATAGATTAACACAAAATCGTTTGCTTTAAATTTGTTCTGGATACTTTGCTCAATGGTCGCAATCCATCGAAAACGTCTGGCATGTGAATTGTATCTTGAAAGATTAAAAATGTTATTAGAAATATTTTGCTGAATTTGCAGTCTTTCCAGTTTTACATAATTTTGGTAGTCATTTTAAAGTCTTTTCATGTATGTCAAGATCCCTTTTAGCTCTTTCTTTTTGTCACTGCCGTACCACTTTGGTCATATTTGTATAGGCGTGAAGTGTTCATTATACAGAGATAGCTCGTCATTCTGTTGGTGAAAAATGCTGACTAAAGCGTAGTTTTTGACCCTTGCGATAACTCTAGAGCCCTTGCCGTTTGTTCATTACGTCATTTAAAACTACTACGGATTTGACGACGTAAATGCGGCAACTTCGAACCTGTGACTCTAGACAACAGATAATAAAATTGAAGAAAGCGTCAAGGTTCCCCGAGAAAGTCCTCTAGACAACAGATAATGAAATCGAAAAATGTGTCAAGGTTCCCCGAGAACGTCGTCTTACAAAGTATGAAAGAAAATTTCGAAGATTTACCATGAATGGAAATTACAGGAAAAGCTACCCCACAGTTCATAATTCTCGTACCTAAAAAACGTTTTCTCAGGAAGCGCATATGAACAATTCATTCTCTTATAAGCCGCCTAAATTCCACCCAAGACCCCACATAACGCAAAAGAACGAACCGATTTGCTCAGTTTGACTTGGCCGGAGTAAGTCTGTACTGTTTACATGTTGACCCTGTGCTGTAGAATAGCTACACTATGCCCGTTCTTCCGATAGGTATATTAATGAACGCCAGGCCGAAAGCTGTCAAAACCGCTTAGCCCCTTATGGCTGTGATTAAAATAAGCCGAGATAATACCCTCTGAAAAAACTGCATTTCCGCGCGTTACTTATGGAAATTTTCGTACCGTACACTGTCGTTCACGAGCGGGTAGTAAGGTGCAAACAAGAAATGTATAATAAGTAGATTGTCGAAGGCCAGAAAATGCTTTCTACAGCTAAATATCTCTATTGAAGTTAAATGCTGACGCGGAACTACGCATGAGGTTCCTGAAACAAAATATCTAGGACACTAAATAGGGCGGAAGTGAAACGTGACCTGTGAAGAAAGTATAGAAGTAGAAACTTGTAGAATGTTTAAATGTTCCAAAATGGTTCAAATGGCTCTGAGCACTATGGGACTCAACTGCTGAGGTCATTAGTCCCCTAGAACTTAGAACTAGTTAAACCTAACTAACCTAAGGACATCACACACATCCATGCCCGAGGCAGGATTCGAACCTGCGACCGTAGCGGTCTCGCGGTTCCAGACTGCAGCGCCAGAACCGCGCGGCCACTTCGGCCGGCTGTTTAAATGTGGTGTTTTAGTAGCACGTTGAATATTAGGTGGGTGGCTGACAGAATCCAATGACGTATTACAAAGAAATGAGGGGAAAGAACCCCGTTTTAATTTTGTACCAGATAAGTATATACTTCACTAAGACACGTGCTGTGAAAAACTGCAACAGTAAGTGAACTTGGTCCTAGAAGGAGCAATGTGGGTGAAAATCATGTGTTGCATGAAGATTAAAACGAGCGAAACAATTTTTCTTGGAATGGGGCGTAATAGGATATGTAAAGGAGGATTAACATTAGGAAGAAAGAGGCGGAAAACGACATATTAAACCACTCAGAAATCTGGTGACCCAGAAAGTAAATCTGGAAATTGGCAGCATCACCCATAAGTTGCATGATGATGCGAGTTTGGTAAAGTGGAATATATAAATCAGAGTGAAATCTGAAGCAAGGGAGAACGACCCCTACTCCGGCTATAGACGGACTTAACGTGTTAACGTGTAAGTAGGCTGTTTATGTTTTCTTATTGGCAATGTTACGTAGCGGTCTGTATGAAAATCACTGGCTGTGCTTTGTGCAGTCTGTGGCTAGTTTGCATTGTTGTCTGCTGTTGTAGTGTTGGGCAGCGGCAGCTGGATGTGAACAGCGCATAGCGTTGCGCAGTTGGAGGTGAGCCGCCAGCAGTGGTGGATGTGGGGAGAGAGATGGCGGAGTTTTGAAATTTGTCATGAACTGCTATATATATATATATATATATATATATATATATATATATATATATATATATATAATGATATTAAGGTAAATACATTGTTTGTTCTCTATTAATATCTTTCATTTGCTAACTATCCCTATCAGTAGTTAGTGCCTTCCATAGTTTGAATCTTTTATTTAGCTGGCAGTAGTGGCGCTTGCTGTATTGCAGTAGTTCGAGTAACCAAGATTTTTGTGAGGTAAGCGATTTGTGAAACGCATAGGTTAATGTTAGTCAGGGCCATTTTTTTTGTAGGGATTTTTGAAAGTCAGATTGCGTTGCGCTAAAAAAATATTGTGTATCAGTTTAAGCACAGTCTTATGTATAATTGTTCAAAGGGGACGTTTCAAACGTTAACATGAAATCCAAACCACGATATTACTTACGGTAATTTTTTTAGCCCAACGATTGAGAACTGCCAGCGGTACAGTCCTTAGAGCAACTGAGAGCCAAAAGCGGAATCTGACGTTTGTATTCGCTCGTTCACCAGACTAGCCACCAATAACATACACGAATTTTACTGTCTCAAAAATATAGCATGTTTTTGTGATCTGTTGGTTTTTTGTACAAGTTTAATTATGCTATTTCATATATGAAGTGAACACAATAAAGATGATTTAAAAACTGTGCGTCAAACATGAATCTTAAAATTATCTTACGGCTCTCCGGTGTGCAAATAAGAATTTGTTTGTGGGTAGTGGTACATGGCCTTTTGAGTTGACGTACGCAGACAAGCCTCATTTGAAGAAATGGCTAACTGAGAAACAAAACATTCACGTATCGATATAAGCGGGTTGATCTTAAGTCATTAAATCGAAAAAAATGGTTCATATGGCTCTGAGCACTATGGGACTCAACTGCTGTGGTCATAAGTCCCCTAGAACTTAGAACTACTTAAACCTAACTAACCTAAGGACAGCACACAACACCCAGCCATCACGAGGCAGAGAAAATCCCTGACCCCGCCGGGAATCGAACCCGGGAACCCGGGCGTGGGAAGCGAGAACGCTACCGCACGACCACGAGATGCGGGCCATTAAATCGAGAACGAAAGGATGAAGACGTATGGGCCTATTGATAATGTTAAGAGATGGCGATATTATAATTCCCACGAGTGCAGTGATCCGGTGTTACGATTTTGTAGCACTTTTCCGTAGTCACTTGCGCAATGGTTTTGAATGTTCAACCTCGTTTCGATTAGATTCATATTGTTGTGTTATTGACAATGCTTACCGATTCATATTCACTTTGGCCAATTTTACTAGCATGCGAGCAAAGTCACAATTGCTATTTCACATTTTCTAAGTAATAAAATAAATACAATTTTCCTTTATTATCTACGTGTTGTGAAGAAAGGGTAGTATAACAATATTATCTGTTGAATTCTCCTCCCCGTGTTTGTAATCCTACTTCTTTGCTTATAGACCTTAGCCCCTTTTCCTTCATTATCTACGTGTTGTGAAGAAAGGGTGGTATAACAATATTATCTGTTGAATTCTCTTCCCCGTGTTTGTAATCCTCTTCTACTTCTTTGCTTATAGACCTTAGCCCCTCTTCTTCCTTTCTGAAAATGGAGCTTCACCTCTCCTTAACAGCGAGGTCATTACGCGAGAAGTTACGTCCTAGGCGCACGATACTCTTATCGCCCACGACTACTTCAGTTCCTTCACGTTTCCCTACCTTTTCTTCCTTGCAGAAGCGGCTACTGATCTCGTTATGCATACTGGAGGCAATATTGGGTGAAACTAGTTAAAAAGTGAAGTGATGGAGTATGAATTCTCTAAAATCCTCGTTGGTTAAGATCCTTGAGCAGATTTCTAATTGTCAGTGGAGAAGAGAAATACGAAACATGTATACGTTTCCACGGTTTTTGCCATGTGAAACCGTAAAATATCGTAAAAGTACAGGAGTATTTCATTGGCACAACGACACTTGAACACACGAAATAAATAATTAGTTATTCGTCTCATAAATCTATTTCAGTCACAAGAGTTTATTTTTTATTTAAAACCTGTGGTGGCAAGGCACAATAAATAAATATAATAAATTTAGCGATATTTTCACAAAATACTGATGTGTTTCCAATTGGTGACAGCTATTACTAAAAATCGGTGATCACAATGACATATAGCTGTTCGGCGTAAGAAACGGATGGGTATAACCTCCTTACGAAGACAAACGAAGTTGAGAAGAGTACACAAAACTGTGTGGAGGTACAGTTTAAAAAGTGTCATAGCTAACGGCCTGGTTCGGGTAATTCATTTTGAAATTACTTCGGCAGCTGGCGCATCAAAGCTGCTATTTATTTTGTTCAAACTGCATTTCAGATGTTCTCATGAAGACATGAAGGTAAGTAGATCCATATCCAGATATCTGAACAGAAGAATAGTCTGATTTGGTCAATTCGAATCGAACTCCGATCCACCGAGCTAAAAGCCACTGACATTAAAAACTTTACGATCGACACATATTATTCCAGAGATTCATATAGATCTCGATCAACATTATCCGTAACACACCTCTGGAATGCTTTCGCAACGTCATTTTAACGTGTCGTGCTGTATTATATGAAGCAAGAAATAACCTATACGAAGAATAAGTTCTCCTTCGTTTGGTACAAGAAAAGTAGGAACTTTCTCTGCATTAGAAGCTTGTAAAGATATTGTTTCTCGACTTGTAAGACAGGATAGACTTGAGGGAAAGTTAATTGTGTTAGAAAGGATTTTGACGAAACATTTTTTGCTACAGAATGAAACCTTGAAATGCTCCTACCTCTGCTTATCAGACCGGACAGCGTATTCGAATCCCAACATGAATTTTTTAAGTGCATACCGTTTTTCCATGTACAGTAATGTGAAATTGTTTTGATATAGCCAATATATTTTCTGAATGTTACACTCAACCTCGACGTTGCTGTTAAGCTTTAAACGCTTTGTTCTTTCACGATGTAACTAAAAATACCTACTCTCCATTTTATTAAATTGTTCTGAAGATATAAAGAGAGGAAAATTTATAACTCGCCTCTGTACGCCTTTGTCCAAAAAGAAGTGGGTATCAGCCAGATGCGACGGTTTAATCTGGCCTTTTGTTGCGCTCGCGGGCCCTTTTCCTTTGTCTGTGTGTTGTGACGTCCAACCTTCAATAGGTGCCTGTCACAGCAGTTGCAAATTCCGTGCGTGTTCTCCTGGTGTGCCCGCAAAACTTCTCCACTTGTGCAAGCTTTTGATATACTTGATGGAGTGAAAATAGAAGCGCCATTTCTAGAGTCAGGAGTCTGTTGTGGATACGTACGTTATACAAAAGAGGCAAACTTTTTTTGTACCGTTGTCTGGCTGAATTTATTAATTACAACGTTCGATTTTCTTTCCTTTTTGCTTTCGTAGAAGCATGCCCTGTTTAACATAAGCAATCCATACTCATTGTTCATAAGAATACAGACACAGAACGGAAATTTTGTATTTTTTGGCGATAGAAGCCAAACTCATATGCAAACAAAATGGAAGACGGACTAGTATCCACATTAGATTCAAAAACAATACATGCTCACTAATGAAAAGATGTATTAAATAACAAAATTTCCCACGCTCGTTGTTTTATTTCTTTTCCATGAGGGTAACAGCAGGCACTTAAACTACAACAATGTTTTCAGAGCGCTAAGAGTTCGTGAATGCCGTGGAGTAGTAAGGTAGCGTTCTTACCACGTAGTCCACCACACAGACGCAATAAGTGATACACCTTCGAAAGATATTTGATTTTTCAATTAATACAACTGTTAACGAAGTATATGTTCATGGAAGTTCTCATAGGATTTCTTTCCAGGTATTAGGTGGGTCATTGTCAAATGTTCAAATATGTGTGAATTCCTAAGGGACCAAACTGCTGAGGTCATCGGTCCCTAAACTTACGCACTACTTAAACTGCCTTATGCTAAGAACAACACACACACCCATGCCCGAAGGAGGATTCGAACTCCGGCGGGAGAGGCAGCGCGGGGTCGTTGTCAATGAATGAATGAATCAATGATTGAATGAATGAATTAATGAATGATGCATGAACAAAAAGATTTTATCTCAGTTTAAAATAGTTAAGCGAATAGTGCAGGGAAGTATCGTTTAAATACGGGTTTCTCACTGTGAAATGAGTCACTAATTCTGTCAATTTCTCAACAGTCCGGTTGGTTAGAATAAAAAGAATGTAAGGGAAATCAACAGCAGAGTTGATAGAATATCAAAGTACTGACATTACTAGCTTATCAAAGATGTAGCTGCAACTCAAGAGCACTTAACAGACACCTTTGTAATCCTGTCCAACACAGGTTATAAGGAGTCATCAAAAACTATTAAAACACTGACCTCATTGTCACATCTCTGAATTTCGAGTTCTTAATTATCAGTGACGTATTTCATGGTCTTTAATCTTTGAGCTCCACCACCTCTACGACTGCTGTGCTGACGTCGCAAGAGGGCATATTTGTGTTGTTTGATTAACTGCAACGTCCATGAATTTTCTAGGGACCTATAATTAAGGCGTCCAGTGCTATGACTATACACAGTTCATGAGCGAGTTTCGATGAAATTCTTGGGGAAGTGTGACCGCATCATACGCAATAAAACATATTTTTAAGTCACACTACGCTTGTACTGAAAGTAACGATTATTAATAACATTTATGAAGTGACTGAGACCACGTACATTAACTGATGCACTTATTATTCCGAGCAGCGACCTTCAAATTTTTAGATAATAATTACTTCATTCATTCGGGCAGAATATCCAAGTTTGCGTCGATCGGCATTAAAATCATACCATATCTTTCTTAAGTTTAACACTGGTCGGAGCCGCGCGGGATTAGCCGAGCGGTCCAAGGCGCTGCACTCATGGACGGTGCGGCTGGTCCCGGTGGAGCTTCGAGTCCTCCCTCGGGCATGGTTGTGTGTGTTTGTACTTAGGATAATTTAGGTTAAGTAGTGTGTAAGCTTAGGGACTGATGACCTTAGCAGTTAAGTCCCATAAAATTTCACACATATTTGAACATTTGAACACTAGTCGGATTTTAATAGAACCGAGCCAATATGACATGATCTGTGCATAAGGAGGGTTCCACTGCAAGTTAAACCAAGGGCAAGCAACAACTGTGAGTTATTGAGTAAAGAAAGAAAAGGACTCCTCAACAAATATCTACCACTCCCATGGCAGCCGCACCACTTTGGCGTTGAGAATACGTACGAGAACATTAGTTTAACAGGCTGGTTTAACTACCGTGCTGAACCGGGTACACTGAAGCATGCCCGCGGCTAAAGGTTACAGAGGACTGGCGGCGCTTACCAGTCCCCAGCCAAACCCGTATCCAGCCAGTCACCATTTGCGAAGGACACACACGGACGTGGTGAGTTCCTCTCCCACCCCACCCCTCCTTCTCCCCCCTCCAAGACACACCGGTGCATGAGCGACGCTTCGTTGCTGTGTGTGGGAAGGCAAATGTTATATTGTGGCCCTTTCAGTGGGGACTGCCAGAGAGAGCTGCTTGCTTACAGGTGGGAATACATGTGAAACACATGTGAGGCCAGTCTCAAAGTGCTATTCCTCCATGGAATTGCTTACTAGGTTTTGTTGTTGAAGAACATGGATAATTTCGGAGATGTTGTACACAGATTTGTCTGAACAAATCATTGCGAGGATTCCATGCTACATTGGAGGTAATACACGACAGATCCTTTTCTTAAACGGCTCGCAGCAACTAGAATGAGAAAACTGGAGCAAAGGTAATCAGACTATATTTAAGCGCGATACGAATTTTGTAGAAAGTAAAAAAAGGAAATCCTCTCCTGGCATATCTTTGTTTACTAAGTGTTGCACACGTTGCATCCAGAGCTTTTGATGAATCCGTTGCGTGACAAGACACCGTAGCGATGGAAGGAGCGGGAGGGAGGGGAAGAAAGCGCGGATGCCGCTTGTAGTTGAACAGTAGAAGGCAAGTCTCTGTGCGCTGATTTGATAACGGAAACCGCACGCGGAAACACACTGAAAACAGTAGCATTTTAAACCCTAAATTCAAAAGCTGTGTACCATCGCAGTATTAGGTAACTACATACACTTGTGAGCTTCGGAAATGTAACGGTAATTTGACTTGCGTAATAAATGATGCACAACACTTTATAACTTTTAGCAACAAGTGTATATGTCACGATTGTCAGTACACTTTGAAAAAATCACATTGTGCATTTCGCTACTAACTGAGTGTTATTTTTTATTACTCCGTGGACTAAGGAAACTGGGTAACGTTTTTCGCACATCATACTGCGTTGAGCAGTGAGAGTAGGCGACCCAGGGTACGAGCGTTAAGGCGTAGGCTACGACATCACTGTAGTGCACCTGCTTCTGCCTGAGCCACGTAGTGATCGAGACACGCACATTTCGTAGTACTAAAGAGTGAAGCATTTCCTCTGGGAGTTGAATTTGCTCTGACTCAACGGTCCGAAACACCTCAGTATTTCACTGCTACAATTCTTCCTTCATGTTAGTTCATTCTTCGTCATGCTTACGTCATGTTAGTTCTGTATTTCCTTTCCTCTGCTGTGTTTCTTTACACCCTGGAACTATGTTCTCTGGGCCACTTTTATTTGCCCCACAATATATAATACTAGTTTTCTTCCTAGATTCTTAGATATAAGAATAACTAAAATTATAATTAGGTTGTTTTTTAGCAAAAGTACCTTAAAATTTAGTTAACCAGCTGTAAATTCTTTGCTAGAATTATTATTTCCTTACGTACAATCAATTCCCAGCGATACTACTGGTAAACCTGGGATTGTTCGATTTGTATGGCACCCTGCAAAGCAGATGTTTCTATCACTCATGCACAATCTAGTACCACAAGTCTGGCACATATACACTCCTGGAAATGGAAAAAAGAACACATTGACACCGGTGTGTCAGACCCACCATACTTGCTCCGGACACTGCGAGAGGGCTGTACAAGCAATGATCACACGCACGGCACAGCGGACACACCAGGAACCGCGGTGTTGGCCGTCGAATGGCGCTAGCTGCGCAGCATTTGTGCACCGCCGCCGTCAGTGTCAGCCAGTTTGCCGTGGCATACGGAGCTCCATCGCAGTCTTTAACACTGGTAGCATGCCGCGACAGCGTGGACGTGAACCGTATGTGCAGTTGACGGACTTTGAGCGAGGGCGTATAGTGGGCATGCGGGAGGCCGGGTGGACGTACCGCCGAATTGCTCAACACGTGGGGCGTGAGGTCTCCACAGTACATCGATGTTGTCGCCAGTGGTCGGCGGAAGGTGCACGTGCCCGTCGACCTGGGACCGGACCGCAGCGACGCACGGATGCACGCCAAGACCGTAGGATCCTACGCAGTGCCGTAGGGGACCGCACCGCCACTTCCCAGCAAATTAGGGACACTGTTGCTCCTGGGGTATCGGCGAGGACCATTCGCAACCGTCTCCATGAAGCTGGGCTACGGTCCCGCACACCGTTAGGCCGTCTTCCGCTCACGCCCCAACATCGTGCAGCCCGCCTCCAGTGGTGTCGCGACAGGCGTGAATGGAGGGACGAATGGAGACGTGTCGTCTTCAGCGATGAGAGTCGCTTCTGCCTTGGTGCCAATGATGGTCGCATGCGTGTTTGGCGCCGTGCAGGTGAGCGCCACAATCAGGACTGCATACGACCGAGGCACACAGGGCCAACACCCGGCATCATGGTGTGGGGAGCGATCTCCTACACTGGCCGTACACCACTGGTGATCGTCGAGGGGACACTGAATAGTGCACGGTACATCCAAACCGTCATCGAACCCATCGTTCTACCATTCCTAGACCGGCAAGGGAACTTGCTGTTCCAACAGGACAATGCACGTCCGCATGTATCCCGTGCCACCCAACGTGCTCTAGAAGGTGTAAGTCAACTACCCTGGCCAGCAAGATCTCCGGATCTGTCCCCCATTGAGCATGTTTCGGACTGGATGAAGCGTCGTCTCACGCGGTCTGCACGTGCAGCACGAACTCTGGTCCAACTGAGGCGCCAGGTGGAAATGGCATGGCAAGCCGTTCCACAGGACTACATCCAGCATCTCTACGATCGTCTCCATGGGAGAATAGCAGCCTGCATTGCTGCGAAAGGTGGATATACACTGTACTAGTGCCGACATTGTGCATGCTCTGTTGCCTGTGTCTATGTGCCTGTGGTTCTGTCAGTGTGATCATGTGATGTATCTGACCCCAGGAATGTGTGAATAAAGTTTCCCCTTCCTGGGACAATGAATTCACGGTGTTCTTATTTCAATTTCCCGGAGTGTATTTGATACGAGTGGAATGTCTCACTGTGGTACACAATCCACACCTAGATATTACGTATCCAGGCAAACATGAAGTTTCATTTATGCGTTCAGTTTGTGGAATGTATGATTAGTTACAGCGGGTGCATCGTCCTTTATTTACTCTTGTTTTAGTGTACACAAGGACAGCAATGCTTGCAGCTCATTCTAACTTCTGCGTTAATGTCGCACAGGATAGACCCACAATAACGACATGTCAAGTTAATCGGTGCCACCATTTCACTTTCATTGCCACTCCCGGAGGCTACTGACGTCTCGATCACTGGTTAATTGAGGCAAAGCTGTTGTACCGTGTCACGGTAAGGTCAGCAACGCGCAGCTACCATCCGATAACCGAGAAGAGGAGATGGCTCTACACTTACATGCCTCAGGTTAAAGACTGGTTGTCCAAATGTTTATTTTGTTAGCACGAGAGTTGACATGTAGTAATGATGTATGGCACACAAAACGTAGTTTTAAAGACTCATTAACACTTGCCGTTTACAAAATTGAATTTCTCTGATCTGTGTAGCCACAAACGAAAATATCGTACAGGTGGCGGAGCGCACAAGAAGCATGAGGTATAACGACAATTTTAAACGAATGAGTGTGTTATTCACCACCGAGCACTGGAGATGAGTGTTTGACGTCGGTCATGGTCCTGCTATCACACCGCTAGTACGCTACGTAAGAAAAGGGTAAAGTCGGTGCCGTGATCCCGTTACTGCGCTGTGGACCAGGCTGGGGTTGCAGTACAGCCTTTATTCGCCGCAGCGCTGGAAAGGGGAGGGTGTGGGGTCCATTGCCCCGACCGCCATTTACCAACAGAAAAGAACCGTGGTATCGTTTAATAGCAGGCTAAGTGATCATAGGGCCGTTCTAGAAGGTCTAAAGCAGGTGAAATAAAATAACAAAAGATATAGAAAGAAACTCTCTGGAACTGAGCCCGGGACCTCAAGGAAATGTAACGCTCTGCCTGTTAGATTACCGCGGCCTATGTAGTTGACCTAAAAAAGTCGGTTTCGCAGAGAAGCACTGAAAAACAAGGGTGAACGGCACGCTTCCAATTGCTGTTTCAGCATTACAATCTTAAGGAAATGGGGATTTTCGTAAAAGAAAAATGGCTCTGAGCACTACGCGACTTAACTTCTGAGGTCATCAGTCGCCTAGAACTTAGAACTAATTAAACCTAACTAACCTAAGGACATCACACACATCCATGCCCGAGGCAGGATTCGAACCTGCGACCGTAGCGGTCGCTCGGCTCCAGACTGTAGTGCCTAGAACCGCACGGCCACTTCGGCCGGCTTCGTAAAAGCTCGGGAGCCTCGTGGCACTGATTCCACCTAAATCGAAGTAGAAGAATACACTCTTATTTTGGTCGCTGTGTTTTCTCTTTTTTCTTTGTTATTGCTCTTGACAAAGTGTTTCGCTTTAATAGCGTTATCAGACCAAAATCTGTCGTACAGAGAGCTAACAATAAAAGGATGGAACGAACTTTTATGTCGACGATGTTCCGAATAATTGTGGCGACCCATAAGTAGATTACATTTCTTATAGATACATAGTATCTAGTCAAACCACCGTGCGATGCATTACAAAGTAAACGTGTTCTACCACCAGGCTGCTGTAGTGAAATGCGTACGCTATAGCACGTATGATTTTCCACATCTTTTATGTGGATAAGTTATTCCCCTCCGAAACATTTTAATTACAGAAGAACATTTAAAAATCATTGGGACATTATTGGGCGTCGAAATATGTGCGACCTGAATGACATGGCATTGCACTTACAATATAAATTTTTCATATATTAATAAGACCGTAATTGTTACAGGCACAGAAAAAATGTAAGACTGTAATTTTTACAGATGCAGAAAAAACATAAGACTGTAGTATTAATAAACAACTGTAGCTTGTGGTGTAGCATATATAGAGGAACATGTATAGGGGACTTTATTTTGAGACCGAGAGACGAAAGACGAAATAAAGTTCTCTGTACGTATTCCTCTATACGTGTAACAACGCTAGCTATAGCTGTTTGTTAATATTGCAGTCATGTAATAGTTTGCACCCTATAGGGAGAGACGGGTCATATACAATATGTACAACAACCAAGAGGGAATAATAAGCGTGGACGATCAAGAACGAAGTGCTCGTATTAAGAAGGGTGTAAGACAAGGCTGTAGCCTTTCGCCCCTACTCTTCAATCTGTACATCGAGGAAGCAATGATGGAAACAAAAGAAAGGTTCAGGAGTGGAATTAAAATACAAGGAGAAAGGATATCAGTGATACGATTCGCTGATAACATTGCTATCCTGAGTGAAAGTGAAGAAGAATTAAATGATCTGCTGAACGGAATGAACAGTCTAATGAGTACACAGTATGGTTTGAGAGTAAATCGGAGAAAGACGAAAGTAATGAGAAGTAGTAGAAATGAGAACAGCGAGAAACTTAACATCAGGATTAATGGTCACGAAGTCAATGAAGTTAAGGAATTCTGCTACCTAGGCAGTAAAATAACCAATGACGGACGGAGCAAGGAGGACATCAAAAACAGACTCGCTATGGCAAAAAAGGCATTCCTGGCCAAGAGAAGTTTACTAATATCAAATACCGGCCTTAATTTGAGGAAGAAATTTCTGAGGATGTGCGTCTGGAGTACAGCATTGTATGGTAGTGAAACATGGACTGTGGGAAAACCGGAACAGAAGAGAATCGATGCATTTGAGATGAGGTGCTATAAACGAATGTTGAAAATTAGGTGGACTGATAAGGTAAGGAATGAGGAGGCTCTACGCAGAATCGGAGAGGAAAGGAATATGTGGAAAGCACTGATAAGGAGAAGGGACAGGATGATGGGACATCTGCTAAGACATGAGGGAATGACTTCCATGGTACTAGAGGGCAAAAACTGTAGAGGAAGACAGAGGTTGGAATACGTCAAGCAAATAATTGAGGACGTAGGTTGCAAGTGCTACTCTGAGATGAAGAGGTTAGCACAGGAAAGGAATTCGTGGCGGGCCGCATCAAACCAGTCAGTAGACTGATGACAAAAAAAAAAAAAAACGATCTTTATAAAAAGTTTGCATAGTAATTGCAGCGTCATGTGATTCAAGTAGCACATCTTTCGACGCACAGTAACGTCAAATACAAAATGATTTAAAAATTATGTGCTGCAATTAGAAAGCATAAGGAGGAGGATAGCTGTTTCACCTTAAAACAAATAATATGGCAAATTATTTTTGCTGTGCACTGTTCACTACAGCCACCTGGTGGCTTATCACGTTTATTTCGTAACGTACTGTAGGGCGAGAGAAAGTACGACTTTTGAAGTTGACTAAGATGTATTAAACTCTGACTAGATACTATGTATCAACTTATGCGTCACGAAATTGTAGTTCTCTGTACCAAAATTTTGATATGAAGCTCTTAAATCGAAACGCGTACTCGGGAGCAATAATAACAAAAACAAATACAGCTACCAAGACAGGCGTGTATTATTAAGTCAAATGTGTTCACAGACCCGCTAAAAGACTACTTGACTAAAGCAATGTAATAAAACGAAGTATTTAGTGAACCGTTTATCAGAATCGTCTAACGTCAAATCGAGTTCGTTGTGAGTTCATCTCTTTTTCATGTGTCCGCTTTTACGTTATAATTTCCTTAGTTTTAATCTCTCTTATAAATGCAGCAGCATGTCCATTTTTCCATCAGAATAATACCCGGAACTAAAAAGAGGGAGGCCAAACAATTCGTTTCTAATTTCGTAGGTTGCAACCTAAAATTAAAGACTTTGAGATATTTCAGGCTTAACACGATTCGGTTTTTGAGAAAACCGCTCTTAAATTTCAGAACTTACTCAAAACTGAAAATTATTCATCATGATATCTGGGGTCTGTAACCATAAATTTCCCTAAGAATCGAGGAAAGAAAGTGTTGTGGCTGGCCCATAGAGGTACACGCTCGTGAGCGAAAGCGCCGCTGGCATAACGACCAAAGCGGAAGCCAGTGTTCGCTTCCCGAATAAATTCTGCTGTTTTTTTCTGCTCCAAATTTGGTAGGAATTAGGAGGAGTAATAAGGTAAGTAAAACAATAACGAATTCACAGAGTTGACAGAAGTTATAAGGTAGCGATATGCACTTTTACAGGCGGCGGTAATATAGTGCACAGAAGGTGTAAAAGGGCAGTGCACTAACGGAACTGCTGTTTGTGCTCGGGTGTACTCCCGTGAAAAGATTCCCGACGTGATTGTGGCCGCACTGTAAGGAAGCAGCCTACTCACGCCATAGTAAATTCACATCAGTCTTTCCATTGTGTGCCAGCCAGTCCGCTGTAACTAGCTCTGACGTCATAAATGTTGCGCAATACTTTAAAAATCAAGTAAATAACCTAAAACATTTATAGCATGTCAGGAGTAATACTAAATTAATGTTTGTTGAATATCAGTTCGATAACTTTAGCCATTTTCGAAATTTGGACGTTTTTCTGTAAAAATCATTGGCGCAACAGAAAAGAGCTAGAGAGTTAAAAATTTATATTTAGATTCCTTTTTCATCAATATTTAATAGAAACAGTCTTCTGGATCTCACAAATTAAGATTTTAGTTGAAATTCATGATTTTCTGGGTTTTGTATTAAAAATTAAGGAAGCAAGATAGATTAAGTAGGCTAATAAATAAGGCTAGGATGTTTATATTTAAGTAGAATGGAGATCCGCTATAACCATAAAGATGTGAGAAGTTTCATTTGAATAACTATAAAACTATAGCGATAGCGTATCTCCAAAGGGCCAGTTCAGAGCTCGTCTACTGCATGCAGTGTAATTAAATTAATTCTCTCGCCCAAAATATTTAACTTAGCCACGTCAAACTTTTATTATGATTACTTACCTGTGTGTTGAATGCACATTTAAATTGAGAGCTTCATCGGCCATCAGCAAAAGAAGCTATGATTTATTCAATAACTTAATGTGGTGCATTGCTAGCCCAGTGGCTAGTCGGGAGAGCCGATTTGATCAGGCGTTCCCTTAGCCGTCCGCACCGCGGCTTTATATATAAGAACGCTGCGCGAGGAAGCAAGGCCCCAGTTCTCTCCAGACGCTTAATAGCACGCCATCTGTGTCGGGAGTCGCGTCGCGTCGGTATCATTGCTACAAACAGCCTCGGATGCCGTATTAAGTTACTCGAGATACGCGTACCATGAAATCATTTTCGAGTGAAGTGTTAATTCTGGGATGACTATAATTATCGATCTTCAGTTTGCGTATTGTCGTATTTTCACGTGCCGCCACGGGACAAACATTCTACCATTATTTAGCGTGGCGTTTGATGAACCTAATCATCAAATTATGGCGAGCATTCATTTAAACATTTAATTCGGACAGTTATAGTTGCATCAGCGCATTAGACTCTGAACGGCTCTGTTAGATTGTGTGGATTTTTCTTTTCCTTTTCATCTGTGACTTTCAGAGTACAGAGAATTTTTAGAAAATCGTTTTTGATTATGAATCCCAGACAATTTCCTAATTTCTCAGAGCTATAAGCTGCAGCTATAAGTGTGTTTCTCAGATGAAGTGGGCACTAGGAATTCTAATTACAGGCTTCACGTTTTGCTAATCACTTTCTGGTTGCCAATATTGTAGTTAGAGAGCCAGTGTTGAGAACGGCAAAACAACAGCATAAATAATAGGAACACATTTATACAACAGTAAATATTCCACCCGCCGCCCCACATATGGTGCATCGGCCGGGAAATGCAGTGTTTCAACAACCAAACAATTATATAACAGCAAACATAATTCCACCCGCCGCCCCACAGCACGACAGAAATTAACAGACTCTGAACGCAGACTGGCAGTTGGAGATAGACACATAGACACATGGGACATACCATTTCGTAAATTGTTAGAGAATTCAGTATTCCGAGATCCACAGTGTCAAGAGTGTGCCGAGGACAAATGTCAGGCAGTACCTCTCACCACGAAGAACGGTGGCCGACGGCCTTCATTTAACGATCGAGAGCAGCGTCGTTTACGTAGATTTGTCAGTGCTAACAAACAAGCAACACTGGTTGAACATCGCCGAAATCAGTGTGGGACGTACGACGAATGTATCCATTTGGAAAGTTCAGAGAAATTTGGCGTTAATGGGCTATGGCAGCAGACGACCGACACGAGTACCTTTGCTGACAGCACAGCAGCGCCTGCATCACCTTTGCCGGGCTCGTGACCCATATAGGTTGGACCCTAGGCGACTGGATGACAATGGCTTGGTCAGATGAGTCCAGATTCCAGTTAGCAACTGCTGATGGTAGGGTTCGAGTGTGGTGTAGACCTCAAGAAGCCATAGGACCAAGTTGTCAACGGGGCACTGGCTCCGTAATGGTGTGTGCTGTGTTTACGTGGAATGGACTGGATCCTCTGGTCCAACTGAATCGATCATTGATTGGAAATAGTTATGCTCGTTTACTTGCAGACCATTTGCTGCCGAACAAGGATAGAAGTTTTATCGATGACAATGCGCTATTGATTTGAAGATGATTCTGGACAGCTCGAGCGAATTATTTGGCCATCCAGATCGCTCGACATGATTTCCATCGAACACTTATCGAGCGGTCAGTTCTTGGACAAAATCTTGCACTGCCAACATTTTCGCAATTATGAACGGCTGTTCAGGCAACAAGGCTGAATATTTTTCCAGGGGATTCCAACAACTTGTTGAGTCCATGCCACGTCTGCTGCACTCCGCCGAGCAATAGGAGGTCCATCACGATATTGGGAGGTATCCCAGAACTTTTGTCACCTCTGTGTATTGTTCCTCCTGAAGATTCGGCGAAATTTTATATTTAAAATATTTGTTTTTCGTGAATTAATTTTGCTGCGTACCATAAATGCGGTAACAGCGCTTGAAACATCGGTGCCGGCGCATCCGCGCGTTTGGGCAATTCCTACTGGGTTTCGAGAGAAACATTACCATTTTGATGCCTGCAAACAAGCATTGCGCGGATGGCTGTCTGTGGCCCTTTCGGTTAATTCGCAGCAGGCTTATTCGAAACTATTATCGAATAATGCAATGAGACTTAAAATTTTAATTCTTTACTGATCATAGTCGCTTGAGACATTTATTTGCCTACCTTGTGTGTTCTTATTCATTTACTTCCACCGTTAACCCTCCTTTTCTTCCAAATTTCGATATGCGAAAGAAATAAAGATAAATAAGAACTGCAGAAATCGTTTTGGAATCGAAAATGAGTTTCTGTGCACCGGCTAAACGCCCTGGTCGCCACGCCAGTTACTCTTTCGTTTAAGAGCGCGCACCTTAATGGTACGTAAGGGGCAGTCGTAACAGTTTCTTTCCTAGATTTCTAGGAAAATATGCTTTTGAGCACACCATATATGATGATGAAAAATGCTCAATTTTCAATTATCTATCGATCCTGTCAATTTTGAGTCGACAGCACGTCATTTATGGATGAAATTCTCAAAACCAGAGCGCTGTTGAGCCTAAATATTTTATATTCATTCATTTTACCTTGTACACAAGTGACCTGCCGAATATGAGCTGAATCGTTTGGCCGTTTTCTAAGGCCTTCCCATCGTCAGTCCAACGAACTCAGCCACTTCACAAGAAATAATGCGTAAAAGTCAGTTAACATTTGAAAATTCAATTCTTGCGAAATAATGTGCGTGGATAGGTAAATATTGTCACACATGCTTCATATGACATGGTGTTTTATTGGAACCAAAATAGGTGCACCAAATGACGAACAAATGGCTATTCATATGATGCAAAAGGAATAATTAGCGTAACAACTGGATTTTAGCAAAGACGATGTCCCTTATAACAAATGCTCATGATGTCGGTCGTTACTCATCAACAACACCGGTTGTCGGGAGCCAATGTTGTGAACAGCACTGTGCAACATATGAGTACGTATAGTGAGAAATTGCCGCCGTATGTGTCTTTTAGTATCGTTAATGAGGTCGGACGATCGTTGTAGACTTGCGGTCTCAGGTAACCCGACAACCAGTCGTCATGCGGATTGAGGTCTGTGGACCTGGGAGGCCAAGCATAACGGACGTGGAGGCGTAGAACACGATTATCACCAACGAGAAGCGCAAGAGACACGGATTTTTGTGTCACCCTGTATACCCGTATGGAAGTCACAGCATGTCGCGTAGCTTTCCCTGCGATCCACTGCACTGTTCTTCCCTGCGTTCCAAGTTGCGCCTCGCCTAGCCACAGAAATTGTTCGTTAGTGGTATTCTAGTATTCTGTCAGATGGTGGACTAGGCGAGGAACGCCGCCACGTCATTTGAGAGTAAAGGCATTGAAGCTGATGTACCAACGTCACTTGCCGGCGGTATTAATGATCTGGGCCTGAGATGATCCTTCGAGGAGCAGCACAGTGGCAGTGGCCGGTGCGAGACGGCGGGGTGGCAGCCCGCGGCACGCAAGTTCAATGCCACGGCCGCCGGGGCAAGGCCCGAGCGGGGCCGGCCGTCGCGCGCCGTTTGCTGCCACCCCCACCCCCACCCCCACCCCCACCCCCACCCCTACCCCTACACCATCCACCCCCGCACGGCTGCTGATGGCCGCCGGCAACGACACACTCGGAGTCAGCCGCACGCAGCAGATGCCACCGAGACAGAGACGGCGGAATTTTTGCTGCTACTCTTGTGGTCTGGGTTCTTTCTCCAATGTCTTTCTGAGAGATTCTGAGAGGGACGGGAAATTTTGATGTAATGAAAGACGTCTACCAATGAAGCGTTCTGTCAGCTTGTGCCAAATCGATATTTCTAATTACTGTGTAGCCTAATAATAATTATTATTATGTTTTGACTAGACAGCCAAATCCATGCATGTCCGGAGGAACAGTTTCGAAATTAGTAATAACACAGGCTCCACAGTATCGTATTTATCCGCCGACACAGGGCAAGCGGCTTTCAAGCAAAATGTCTCACCTGTATCGGAATACACATTCATGCTCATAAATTAAGAATAATTGCAGAATGTGGTGCCACACAACGTGGTTGCAGAATGTGGTGCTACACAACGTGGCACTACACAAAACTGGCGCTAATAGCATAGTCACATAGGGAACACACACGACACAGATCTGTAAGTCCACGGTATTGGCGATAAGTTGAGATATCCGTCCCGAAACACATGTGCTACAAAACGACACTCTTTCCTGTGCATGTACCCCGACATCAATAAGCGATATTATCACCATGCACACGTACACAGGCCGCCCAACGGGTTGCCATACTCTCGATCAGGTGGTCGAGCAGTTGTTAGGGTATAGCCTCCCATTGTTGCACCAGTGCCTGTCGGAGCTCCTGAAGTGTCCTAGGAGCTTGAAGACGCGCAGCGATATGTTGACAGAGAGTATCCCATAAGTGCTAGATGGAGTTTAGGTGTGAACAACAGGCAGGCCACTCCATTCGCCAGATATCTTCTGTTTCAAGGTAATCCTCCACGACGGCAGCTCGGTGGGGCCTTGCGCTATCATCCATCAGGAGGAAGTTGGGACCTGCTGCACCCCTGAAAAGGCTGAAATACTGGTGGAAAATGACGTCCCGATACACGTGACGTGTTACAGTTCCTCTGTCAGAGACATGCAAGGGTGTACGTGTACCAATGATAACCCCACCCCACACCATCACAGCATCAGACCACGACCTCCATACAGGTCCCTTTCAAGGACATTAAGGGGTTGGTATCTGGTTCTTGGTTCACGCCAGGTGAAACCCCGGCGATAATCACTGTTCAGACTATACCTGGACTCATCCGTGAACATAACCTGGGACCACTGTTCCAATGACCATGTACTGTGTTCTTGACACCAGGCTTTACGGGCTCTCCTGTGACCAGCGTCAGTGGAATGCACTTTGCAGGTCTCGGGGCGAATATGCCATGTCTGTTCAGTCGTCTGTAGACTGTGTGTCTGGAGACAACTGTTCCAGTGGCTGCGGTAAGGTCCTGAGCAACGCTACCTGCAGTACTCCGTGGCCATCTGTGGGCACTGATGGTGAGATATCGGTCTTCTTGTGGTGTTTTACACTGTGGACGTCACGTAGTGTAGCGCCTGGACACGTTTCCTGTCTGCTGGAATCGTTGCCATAATCTTGATATCACACTTTCTACGACCTGCAGTGTTTGACCAGCCTCCAGTTGCCGCCCTAGTATTCTGCCCCTCATAACGTCATCAATATGTGTTCTTTGAGCCATTTTCAACAAACATTCACCATTAGCACGTCTGAAAACGTCTGCACACTTACTCACTGCACCGTACTCTGACATGCAACAACACACCTCCGCGTATGTGGACTGCTGTCAGCCCCACCGTGCGACGACTGCAGGTCAAATGCACCGTATGGTCATACCCCGAGGTGATTTGAACCCTCAAGCCGCCCAGCAGAGCGTTGTTTCACCATGTATCAGCATTATCCTTAAGTTACGAGCATGAGTGTACGTAATGGATGTACGAGTACAGGTTGTAGACGACATGGTTGACGCCATATGGAAATTTGACTCCGGCCGTGAGCCAAATGGTAAGGCTGCCGCTCGCGGTACGCGGGTAATCCGTGTTCGAGTCCCGGGACGGCACAAGTTTTCGTTGTCGTCATTTTATTCTATGGCTGTAGTCGCCGCAGTGCCTATTCCTTTGGACATGCATCCATAGATCAAATACGCACTTTCAGTTATTTGTAGGAGAAGAGAGATCAACACTAAAATAAAAGAGTTCATGCATGTATGTGGCGTCCAGTTAACAGGGAATTAGTATATCGGTCATTATTCATCAACAATACCGGTTGTTAAGGGCCAATGTTGTTAATAGTACTGTACAACACATCGGTAGGTATGGTGAGAAACTGCCGTCGTATGTGTCTTTTAGTAGTATTCTTAGTGAGTTCGGCCGATCACGGTGACCTAGCGATTTCACGTAACCCCACAACCGATTATCATAGGGGTTGAGGTCTGTGGGTCTGGGAAGCCAAGCATACATGCAAGTCATAAGGAACTTTTGCATCGTAAATCAGAGTAACACATTCACTGCAGTATCCCAAGCATCTTCATTGTCTAGTTCCAAGTCATAAGGAATTTTTACATCGTAAATCAGAACACCACAGGCACTGCAATAACGCAAGTGTCTTTATTGTCTAGTTCCCGGACGCATGTTAACTCTGGGAGTGCGGTCAGTTTATAAACTTTAATTTCCTGTTGATCGGATGCCACATACTTTTATAACGTTTGTTTATTTTATTGTTGATCTCTGTTCTCCCACACCTAGTTGAAACTGCGCATTTCTTCTTTTTTTCGGTTACAACTATTTTAGTCCACAAATTCTATTCCATTGGAAGCGCATTACCTTTAAATGGTTCAAATGGCTCTGAGCACTATGGGACTTAACATCCGAGGTCATCAGTCCCCTAGAACTTAGAACTACTTAAAACTAACTAACCTAAGGACACCATACACATCCATACCCGAGGCAAGATTCGAACCCTCGACCGTAGCGGTCGCGCGGTTCCAGACTGAAGCGCCTAGAACCGCTCGGCCACTCCGGCCGGCTCATTACCTTTAATTTGATTACAAATATATTCAGAGTAAAGTATTAGTCGGTGTTTTTCGCCTATGTGCTGCTAACTGCGTGCTATTTTCTGAATAGCTAAAAATAACCTATTCATTTGAAATTAAAAGAAAATTTAAAATCACATTGTTACTTCAATATCGTTAGATGGAGTACTGTGATTCCGCTGTATGAGCGCGTCTATGTACAAACATGGTCAACCTCCTACAACTTGGCCTTCCGGTATGGCCGAGCAGTTCTAGGCGCTTCAGTCTGGGACCGCGCGAACGCTACGGTCACAGGTTCGAATCCTGCCTCGGGCATGGATGAGTGTGATGTCCTTAGGTTAGTTAGGTTTAAGTAGTTCTAGGGGACTGATGGCTTCAGATGTTAAGTCTCATAGTGCTCAGAGCCATTTGAACCAACAACTTAAACCGCAAATATTGTGGGAGTGGAAAGTTTTATTGAGGCGCGGTTTTCATAAAATTCTATTTTTAATCAGGGGCTCGTACTGTTAGTCAATAAACATATTGTGATAAACTTCGAAAGTGTACTTTTTGTGTATACATACACTTTTTTTAAATGTAACGATGCCTACTGATATTAACAAACCAAAAGTAGGGTAAATTAGAATGTCAGCAGTGTTTGTTGCAGGATTATAGTGCGATTCGTTTACGAGGTATCGTATTTCGTGAAGTTCTCACTCCGATACTTGTACAATCGTGTTGTAGCACACGCTAAAGAACATCGCAAGTGCAAACACTCCAGTCACGTGAATTCTGATCAGTAACGAGACAACGGGCCGTTACAGTTGCGTTCAATCTGGTATGGAACGACTGCTCCGCTCGTGCTAGCATTTCGGGTGGCACATTTCATGTTTCCCCACAGAAAAACGTGCAAATGCGACAAATCCAGTGATGGGGCCAGCGACGCTGCAGATGCTGTGCGCCAAATCCAATGACTTGGAAACAATTCGTGAAGACGTGCTATAGTATTTCGACCGCTAAGGGCTGGATAGCCATCATGTTAGTACCACAGGCCCTCCTACTCTGCAGACGAACGTCTTCTAGCATTCGTGGGAGGTGGTCTGTTAGGAGGCTTCGTTATCTGCACTCCGCCTGTGAAACACGGGCACATGATCTGGTGGTTCACCATACCAAACCACACGATTACACTCCAAGGACGTTGGCGCCCAACCTGACAAAGCCAACGGGGTTTGTTAAAAGATCAGTAGGTCACGTTCCTGCGGTTTGCCTGTCCATGATTGGTAAATGTGGCTTCATCACTAAACAAGGTATGTGATACATCTGGAGTATCCAGTCTTAATACCCGTGCACAGAAGTTAACACGATTCTCATAATTGTTTTCATGCAGCTCTTGATGGAGAAAGATGTAATAAGGTTGGACCCATTGTCGATGGAGAATTCGTAAGACACTTGCCTGACTCATGCCACTTCCTTGTGCGATTGTGCGGGAGCTAACGCCCGGATCAACTTCAACAGTAGCGAGAACGTTAATTTCCCCCATTCTGCAATCACTTGTTTTATTCTGTTACTCTGTCTATGTGCTACACTACCACTTTGATGTAACTGGTTGAAGAGGCTGAGAAATAACTGCCGAGATGGTTCACGTCTGTTGGGATATCTTGTCGCATACAACGTACAGGAACGAACTTCGTTTCTCCTGCACTCACCATGCATCATGAGCCTGTCGACTTTTTCTGCATTCGTAAATCCCGCCGTCTTCTCACGACGTGCTGTTTGGACTGTCACACAGTGACCAACTAGCAAGTCGCAGCGCACTCACGGAACACACAAGCACACTGAAAGCAAACATAGCCACATCGTATCTAGCAACCGTGCTGGTTGAATGGCACAAACAAGTGTCAGTGTGGAATCTCTTCACAATACGATATCTCGTAAACGACTCACATTAGCTGGTTATTGGCTAACAATACGAAACCCTGACTACCCATCCACTTTGTGAAAACCATGCATCAATAGAACTTTCCATTTCCGCAAAATCTGCGATGCAAATTTTAGGTGATTCACCATGTGCAGAATACTACTGGTGACACTGCCGTCCCCGTTTTACTCGCTAATTTACGGCAGCTTTGTTATTGCAGCTGCTTTATCCAGTCCCAACTCTTAATGCTCTACTTATATACATAGGCAATCAATTATTATAAAGACTGATTTCAAGTATGTTTTAATTTGCATTACTACCTACATATAATTATGGCCTTAGATCAATCAAATGTCTTCTCATAATGTACGAATAACGAGAATTCTGGGCCACTGTATTTTTCTCGTTTTTGAGTCAGCTGTTCCAGCAAAAACATGCAACAGAAGGACGACCTCTTCTATCACAAGCGCTTCACTAATTATTTCAGCCCTTCTTTCACCAATTTTTATTATGGATTGTAGGCCGAGTTCAGTAAACTTACTCTACGGTAGATTTGGCACTTGTATAAGTTCCCTTTCTTTTAATACGTGCTCTATTATGCCCTTATCTGTTTACCAGGTGGTTTAAATAATCCTCCAACAAATATTCTGTGGATTCAGAACGTACATTTAGCTACGACAGGTGCATCTTTAATTAATTCAATGTTCATGTCACACCTCTTCCACACGTATTTCTTCAGTTTTTCCACAGAACTCAGTAGAACAAAGAACCAAAGTTCCTTTTTTACTATACTGATTAACAAAGTGTCATTTTCACGCGGGCCCGAATGCTTCGTTATCTTACATGCTATGATTTTTACGCTGTACATATACGACTATATTTAAGTGGACCTAACTCCGCCAGGATCTTGATAACTGCTCCAGCTTGCTCGATAAAAGACATGAGTAAATTACAATGTACTTTACTACGACATGTGTGTATATGTATGACTTTTAATACACCACTGGGTAGCTGCATTTAGAAATGAGAAGAAAGTGTGTTTCGCAAATTAGATCCTCGAACCACACGCTACTCCAGGGGTTTCAGGACCTCTTAATACTAACAGTACGGGCGATGACACAAAATGATTGTACACTGAATGGAAAAGAATCGCAACACCAAAAAATATTTCAAGGAGAGGAATGAAATTTGGGGAATTCATTTATGTAGGTAACATATTTAAGGGATTAACATTGTGTTGTACAGATGTTGGATGTCAGTTTGTGGGATGGAGTTCCATGCATATTGCACTTGGTCGGTCAATACAAAGACGTTTAATGTTGTTTGTGGGTGACGCAGGAGTTGTCGCCCTATGATGTCCAGAATGTTCTCTGTTGGATACAGATCTGGCGATCGATCAGGTCAAGGCAACATATCGACACGTCGTAGAGCATATTGGATTACAACACCGTTAAGTGGGTGAGCATTATCCTGTTGTTTAATACGTCCTGGATTCCTGCTCATGAATGGCAGCCAAACTGGTCGAATCGCCTGATTGGCGTGCAATTTTGCAGTCACAGTGCATGGGACAACCACAAGAGTGCTCATGGCGTCATACAAAATCGCACCTCAGACCGTAACTCCAGATGTAAGTTGAGTGTGTCTAGCACACGGACAGGTTGGCTGTAGTTGTTCAACTAGCCTTCTTCTGACCAACACACGACCATCACTGGCACCGAGACAGAACCAGTTTTCATCAGAAAACGCAACAAACCTCCACCCTGTCCTCCAGTGAGCTCCCGCTTAAGGCCACTGGGGTCGCAAATGGTAGTGTTTTGGGCTCCACGCTACAACGTGTCTGGCTCGGTGCTGTGCCTGAAGTAACCGATTTCTGACAGTTTGTGGTGTCATTGTGGTACCAACTGCTGCTCAGAATATTGCTGCGGAAGCAGTGCGATGCGACAGAGCCATACCGCGAATACTTTGATCTCGCGTCTCGGTGGTACCTCGTGGCCGTCGGGAGCCCGGCCTTCTTGCGACCGTACATTCTGGTGAACACCACTGCCTGCCACGTTCGTGCCTAGTATTTCTGCAATGTCACACACAGAACGGACATCCAGCTTCTCGTAGCCCTATTACAGGACCCCGTTAAAACTCAGTGAGGTGTCGATTACGCCGTGTTTGTCGCCTTATAGGCATTCTTGATTAACATCAGCTCACCACGGGCAGTCTCAAAGCTAACTAACGCAAACGACCTTTACAGCGTGTATTTAAAGCAAACCCGATTTGCATCCCCATCGTGACGCTACCAGCGCCAGTCTTATGCGGCTGGCGCGAAATTTGCATATTCATCGTCTTTCAGATGTACAACCACGCCTACCAGCTTGCGTTTATATAGCACAATTTCTTCTTGCGGTTGCGATTTTTTTCCCTTCAGTGTATGACTAGCGTGTCAAAAATATTTCAAAATTTCCATGTGAAGGAATTCATTTTTTTCTGTATGAGCCGTGGCTGGCTCATGTTATGCGTTGGATTATGCCTTGCTTGCTATTCTGTGTTTAGTCTCCCGCGATTATCGCGATTATACTGTTATCCTCTCTATCCGCGAGTGGCAGCAGCGGTGTGTATTGATATTCGCACCTTGTATTATCTTTGGACTGGCGCTTATACACTCCTGGAAATTGAAATAAGAACACCGTGAATTCATTGTCCCAGGAAGGGGAAACTTTATTGACACATTCCTGGGGTCAGATACATCACATGATCACACTGACAGAACCACAGGCACATAGACACAGGCAACAGAGCATGCACAATGTCGGCACTAGTACAGTGTATATCCACCTTTCGCAGTAATGCAGGCTGCTATTCTCCCATGGAGACGATCGTAGAGATGCTGGATGTAGTCCTGTGGAACGGCTTGCCATGCCATTTCCACCTGGCGCCTCAGTTGGACCAGCGTTCGTGCTGGACGTGCAGACCGCGTGAGACGACGCTTCATCCAGTCCCAAACATGCTCAATGGGGGACAGATCCGGAGATCTTGCTGGCCAGGGTAGTTGACTTACACCTTCTCGAGCACGTTGGGTGGCACGGGATACATGCGGACGTGCATTGTCCTGTTGGAACAGCAAGTTCCCTTGCCGGTCTAGGAATGGTAGAACGATGGGTTCGATGACGGTTTGGATGTACCGTGCACTATTCAGTGTCCCCTCGACGATCACCAGTGGTGTACGGCCAGTGTAGGAGATCGCTCCCCACACCATGATGCCGGGTGTTGGCCCTGTGTGCCTCGGTCGTATGCAGTCCTGATTGTGGCGCTCACCTGCACGGCGCCAAACACGCATCATTCGTCCCTCCATTCACGCCTGTCGCGACACCACTGGAGGCGGGCTGCACGATGTTGGGGCGTGAGCGGAAGACGGCCTAACGGTGTGCGGGACCGTAGCCCAGCTTCATGGAGACGGTTGCGAATGGTCCTCGCCGATACCCCAGGAGCAACAGTGTCCCTAATTTGCTGGGAAGTGGCGGTGCGGTCCCCTACGGCACTGCGTAGGATCCTACGGTCTTGGCGTGCATCCGTGCGTCGCTGCGGTCCGGTCACAGGTCGACGGGCACGTGCACCTTCCGCCGACCACTGGCGACAACATCGATGTACTGTGGAGACCTCACGCCCCACGTGTTGAGCAATTCGGCGGTACGTCCACCCGGCCTCCCGCATGCCCACTATACGCCCTCGCTCAAAGTCCGTCAACTGCACATACGGTTCACGTCCACGCTGTCGCGGCATGCTACCAGTGTTAAAGACTGCGATGGAGCTCCGTATGCCACGGCAAACTGGCTGAGACTGACGGCGGCGGTGCACAAATGCTGCGCAGCAAGCGCCATTCGACGGCCAACACCGCGGTTCCTGGTGTGTCCGCTGTGCCGTGCGTGTGATCATTGCTTGTACAGCCCTCTCGCAGTGTCCGGAGCAAGTATGGTGGGTCTGACACACCGGTGTCGATGTGTTCTTTTTTCCATTTCCAGGAGTGTAGTTTCCGGCTGTGCTGTGTGCTTGGCGTAGAGCAGCGAGGAAATCTCCGCGGCGCGTAGTTTTGGCCGGGGCCGCTGGCGGCGTCCACGCGCGGTCGGAGTGTGTGGTGCTGTTCCCATTGCTACGAGGTCCGTGGCTCACCGATCCTGGACACGAAAGTTGAGTTTTGACTTAATCTGCCAGCAAGTCACGACTGTTCACAAAGTGTCCTTTGTATTTCGTTGTCAGCTGTTGGGACATTCCCGTGAGCAACAACGTCTGTTTTCAAGTTGGCAAATTTTAGCCACCCTCCTGTGGAGTTTAAGTGTACTTGGTTATTTTGAATTGTAGTGCACCAGCGGAATATTCTGCCTTGTGGCCGTTAATGTTCCTGTTACCTGCCCTGGCCTCATCGTGTTGTCCTGTCCAATACGGTGTGTAGTTTGACAGCTCAATATATAATTGGTTGAGGACACCAATACTTTATACATTGTTCCATTGAACTCCCTGTTGTGTGCTGGTCGGGTGGAGCGGAAGTTACCCTGTCGGTTGGTCCGTTGACTGTCTGTCGGTTGGGTTGTCGTCGGATCGAGAATGGTTGGGCCGACTGCCTGTCTCACCTAAGCGGGCGTTAGTGTTCGAATTCCAGGCCGACCCTCGGAAACTTCTGAGCGCCGTTGGTTGTACTGCCTTTTCTTATTTCTTCTTGTTGTTTGTATTTGTATGGCTTCTAGCCCATTTTTAAATTAAGTTTGTTTTGCCCTTAAGGCGTAAAACTGTTTGGGCCTTCAGCCTAATTTAAAGAACTGTTTTAAGTAAGGCCTTTGGTCTTTTTAGAAATTGAATTTTGTTGAGTCTTAAATGATGGGCCTTCAGCTGATTTTTAAATTAAAGTTGTTTTGCTCTTAACGTGTCAGATCGTTCGGGCATTCCCCCCGTTAAAGAACTGTTTTAAGATAAGGTCTTTTGTCTTTTAAAAATTCTGAGTTTGATTTGAGTCTTAAGTTATTGTCTTTCAGTCGATTTTTAATTAAAGTGGTCTTGCCCTTATGGCATGAGATTGTATGGCGTATTCAGACGGTTAGTAAGTGCCAAAAATTAATGCTGTATTTTTTTAAAATTTTCTTGGCTCTTGTAATGTTTGGTCAAATAAAGTTGTATGTTCGAGTGTAACTGACAAACCGCTTATTTTGGCCCTTTTCCACAATTTAAATTACCTATCTCGTCCTGCGGGTTTAGCAGGGCGTCTCACTGTATGCAGTCGGAATGTAAATATTCATTATTTTCATTAAATTTATTAAATGAAGATCGCTGTAACATAGTGTAAAAGAGTGATGACCTGATGACCATGGCATAGACTATAATCATTTTTGTGCAGCAGTCATGAAACAGACGTTTCGTCTCTGAATATATGCTGATTTCCTTATTAACTAAAGGCAACTGAGTTCACTGTAGTTTAATATCGGTAATCATTTGCACCTGGGGAAATGTTCGCGTATCTGTTTTAGGGTACAACCTTACGCATTCGATCTAAGTCGACAATTTATCACAGTTATTCAAATATTCCGTAAATAATTGTTCGTAATTCTTATGGCAACGCAGGTGAATGTGATGTTTACCATGATACATTTTCCTCTTCTGTGATTGCAACCGATTGTATTTTGGCACCTCGGGTATTTCGTTGCAAATTCTGGAAGTAATCCTTGGGGGCAACAGGGCAAAACGGCAGTGTAAACACATCCCGATGATACACGCTAGCAGATTACCTACATCTCGCTAATTACGTTGCTGTACAGAAGCAAATACTGTCGCCACGCTAATGGCGTCTGCACTCCCCTTAAAGCCAGGTAAATGTCGTTCATATGGGAGCACGCCTGACCTTTACCATTCCGAAATCCCTCCTGTTTCCCTTACGTTATGCACTGCACTTACACTTCAAAAGATAATCCGACTTTCTGGAAGAATGTCTGGGGAATGTTTCGGTGACAGTTTTAATTTATAAAAGACGACAATTTTAATATACGAATGACGTGAACTGTTGGCAGAAAGCAGTCCTCCCTAAAAAAAAAAATTAAGTCTTTTGGAAGGGAAACTATTCTTGATATTTTGTCTTCTTTCTGAGTGAAGTCATGATTCGTCAATGACATTAATCGGCATATAAATGCAATGTACTAAGAAGCGTGGCTGTAGCGTCTTACTGCTATGCACTTCATAAGTATTATGAGTCTGTGGCTATACACTGGAGGCGATTCCTTTAAACACTGGACCAAGTGGAACGGTTTTGTGATTCCTAACGTTTTTCGTAATTTTACAAATCTGTTTTGTACAAAATTTAAATTTTAGCCATCCTACAGTGTGCACAAGAAAACCAAAATTAATTGGTTCAAATAGTTCAAATGGCTCTGAGCACTATGGGACTTAACTGCTGAGGTCATCAGTTCCCTAGAACTTAGAACTATTTAAACCTAACTAACCTAAGGACATCACACACATCCATGCCCGAGGCAGGACTCGAACCTGCGACCGTAGCGGACGCGCAGTTCCAGACTGTAGCGCCTAGAACCGATCGGCCACTCCGGCCGGCCAAAATTAATTCTTCAAAGCAACTGTCAATACAAACAGAGGGCGGCGGATGCATACTGCGATCAGAAACGCAGAAAAAAAAGTAGCTAACACATAATACACCAAATGTGGTGGGTGTTTCCCGAAATGAGGTAGTTGGGTTATCCGAAATGTATATTGCGGAAAAGTGTAGCAGTAGCAGAGTATTGTACCAGTCACTATAACATACGGCGTGGGCTGTGCTTTTCAGAACTCAAATTCCTGTGCAAGTATTCGAGAAAAATACTAATGAGTTATTATTATACCGTTCTGAACCTACTACAATATCAACGAAAAATCCGAAGTTTAACGTGACAGTCAACTCAATGACTGTTATGTCCTTTCGCGGAAATAGCTGCATACCACCGGTTGCCGGTGGTGTCCGCCAACGCCTACCATGTTCTGTGAACGATTGCGAAAGCCTATTGTACAGCACGGGAGCTGAGACACTTCGCTATGCTGCAGACGTATAGAAACTTCCTTTCTGGTGAATGGCTGTTCGGTCGTTCCTTTCGCTTTAATAAGCAGCTTGAGGCATCCAAATAATGCTCCTACGTGAAGAATCTGCAATAGCTGTCGTGTGTCCCTCGGCCCGTGCATTCCGCACGGCCAATGTCCTTCCGAAACTTGTTTCCGGCCAAGCTTTGCATATTAATGGCATATGCTTGCGTCATAGCAGAACAATGCATTGTTTCGCTACGTGCCACCGTGGAGTCAAGAAACTTACCGACTCCCTTATGAGTGGTTTATGACTTTCGTGGTCGACGGGCTATGATATGGCTCAAAATTTTAATAAGAATGGATGAAAAGAGATACAGAGTTTTCAGACGTGAGATATTCTACATTGTTTGAAATTACGTTATGTTTGCCGCGGCCCTTAGGTAGTACGTGATGTATTTATACTCTGTACTTCGGTTGCTGTGTTTATTCGAAGCAGTTAAATATATTAAATCATTAACTACTCGTGTAACGAATAAATTGAACTCTGCTTTCTTGCAGTTGTCATAACTGCAATTTTCCTCTTTAAATTATTACGTGTCTAGCAATAATGACTACTGGAGATCATTTCTGCCTGTTTCGCGGCTCTGTCCGTACCTGACCGCAACGAACAAAGTGATTTCTCGGTGTTATTCAGATTATTGTTTTGAATTACTGGACTATATCTTCCGAAACTGGGACAGTCTCTTTTTTTCTTTCAAATCATTAAAGTTCTTGAACTTATTCCTTCAAGGCATTTTCTGTAGCCCAGTATTATCTCTGATTCTCCTTCGGCCGCGAGTCGTGGTAAAATGCTTAGTGTTGCTGCCTCTAGATCGCAATGTTCAAAAATGGCTCTGAGCACTATGGGACTTAACATCTGAGGTCATCAGTCCCCTAGAATTTAGAACTACTTAAACCTAACTAACCTAAGGACATCACACACATCCATGCCCGAGGCAGGATTCAAACCTGCGACCGTAGCGGTCACGTGGGTCCAGACTGAAGCGCCTAGAACCGCTCGGCCAGTCCGGCCGGCAGATCGCATGGTCTTGGTTTCGATAACCGCCTGGGTCGGAGATTTTTTCTTCTGGAGACTGGGTGTTTGTGTAGTCTTCATCATTTCATCTCATTTTCACCAAAAAAAGACTCACTAGCAGTCAAAGTGGTGACCAGTAGAAAGACCAGTACAACGTGGCCGAACAACCAAGGACGAAGAGGCCTTCCACCAGTACTGCCATACAAGCTTTTCATTTCTTGTTTCCTTACATTAAGAAATTATAACACCTATAGAATCAGACGTTTTAAGTCTTTAGTGTTTCCATTGTCTGATGTCATCCTCCATCTTTTGAAATCTTATCCTGACTTTTCGCCCCTAAATAAGCAACTCCCTTAGCCGAAATCGTTCTGAGACTCTTTTAGGTATCAAACTACCATCTTCTCCGGCAGTTATCTTTGAAAGATGGGTACATGACAATATAAACGTATGAAAGAGTGCAAGTTTTTCCCAGCCTCCGATCAGTCGCGAAATTAAAACCACAATGACAATTGGGTGAAATTTTGTGCAGATGTTTCGCGCAGTGTACCTAGTACGACTTTCTATCGCTTCGCGTAGTATTTCTCAATTCTGAGCGCACAGTGAGCACTTAATAGTGTCTACCGTCAAGTGCCAAGTCCTGCTGAGACGCTTCGCCTGACTGCATGCAGCCCACATAACACAACTGTCATGTGTTTCCTTCTTTACGACAATTCGGGACTGCATACTGCAGGTGCGCCAAAGACGCTGCTGTAGCGTTTTAGATGGGGAGTGTTGGATCGCCCACCACACAGGCCAGACTTGAGTCCATCTGATTTTCATCTCCTCGTTCACATGCTGGCTACGACGGCGGCACTTGGTACAGACAACGAGCTGCAGACCACCGTAGGGAATTGGTGGACGCCGCAGGTGGATACCTTCTATGACGCGTGTATTGGAAAGGTTGCGCCAAACTATGTCTTCGAAAGTCTACATCGGAGCGGCGACTATGTAGAGAAGTAGCTGGATGGTGTAGCTAACTGGTTTTGATTTTCAGTGTGCTTTCCATTTGAGGTTGAAAAATTAGACCTCGTCCTAAATGTTATGTTTTCGAGTCTGTACCTGATTCTGCTGCAACAGGATTTTAGTTTGCCCAGTAATCCTTATCTCTCACCATGCCATTATCACGAATTTGGTACCTTAAACCACCTTTGTACCATCTTAGACCCCTAGATCTAGTTCCCTGATCCATTCGATCGCTTCAACCGATGCGTGTTCAATCTCTATTATCGTTCCTTTGTACGCTCGAAGAGGACAGTTAGTAACAACATGGTCGATTGGCTGTAAAGAGGCACCACAATCACAATTTGCAGAACCAGCCCAACACATCCCCACTTTTGCTGCAGATAACTACATCTAGCTCGAGTCCTTGAACCAGCGTCGAAGGGTTCTCAGCTAGATGTTTGGTGACTACTGATCGGATTCTCAACTGAAGGTTTATTTACTACTGATGACTGCTACCATTGGATTTTATCACGATAGTTTTCTTGACTTCATGCGTTGGTGTTCTGCTTGTGCAACATCTCGATGATTGGGTAGCTAAGGATTCTTCCGAATGTTGATCCAGATTTTTAGGAGAGCTGATCTAAGCGATGGAGATGGGATATTTTGTGAACAGGTCGCCATAACATATCTGTGCTCCAAATACATCCGGTAGTTGTTAGCATTACCTGACTGAGTTGCATGTCAATCTTCCCAGTGTGAGCACTATTAATACAGCAATAGAGTATGGTAGGGCTAAGGCTGTGGATCTTAAAACATGAGCATTAGCTCCTTATCATGTACTACCAAGTTTTTGAAGAATGTTGTTCCTCGTTCTGACTTAAGCAGCTACATTTGAAAGATACTGCTTGTGAATTAGAGTTATAACTAATATCGTTCCCGGTTATTTTGATGTACTGAAGTACGGTAAGACTTGCTCTCTACATCTGTCTTCTGGTTTGTAACTTCTCTGTCTGTGGCAGAGGTGAATGTAGCCGCCATTTCTTGAAGTATACGTTCACAACTTCCATATCAGTGGATAATGAGGTTTCAGAATGAGAAAAGTTGGAGATCTGTCATCAGCATAAATGAATTATCTTGATGTTTCCGATAAGTAGTGTATGTACAGATTGAAGAGGAGTGGATCCAGAACAGTTCCTTGTGGTGAACCACCATTTGATGTAAATACTCCACTTTTGTCATTATCAGAATAGATGTGAGATTATCTATTGCTAAGCATGTTGTTATGTAGGTCCGTAAGGTTTCGACATGATATAACACTCGTGAATTTCAAAAGAAGTCTTTCTCGCTGAACCCCGTGTCGTAACAATATACAAACACTCCCCCGAGAAAAAGTCCGTATCTAAAGATTGGAAAGTTGTTCAGGTCACACCAACACACGAGAAAGGAATCAGACCTAATCCGCTGAGGAGACTGAGAAGAGGGAGGGACAGGATTATAGGGCTTGTGTTAAGAAATGAGAGAGGAGGAGGAGATTAGCGGTTAACGTCCGGTCGACAACGGGGTCATTAGAGACGGAGCAAGCTAGGATTAGGGGAGGATGGTGAGGTAAATCGGCCGTGTTCTTTCAAAGGGATTGAACCGTCGTCCTCCCGAATGCGAGCCCAGTGCGCTAACCACTGCGCCACCTCGCTCGGTGACATGAGAGAGGTGTAGAGGGTAAGAACAGTAGGGAAAGAGAGAGACTGGAACTTACCCAAGAGACAAGTAACGATGTAGGTTGCATGTGTTCCCTTTAGATGAAAAAGTGGGCACAGGAAAGGAGTTTGTGGAGAGCTGCATCTGACCAATCAGAAGACGTTGCAGAGAACTACCAGGCCTGACAGCATACCTGAGTCTTAAAGTCCTATCTACATCATCAATATCTCATATTTATTATGCATCTCGCAGGCACCTGTCTGGCTCTGCATGTACCAGAGTGCGACAGCGTTTCTGCCGCACATGTCTCGAAGTCGTTCCATGATACGGACCCTGCGACATCTCCATAATATAATTCGTTCTAGAGGAACATATGCTTGTCAGCCATATGTCACTGAATGCCCAACGTGACTATCTTGCGTACAGAGTGAAGTGCGCAGATTCAATCAGTTCGCACAAGGATGTACTGATGAAATGTAGTATATCATGTACATTATGAATTATTTCCTTTATTTCACATTTCATCTACTTCTACATCTACATACATACTCCGCAATCCACCATACGGTGCGTGGCGGAGGGTACCTCGTACCACAACTAGCATCTTCTCTCCCTGTCCCACTCCCAAACAGAACGGGGGAAAAATGACTGCCTACATGCCTTTGTACGAGCCCTAATCTTTCTTATCTTATCTTTGTGGTCTTTCCGCGAAATGTAAGTAGGCGGCAGTAAAATTGTACTGCAGTCAGCCTCAAATGCTGCTTCTCTAAATTTCCTCACTAGCGATTCACGAGAAAAACGCCTCCTTTCCTCTAGAGACTCCCACCCGAGTTCCTGAAGCATTTCCGTAACACTCGCGTGATTATCAAACCTACCAGTCACAAATCTAGCAGCCCGCCTCTGAATTGCTTCTATGTCCTCCCTCAATCCCACCTGATAGGGATCCAAAACGCTCGAGCAGTACTCAAGAATAGGTCGCACCAGCGTTCAACAAGCGGTCTCCTTTACAGATGAACCACATCTTCCCAAAATTCTACCAGTGAACCGAAGACGACCATCCGGCTTCCCCACAACTGCCATTACATGCTTGTCCCACCTCATATCGCTCTGCAATGTTACGCCCAAATATTTAATCGTCGTGACTGTGTCAAGCGCTACACTGCTAATGGAGTATTGAAACATTACAGGATTCTTTTTCCTATTCCCCTGCATTAATTCGTTGTAGAGGGACATATGCTTGTCAGCCATTTATCACTGAATGCCCAACGTGGCTATCTTGCGTACAGAGTGAAATGCGCAGATTCAATCAATTCGCACAAGGATGTACTGATTAAGTGTAGTATATCATGTACATTATGAATTATTTCCTTTATTTCTCATTTCAGGTTAACAATTAGAACGTAAATTTTCAATATTTTAATGTAACCCATTACCCGGGGGCGGAATATCCCGTTTGAGCGTGTCTGCTATCGATCACGACGGTTGGGCTCTACAGATGCGAGACGTGACGCAGCATCTCAGCTTCTTTCAAAACCGCCTCCGCACCGAGGCCACAGAACCAAGGTGAGGCGGTGCCGCTCAACCCGGAGTTAGCCAGCCGCTCGACCTGTCGAGGAAGTAATACTTATCGTCGAGCTTCAGCTGATGAAGGAGAAGAGGAGCTTGTGGCCAGCTGATACGTCTTGCAGTAAATACCGCAGTTTCCAGTCTTTTTTTTTTTTTTTTTTTTTTGTGTGTGTGTGAAATAAAAGTGCGCAGCAGTATTCGCTGGATTTTGACGACTGGTCAGGCTCGTGCCTTTTCCTGGAAGAACGCAGGAAGCTTTATGCGATTCACTATAGATTGTGTGCCAGTTTTTTTCTCACTCATTAACGTAGAAATGTTGGAACACGTGAGACAATACTGACCCTACGACTTATCTTAGAAGCTAGATAAGGAAGGGCAAACCTACGTTTATAGCATTTGTAGACTTAGAGAAAGCTTTTGACAGTGCTGACTGGAATACTCTCTTTCAAATTCTGAAGGTGGCAGGAGTAAAATACAGGGAGGCAAAGGCTATTTACAATTTGTACAGAAACCAGATGGCAGTTATAAGAGTCGAGGGGCACGAAAGGGAAGCAGTGGTTGGGAAGGGAGTGAGACAGGGTTGTAGTCTTTCCCCGATGTTATTCAGTCTGTATATTGGGCAAATAGTGAAGGAAACAAAAGAAAAATTCGGAGTAGGTATTAAAATCCATGGAGAAGAAATAAAAACTTTGAGGTTCGCCGATGACATTGTAATTCTGTCAGAGACAGCAAAGGGCTTGGAAGAGCAGTTGAATGGAATGGACAGTGTCTTGAAAGGAGGATATAAGATGAACATCAACAAAAGCAAAACGAGGATAATGGAATGTAGGCGAATTTAAGTCGGGTGATGCTGAGGGAATTAGATTAGGAAATGAGACACTTAAAGTAGTAAAGGAGTTTTGCTATTTGGGGATCAAAATAACTGATGATGGTCGAAGTAGAGAGGATATAAAATGTAGACTGGCAATGGCAAGGAAAGCGTTTCTGAAGAAGAGAAATTTGTTAACATCGAGTATAGATTTCAGAGTCAGAAAGTCGTTTCTGAAAGTATTTGTATGGAGTGTAGCCATGTATGGAAGTGAAACATGGACAATAAATAGTTTGGACAAGAAGAGAATAGATGCTTTCGAAATGTGGTGCTACAGAAGAATGTTGACGATTAGGTAGGTAGATCACGTAACTAATGAGGAGGTATTGAATAGGATTGGGGAGAAGAGAAGTTTGTGACACAACTTGACTAGAAGAAGGGGTCGGTTGGTAGGACATGTCCTGAGGCATCAAGGGATCACCAATTTAGTATTGGAGGGCAGCGTGAAGGGTAAAAATCGTAGAGGGTGACCAAGAGATGAATACACTAAGCAGATTCAGAAGGATGTAGGTTGCAGTAAGTACTGGGAGATGAAGGAGCTTGCACGGGATAGAATAGCATGGAGAACTGCATCAAACCAGTCTCAGGACTGAAGACCACAACAACCACAACGTCTCTCCCCTTGGACGGACGGAATCTAGCAATAATGATAAGATTGTAAGACTCTGCGATACGAAGGTAGCTGTAGAATATTTTTAGTATTCTGTCCACTAATTTATAATATCTAGCGAATTTGTTGTTGTTAGGACATGAATCTCCATCCCGATGTTTCAGCACGTTACGCTTTGTACCCAGTCCAACAAACATTTCGATGGCCTTTTTAAGCCGAGCTGGTATAATTTCTCTTGTGTAGTCCGCACAATGTACATCTGCACATGACAGCTACACATCTGATAGACTCGCAGTAGGGACAAAAAAGAGAACTTCGCAACTTCATTAACAGAGTGACTTATTTTTGATTCAATATCGGGATGAAAGAACGAAGGAAGAAAGAAAGAAAGATTCGTGTTTAACGTCCCGTCGACAGAGCGGTCATTAGAGACGGAACATGAGCTCGGCGTACGACAGGATGGGCAAGGAAATCCGCCGTGACGTTTTCAAAGCAACCATTCGGCATTTGCCAGGGTCGATACAGGGAAATCACGTTCATCTTACATCTGGATGACCGGACGGTGATAACATTGAAAAGTACGCCAGGAATGCTGTTCTTGATTTTGAGGTATTCAGTCCTGAGACTGGTTTGATGCAGCTCTCCATGCTACTCTGTCCTGTGCAAGCTTCTTCCTCTCCCAGTACGTATTGCAACCTACATCCTTCTGAATGTGCTTAGTGTATTTATCTCTTGATCTCCCTCTACAAATTTTACCCACCACGCTGCCCTCCAATACTAAATTGGTGATCCCTTGATGCTTCAGAACATGTCCTACGAACCGATCCCTTCTTCTAGTCAAGTTGCTCCCCAAATAGCAATACTCCTTTATTACTATAAGTGTCTCATTTCCTAATCTAATTCCCTCAGCATCACCCGACTTAAATTCGACTACATTCCATTATCCTCGTTTCGCTTTTGTTGATGTTCATCTTATACCCTCCTTTCAAGACACTGTCCATTCCATTCAACTGCTCTTCCAAGCCCTTTGCTGTCTCTGAGGGAATTACAATGTCATCGGCGAACCTCGAAGTTTTTATTTCTTCTCCATGGATTTTGATACCTACTTCAAATTTTTCTTTTGTTTCCTTCACTGCTTGCTCAATATACATATTGAATAACAGCAGGGAGAGGCTACAACCCTGTCTCACTCCCCAACCACTGCTTCCCTTTCATGTCCTTCGACTCTTATAACTGCCATCTGGTTTCTGTCCAAATTGTAAATAGGCTTTCGCTCCCTATATTTTACCCCTGCCACCTTCAGAATTTGAAAGAGAGTACGCCAGGAAATAACCAGTGAAAGACTCCATTGGTAGAAACTACGGCTTTCGATTAGACAGAATAAATAGTCACCGTATGCTGAATTCCACAGGCACAAAGCTGCTGAAATTTGGAAAAACTGTAAATTTTTGCAAAATCAATATTTCCACTGCGTAATGGAAATACGTTACACGTATATACAACTGAACAGCTGCGCCTCAATAACCGAGGTTACTGACGCAAGCCGGTGTAGTGGCATTTGACTCATAGTAAGCCGATTCGAATCCTGGATGTGGGTGAAGTTATCACTTCCATTATTGTGGCGGCAAGGGGGGAGGGGCGGCGGGGGGGTGGTGGGGGGGAGCTGGAGTAAAACCCCGATCACCAGACTGTACACCAGTGGCATGAATTAAATAGTATAAGTATGTGGTATGCAGATAGAATAGCTAAGTCTCAGGATAAAATTAAAACCATATGGTCAGTAGTAAAGGAAGTTGCTGGTCTGCAGAGACAGGTCGAGGATATAGAATCAGTGCGTAGTGGGAATGTCCGTGTTACTGATAAGTCGCATATATGTACAGTATTTAATAATCACTTTCTGAATATAGCAGGTGAACTAAATAGAAACCTAGTCCCAACAGGGAATCATATAGCGCTCTTAGAAAAAAAGTGTTCCGAAACTGTTACCTGAAATGCTCCTCCATGATACTGACAAGAGGGAGATTGAGTTAATAATTAAATCACTAAAGACCAAGAACTCTCATGGATATGACGGGGTATCTAGCAGAATACTGAAGTATTGTTCTATGTCTGTTAGCCCAGTTCTCAGCCATATCTGTAACTTTTCCTTTAGGAGTGGTCGGTTTCCTGACCGATTAAAGTACTCGGTAGTGAAGCCACGTTATAAAAAGGGAGACATTGATAAGGTTGACAATTTTAGACCTATTTCTATGCCATAGGTGTTTGCTAAAGTTATCGAGAAGTTTGTATATACAAGGTTACTGGAGCATTTAAATTCACATAATTTGCTGTCAAATGTTCAGTTTGGTTTTAGAAATGGTTTAACAACTGAAAATGCTATATTCTCTTTTCTCTGTGAGGTTTTGGACGGATTAAATAAAAGGTTGCGAACGCTAGGTGTTTTCTTTGATTTAACGAAGGGTTTTGACTGTGTTGACCACAAAATATTACTGCAGAAGTTGGACCATTATGGAGTAAGGGGAGTAGCTTACAATTGGTTCGCCTCTTACTTTAAGAACAGAAATCAGAGGGTAATTCTCCGCAATACTGAGAGTGGTAGTGATGTTCAGTCCCAATGGGGCACTGTTAAGTGGGGCGTTCCCCAAGGGTCGGTGCTGGGGCCACTGCTGTTTCTTATTTATATAAATGATATGCCTTCTAGTATTACAGGTGATTCAAAAATATTTCTGTTTGCTGATGACACCAGCTTGATAGTGAAGGATGTTGTGTGTAATATTGAAACAGTAACAAATAATGTAGTTCATGAAATAAGTTTGTGGCTTGTGGAAAATAATTTGATGCTAAATCACAGTAAGACTCAGTTTTTACAGTTTCTAACTCACAATTCAACAAGAACCGATATTTTGATCAGACAGAATAGGCACATTATAAGGGAGACGGAACAGTTCAAGTTCCTAGGCGTTCGGATAGATAGTAAGCTGTTGTGGAAAGCCCATGTCCAGGATCTTGTTCAGAACCTAAATGCTGCTTTGTTTACCATTAGAACAGTATCTGAAAGAAGTGACACTTCAACACGAAAAGTAGTCTACTTCGCATATTTTCATACGCTTATGTCGTATGGTATTATTTTTTGGGGTAATTCTTCTGATTCAAAAAGGGTATTTTTGGCTCAAAAACGGACTGTTCGAGCTATATGTAGTGTAAGTTCGAGAACCTCATGTCGACCCCTATTCAAAAATCTGGGAACTCTGACATTGCCCTCACTGTATATATTTTCTTTAATGTCGTTTGTTGTTAGCAATATTAGCCTATTTCCAAGAGTTAGCAGCTTTCATTCAGTTAATACTAGGCAGAAATCAAATCTGCATGTAGAATGCACTTCCTTGACTCTTGTGCAGAAAGGAGTGCAGTATTCTGCTGCATCCATTTTCAATAAGCTACCACAAGAACTCAAAAATCTTAGCAGTAGCCCAAACTCTTTTAAGTCTAAACTGAAGAGTTTCCTCATGGCTCACTCCTTCTATTCTGTCGAGGAGCTCCTGGAAGAGCTAAAAAATTAAGCAAATTCCAGTGCTACATTGTTGATTTTCTTCATTTAAACTTACGACTTGTCACCTGAATACGTTTCTTATATTTCATTTTATCTGTTTCTAATATCGTGTTATAATTTTATGTATTGACTCGTTCCATGACCATGGAGACTTCTCCTTAATTTGGTCCCACGGAACAATAAATAAATAAATAAAATAAAATAAAAAATGCTGTGAACCGACCGCAAAACTGTCTCAATAAACACTACTGAGAATGTTATGCGCCAGTCGTGCCAAATACATCACTCATTTTTCAACCTGGTGCGTAACATTCTTAGTACCGTCCTCGATAAAACTCCAAACCTCTCCGTAATGCCTCACGAAGTGAAGGCATGCTACATTTGATGCTGACCCGTCAGTCGAATGGAGACGTTAACTCCGGCTGTTTATTGGTACTATTCGCGAGGTTTAGGCTGTCTGCCTGCACCGTCTCTCACAGTGCCCCTTATCCCATCTCCATCGTCATCCAATACAAACATAACGCCACAATACACACAAATCCACGACATTCACCTACACTCACATATGACACAACTTTCACACATTCGCAAAGGAAGGGTCATTGTGTGCTGCGGAGGAAACTCGTTCTCCACTAGGCGGCTAGCTCTACCCCCTTCGGTCTCCCAGCCAACAATGCGGTAGACTTTATTTTTACTTTCCCATTAAACAACTGAACTAGTTTATCAATTTACACCGCAGTTATGGTGAGGAAACAGCGTTCTTTTTAGTAGAGGAAACAAATTCTTGTTATTAGCCTGAAACCATTAATAATAAAATTAATATATGTTTTTCCCAAATAGATTAAGCGCTGAAATCGCTTCCTGTAATCTACTGCTACAGCCCGCTATTAGGAATAAAATGTTCTTTTCCTGCTAGCTCTGTTTAAATAGCGAACGGACTGGTCAAAGTGCGTCTGACAAGTCACCAGTTCAGTGCTGTGTGACATGTATGGAACCACGAGTAGCAACCTCGTCAGTAGATACAGCAGACACTAGCTCGTTCGAGTACCATTGTTACCCTCCACTCCACAAGATGGATCAGAAATTGTTGACTACTGGTCGACACCAGGATATTGGGACCAGACCGCGGTACGTGTAGACTTGTATCCATTACGCACGTTTCATGAGAGATTTGAAATCCAAACTCCAGACTTGTCCCACAATTCTCGTGTGGAGAAATTATTAGAGATGCTTGCAGGTACATTATATATTATTGTTTGTTCTCCATCTCCATCCAGTAGCTCTTAAAATATCTGTAGAACGTGTCGGGACCAGTCGCCACATACGGCTTCCTTTTGCTTCTGATAGGAATATGTCATAGACCTCCCTACGACCAGTCTCCTAGTTGAGAAAACTTGTGGTCATCTGTCTCCATGGCATCACCCAGGAGAGTGAAGTAAAAATCAATGTAATGACAAGCAGATTTTAATGTTGGAAGTTACACAAGCATGGAACGTCACTATCATATATGGATGAAACGGTATCGGTTTTGGCAGAACTAAGACCAGTCTTTTCACGAAATAATATCGAAAATTTGGTTTCTGGTACAAAGAAGAAGTGTATTTTTTTTTTCATTCACCATCAGAAATCTGTGTTCATACGTTTTTACTATATAAGCACACTTGCGTGTGTTTTGCATGCATACTGTTACACTTTACAATCTAAAAAATATCTCCTTAAGGAGAAATGGAAGACGGTCTGAAGTAACCTTTAAAAATTAGTGGTGTGTTTTCAAATCTTAAAAAAATTAAAAAAATCAATTCTTCAATACGTTTTGCAAACACGTACATTATGTAATGGAATTTTAACTACATGGAACTAGGGATAGCACACAGCCGGCTCCTAATTTTGATACCTATAACCGCAAGTGACATCATGACTGGGTGACTGACAGTGCCAATAATCTCAGATCTTTAGAATATACATGGGTGTTTGATAAACGCAACTGATCCGAAATCTGAGATAGCGAAAACTTTTAACATGTCTCGCTTCAAAGTGGTAAATATTCTACATTAGTTACGGAAGAAGATGAGACCAACTGCCGAACGCTTCAGTGAGTAGTTATTTCTGGAGAACCTGGACAATCTCATTACGCAAATCACGGTTTCCTCCTTAGGAAGAAGAATTTCAATGTCATTACCCCTGTTACAGAATCGTTTTCTGACAACATTATGTTAGTTAAAATCTATTAGCAAGTCGACTGTGAAGAACGATTAGAAAAGGGACGATTTGTGATGATATAGGTGGAAGTTTGCGGTGAATTTAATACTCATTGACGTGGTGAATTCCGGAAGTTCCTCTCTGTGAAACAGAGTGTCAAGGCGAAGCTATCATTCCTCCTGCAAGAGGACGATGACAGTCTAGCAGCAAGATGAGTATTGGAAAAAACTGTCAAGGAAGCACTGGAAACAATTTGGAGGAAATATAGAAAACACGTTGCTATATGATATAAAGTGTATTTGGCCAACAATAAAATGTTATAATGCAACAAGTGAACAGAATATTGCAACAGCTTCGGGTAGACGAATGTTACCCTTCAGACATGGAAGTAAAGCAAGATTTTGGTGGGAATTTTAAAAATAATGGAGCTGTGTGACTATATAACATGAACTCACGACATCGGTCTGCAAGAAGACTTCCAAAGAAACAATAACATTATTTTAAACAACAATGAAGCAGTTGGAATACACTGTTTGTGGCCAATCCCCAATTGTAACGGTACATAACAAACTTATGTATCAGATGATAAGGCCACCAATGAACGAAATTATCAGTAAATATATTAGTAATTTTGTAAAGTGTCCAGACATGCGACTACAAGAAATTTCTATGGTTTTCTTGACTTAAAAAGACTGGTATTACCAGACTGGAAGCTAACTTTATAACTATGGGATGGATGGTGTGTATGACTGTTGGAAGACAGGTTTAAATACATTAAATGCCAAGAAAGAATATTCACAATGTGCTGTGTTGTATTCTGTGCTAGTCACTTGCACGTTGTGGAAATTATCAGATAGCTCGCAGAGCAGTTCTTATGTTGTATTTAATAGTGTTCTGCAATTTGTGTACTGATGTAATAAGAACAACTGAATGTTGACTGTTGTGCAAGTACACCTTCTAGACAATGAAGACCGAAAAAAGACTATAAACTATATTCTGTCTACCTATAGTTTTCATTATTGGCTTATGAACTACTTGGGAAGTTGTTAATACTGGCTCCTACAAAAACCATAAAAGTATTATACGTAAGTTTTGTATTAAGCTGGAGAAACATCTACCCAATCTAGGACCATGTGCTCCCAAATACTGTCAAAAGTAGATATTACTAAATTAGGATTCTAGGTTCTGGGGGACTGTTGACCACAGATGTTAAGTCCCATAGTGCTCAGAGCCATTTGAACCATTTTTTCTATATACTGACTTGGCAGAAAATCCTAAGACATTTTAGTCTTATGTCAAAGCGGTAGGTGGATCAAAACATAATGTCCAGACACTCTGTGACCAAAATGGTACTGAAACGGAGGATGACAGACTAAAGGCCGAAATACTAAATGTCTTTTTCCAAAGCTGTTTCACAGAGGAAGACTGTAGTTCCTTCTCTAGATTGTCGGACGGATGACAAAATGGTAGATATCGAAATAGACGACAGAGGGATATAGAAACAATTAAAATCGCTCATAAGAGGAAAGGCCGCTGGACCTGATGGGATACCAGTTCGATTTTACAGAGAGTACGCGAAGGAACTTGCCCCCCTTCTTGCAACGGTGTACCGTAGGTCTCTAGAAGAGCGTAGCGTTACAAAGGATTGGAAAAGGGCACAGGTCATCCCCGTTTTCAAGAAGGGACGTCGAACAGATGTGCAGAACTATAGACCTATATCTCTAACGTCGATCAGGTGCAGAATTTTGGAACACGTATTATGTTCGAGTATAGTGACTTTTCTGGAGACTAGAAATCTACTCTGTAGGAATCAGCTTGGGTTTCGAAAAAGACGATCGTGTGAAACCGAACTCGCGCTATTCGTCCACGAGACTCAGAGGGCCATAGACACGGGTTCCCAGGTAGATGCCGTGTTTCTTGACTTGCGCAAGGCGTTTGATAAAGTTCCCCACAGTCGTTTAATGAACAAAGTAAGAGCATATGGACTATGAGACCAATTGTGTGATTGAAGTGTTCCTATATAACAGAACGCAGCATGTCATTCTCAATGGAGAGAAGTCTTCCGAAGTCAGAGTGATTTCAGGTGTGCCGCAGGGGAGTGTCGTAGGACCCTATGCTATTCACAATATACATAAATGACCTTGTGGATAACATCGGAAGTTCACTGCGGCTTTTTGCGGATGATGCTGTAGTATATCGAAAGGTTGTAACGATGGAAAATTGTACTGAAATGCAGGAGGATCTGCAGCGAATGGACGCATGGTGCAGGGAATGGCAATTGAATCTCAATATAGACAAGTTTGATGTGCTGCGAATACATAGAAAGAAAGATCCTTTATCATTTAGATACAATATAGCAGTCAGCAACTGGAAGCAGTTAATTCCATAAATTATCTGGGAGTACGCATTAGGAGTGATTTAAAATGTAATGATCATATAAAGTTGATCGTCGGTAAAGCAGATGCCAGACAAAAATTCATTGGAAGAATTCTAATGAAATGCAATCCGAAAACAAAGGAAGTAGGTTACAGTACACTTGTTCGCCCACTGCTTTAATACTGCTCACCAGTGTGGGATCCGTAACAGATAGGGTTGATAGAAGAGATTGAGAAGATCCAACGGAGAGCAGCGCGCTTCGTTACAGGATCATTTAGTAATCGCGAAAGCGTTACGGAGATGGTAGACAAACTCCAGTGGAAGACTGCAAGAGAGATGCTCAGTAGCTCGGTACGGGCTTTTCTTGAAGTTTCGAGAACATACCTTCACCGAGGAGTCAAGCAGTATATTGCTCCCTCCTACGTATATCTCGCGAAGAGACCATGGGGATAAAATCAGAGAGATTAGAGCCCACACAGAGGCATACCGACAACCCTTCTTTCCACAAACAATACGAGACTGGCATAGAAGGGAGAACCGATAGAGGTACTCAAGGTACCCTCCGCCACACACCGTCAGGTGGCTTGCGGAGTATAGATGTAGATGTAGATGTAGATGCAGACTCATTTATAAATGGGAGAACAAAGTATTTTACACTCCTGTTTCAGTTGTGTGGTGTAAAGTGTGGAAAAAGAAATTCGTTATTTGCTAACATATCTGGTGTTGCTGTTTTAATGTAGTGTAGTTGCTTTACAATATGGATACGTGCACTCAGAGTACTGTTCACAGCGTCTCGGCGGTAAGGAGGCACAGTTTGGGCGGGGCAGTGGAATGGCACGTGACTTGCAGCCAGAGCGTGTAGCCGCCGGCAGGGTCGGGCCAGCACAGTAGTCTAGGGCACAATACAGCGTGGCCGGCCGGGACGGCGGTAGACCGCAGACGCGGGTCAGCTGCAGCAGCCGGGTGGTCCCGTCGGGAGCACATGTCGCGGCCCGTCACCGCGCAATTTGCCGGCTGTCACAGCGGGCAGAGCAGACTCCGCCGCATCTGGACGAGATTAGTATCACTGTTACCTCGTCCTTTCACCCGATACGACTCAGAGGCTTTTGTTGCGTTAATTTACTCTTATGCGTAATTAACAGTGACCGTATTGAAGTATTCTACAGAGGGAGCGAAAGAAAATAGTATTTCACTTAATGAACACGTCAAAATAGAGGTAGCAAAAGAAAATAGAAAACTGAGTTAACGAACACGTCAGAACACGGCAGGGTACGTACACTGCTCTCCAAAATTTAAGGGCGAATTAGATAATACAACGTAAAATATTAACTAGCCTCTGGAAATACGAGAAAGTGTGAGTGCGCGTTCCCAGAGGTATGCCAGAAACACACAGAAAGCTGCACGCCACACGGCATGAGGTCAGCGTGACTGCAGAGCCAAATGCTGCTGGTCCCCAACGCGAGGCAGTTGAAGGAATGGGAAGAGGATGTGCTTATGTCAGTCATCAGTCAGTTACGGTCTATTCAGGAGGTGTTCTTCGTTACATGTCCAGGAGAAAAAATTTGGATTACTTCACAAGGAAAACTGGAAGGAGGACAAATTGTGACGAATGTAGCACACTGGGTTGGTTCACGTGCGTAGGGATTGTTCCAACCACTGCTACTGCTGCCAGAAGGAGAGGAGACGGTCAACGGCAGTCGACTACAGCAGTAGCTGACCGCTATGTTCTCTCACGCTCCACAGTGCAACGACGACTGCATTAGGGTGGACCTCTGCCCGATGACCAGTACGTGGTTTTCCGTTGATACACTAACAGAGGCGGAACCATTTGTGGTGGTGCCAAGGGCACAGGGCCAGGACCAAAGAGGAGTGAAGTCACTTGCTGTTGTCATATGGTTCAAATGGCTCTGAGCACTATGGGACTTAACATCTGTGGTCATCTGTCCCCTAGAACTTAGAACTACTTAAACCTAAGTAACGTACGGACATCACACACATCCATGCCCGAGGCAGGATTCGAACCTGCGACGGTATCAGCAGCGCGGTTCCGGACTGAAGCGCCTAGAACCGCTCTGTCAGAGCGGCCGGCTCGTCTCAGATGAAAATAGATTCAGTCTGAGTTGTGATTTTGGACGTAGCTTCATATGTCTGGAGGTACAAACACGTAATGCAGACAGGAAAGCAGTAGAACGTGATCGTTTTGGTCGTCCAATGCTGAGCGTGCACTTTGCCCACCAGATCTTTAAACGCGGTACAGTCACTAGTCAATGTTACTGTTACACTTACTGCCACCGCCTATGTGTCATTTCAAGAGTGCGTTCGGCCCCGAGTTCATTTTTATGGATGACCGCTTCGAACAGCGAAGGTGGAGGAAGTCTTGGCACGAGAGGATATTCTGCAAGGTGTGACCTGGTCGTCCCCCGACCCATCGAGCACGTGTGCGATGCTTTGGGGAGACATGCTGCAGCCCTTTCACAGACTCCAGCCACCTTCCAGCAATTGTCATCCGCGATGGCGAAGAAATGGAACACGCAACTACAAGAACTCCGTACCAACCTTGGGGTCAGGGATGAGAAGACGTCGCAATGCCGCACGTTATGATCACACACCCTATTAAGAACCACCTCCCTCCTTTCGTTAAGTCCAGGGAAAAATCGTAAACGGTGGTGACTTCTGTATAATTATTGCTTTGAATGAGAGTGTCATTTGTGTTCGTCTCGTTTCGCATTGGTTCTCTTGTGTACGGTGGTAAGGAGAGATGGGCTACTGACTGGGGTGGCATTGCCGTTGTGGGAAAGCTGGACAGGAGCAGAAATGACTAGCGAACAAGTTAGCACAGTAAACAGAAGTTTTACTTAACTAGCACTTCTCCAAGTGTACAGAGGCTAATAATAAATAATGTAGAGGGAAATAGAGTCAACATTTCAACAAGGATGTGGTTTTCTGAAGTAAAACACGGACGATGGATTCAAAGCAGCGAGTGGGAGGCGCTTGCATAGCGTCACGTGGCGAACGGCCTCCAAGCGCGAATGCTGCCGTCTGGTTGGCGCCGGCCGTCCTACACTGCCCCAGCAGACGGCTCGCTAGTCCAGAGTCGCCTAAGGGATGGTTCAATGGGTGCACACCATTGGGTCTACCAAATGCCGAGCGGCCACTATCGGCTTCTGATGGAAATTTGCAATTCCTTTTCCAAGTATGACGCTGGTAGTGTGGCACTGATAAGTGGTATGGCATCTTCCAATTACCTTGTGTAATAAGCAAAATGTACCAAAGAGTGCGCAGTCTCAAAGAGAGCGCAGCTTGTGTTTCTGACACTTGACTAAACTCATCAGCTCGCCACTGACGTAACTGTGTTCACAGTGGTATCACAAACAACTCATAGAAGTTTTGTGAAGAAATCCTGTGCTTTCGAAGTGAAACAAGTAAGAATCGCTTTACAGCTTTCCTGATATGTTACTGGAACTCTGTTGCATAAGTTATACACAGAATACTTGACTGCATTTTGAAACGCTGGCTTGCACTCTAACATACTGCATACACATATTTTACAAATGTGACGTGAGCTGCTATCTGTTCAGTTCCCTTGAAATCGTTGTTTCCGCACGAAAGAGCGCTCATATAACGTCCACAAAGAGTGCTTGCCTTCTCTTTAGGGCACAGCTGCAAATTTGTGCCTCTTGAGTGTGTTGCGGAGTCCGACAGATAGGTTTTGTTTCTGAATGACTTCATATTAGGTTGACGCTACGGTACGAAGGAGCCTGCTTTAAGGGAAAGACTGAAAGATGTGAGTAGAGAACATAGATTTTAGCCGGCCGGAGTGGCCGTGCGGTTCTAGGCGCTGCAGTCTGGAGCCGAGCGACCGCTACGGTCGCAGGTTCGAATCCTGCCTCGGGCATGGATGTGTGTGATGTCCTTAGGTTTGTTAGGTTTAAGTAGTTCTAAGTACTAGGCGACTGATGACCTCAGAAGTTACGTCGTATAGTGCTCAGAGCCATTTGAACCATAGATTTTAGCGTTCGCAGAGGACTGGGTACAACGCATTAAGTGTGGGAGATAGTGGCACGAACAGCGCTCTTCATTTGAGTAAAAGTTTTTTGGAAACAGTCTTGATTGCAGCCGATGTTCTGTTTCGGCCTTTTAATTACGGGCCATCATCCGACTTTGCACCATCTAGATGGCGGCGATAGCAGCTGTTACAGTGACTAACACCTCCACAGCGGGTCAGCTGCTATCGCCGCCATCCAGATGGTGCAAAGTCGGATGATGGCCCGTAATTAAATGGCCGAAACAGAACATCGGCTGCAGTCAAGAATGTTTTTAAATAATCTTATGACAATAAAGACCGCTCTTCACCAACAATGCTATATAAAATTAGGAACTCTTCATTTGAGGGTGATATTGCTTCGATTGTGACATTTGATAAACGTGTATTCTTTGGGCATACTTTGCGTACTCTTAAGCGTAGGTGAACGAAAGAGTGCACGCATTTCCTGTTTTTTGTATTTTTAAAATGTTCAATAAAGGTATTACCTCTCTGCTGCTGTATTTTCTGAACATGCAGATTTTGTGTTAATAAGTATAAAACTGGAATTACTTTGTTTTCCTATTAAAAATAACCCAGATATTTAATATTATTCCTTAACTTCACTCTCTTAGGTATGATTCCTTTCTGTTGTAGTAGTTCTTTCTGTGTATGAGACAAGTCTTATCGAGCTATGTAACTTGGCACTGACACGTCCCGCGAAAATTACGTTCGTCCGTAAGCTTTGTACACATATTGAACTCGAGATAACTAATAAACGTACGTGAATCAGAAAGATGAGAGTCCTAACGTCAGATTGAAATCTTCGTGTACCCCCTACAACTTGGTTTATTAACACTACAGTTGTTCATCATACTTAATGTTACCAGCGCCCACAATAGGCTCCGGGAGTGGATGCCGAATTCCAAGTGATCTGGCCTGAACCAAAGGCTACTCTTCTTCAGAGCCTGGAATTGAAGACCTTCTCGGCTGAAGTGTCACCTGGTGAGTATAAGTTGAGTAAGTTCTATAGCATTGTGTATGATGTAAGAGGTGAGGTATGCGCTGCCTGCGATAGGCAAGACTTAGGAGAGTCTCTGACCAGAGAGCAGTTAGTTGTTGCTCGTCGCGAGTCTGCGCTTGTCTGCGCGTGTCGACAGTAGTCTTTAGTAGTCTGCGTGAGTCGGCGGTAGTCGGCGCGTGTCGGCTGTCTGCTCAGCTCGGGACTCCGGTCAGGACTCTGGAGGATGAGTATTGTTGTAGAAGGTAAAGAAGCAGCCTTGCGCATATCTAGTAATGTATATTAACTACCATTTAATTTGTTTCAAAAAAATGCCCCAATAATAATTTTTATAATATAAAGTAATTTTTAAAAAAAACATTCAATTTAAAGATTTTATCCAATGAATAATTAATTCCTTTCACGAATCACAAAGCATGGGCCAGCATTGCACGGAGCTGTGCCGAAAATTTTTATGTAAGAGCAGATATATTTGCAGTTTTTATTTAGGTAAGAATTTTTGCTTCTTTTTTTATTCAGAATACAGAGCCGAGGCGCAGCGTTGCTGTCGTCATAAAATTTACCAGGTTACTGAATTTTTTTTTATTATTTTTGGTGTTTAGGAATTTTTCTGTTTCGAACTTTACATTAAATGAGAAAAGAACTATGTGGGAACATTAAATGTGAATGCATTTCTGCACACAGATTATAAATGGGAACCAATTTTGTTCAGAGGTTACAATATTAAAAATTCATTTTATTATTATTTTTGTGGGGAGTTTACGCAAGGTTCATTTAAATTTATTATTAATTTTGTTGGGAGTTTACGCTTGGTCTAAATCCAATTATTAATTACTGTGGGGAGGTTACAATGATTATTAGTCACTGATAATTTTAGCCATAGTTGTGCAGAGTGACAATTATTGAACTAAATGTAAAATATAAACGTGAGCTTCCGCCGCCATTTCCACAGTCAATTAAAATTTTCTGGATAAACGAAAACACCCTAAAGAAGGTCACTTGCAACAGTGACTGAAACGGCTGTAGCTTTACATACTGACAGTGCGGTCGCAAACCCTGAAAAATCTTATTGACTGTAAACGTAAATTAGTTCCAAACTACGGCAATAACACACACTTTATTCAACATGTAATCGTCACTACAGATGTTCGTACTTAGGTTGTGACATGTTCGATGTGCCTGCTATCATTGACGATGATGTGCAGGAGACGAATAACGAATGACCCATTGAAGTGTCGCAACATCGATGATGTCGATGACCTCTTGAATGGCTGCGTTCAGCTTGGCAATGGTTTTGGGGTCGTTGCTGTACACCTTGTCTTCAATACAGCCCCACAAAGAACAGTCGCGTTTGTCCAGATCCAGAGAATATGGCAGCCAATCGAGGCCCTTGTCTGTGGCCTCTGGGTACCCCAGAGTCAGAATGAAGTCCCCGAAGTGCTCCCCCAAAACATCACTCTCATGCTTCGACGGGGTCGGGCTCCGTCTTGCATGAACCACATCTTGTCGAAATCAGGGTCACTTTGGATAATGGAGACGAAATCATCTTCCGCGTACCGTTCGGCAGTCACAGTGCCATCAAGAAATATTGCACCAGTTATTCCGTGACTGGACAATGCATACCACACAGTTACCCGTTGAGGCTGAAGATATTTCTCGATTGCGAAATGCGGATTCCGAATCCCCAAATACTCTAATTTTCATTATCTATGTACGCATCCAAATGAAAGTGGGCGTCGTCGGTAAACCAAACCATGCATGGGCATACTAATGCCCATCGTGCCCCGCTTACAGCCATGCTGGTTGAAAGTCCTAAAGCAAACAGTTCAGAAGTTATCACGGTTTTTTCCTATAGTTAAAAAACGGTGACGATGCATTAGATAGGATCCGGCTGGATTTACAAATTTAATGGATTCTGATTGACAAAAATGGTTATGTATCAACTGTCCTAAGACGAACATATCACAAATCGATTCCATGTATTCTATATGATTGACACTGGACGTTACTATCGACTGTTCCAAACTTTCGCGTTTATGATGGCGTGAACACCGCTGGGGATACTTTCAAAAAAAAATGGTTTTAATGGCTCTGAGCACTATGGGACTTAACATCTGAGGTCATCAGTCCCCTAGAACTTGGAACTACTTATACCTAACTAACCTAAGGACATCACACACATCCATGCCCGAGGCAGGATTCGAACCTGCGACCGTAGTGGTCGCGCGGTTCCAGACTGATGCGCCTAGAACCGGTTGGGCACATCCGCCGGCAAGGCACTTTCAATGAGCTGTCTGAATGCGTGGAGGAATGATAACCCATTCTTCCTCAAAAGCCGAAACCAGAGACGGTTGGATGTTTTGCGTCTGAAGCAAAGTCGTCGATGTTTCATCGACTTTAGATCGGGATCCTGTGCAGGCTACTCCATTTTGGGAATGTCACTGTCGATAAAAGTTGCTTCTTTCTGATATAGAGCATTGTTATGTTGATAGCATCAGTGCCTCCAAAATATTACCGACTGTGCCTAGTACACGGTACAGTAAAATGCCTTCATATAGTTCCGTATTGAGGGCTTTCGTAAATGCCATAAGGGTACCAGATCCTAAGAACGAGAAACACCCCATAACATAACAAGACTGCATCGATGACGATGATGATGATGTTTGGATTGTGTGGCGCTCAACGGCGCGGTTATCAGCGCCCGTACAAATTCCCAACCATTCCTCAGTCCAATCTCATCACTTGCATGATTGATGATGAAATAATGAGGGCAACACAAACACCCAGTCTCGAGGAAGGAGAAACATCCCTGAGCCCGCCGGGAATCGAACCCGGGAAGCGAGAACGCGACCACGAGACCACGAACTGCGGACAAGACTGCATTGAGGTAAGTAGTGTCCGCCATGTAACACCACGGTAATTGAATGTTGGCATTACTCATGATAATAGGTAACGTTCTCCAGGCACTCGCCAAACCATTCAATCGCCTTTCCACAGGCTATAGGTGTTTCATCAGTCCCACGTTTCCAATCAACCACCGTTCATTTGCATCGCTCTTTTAACCACCTCAAGTATCCTTTAGTATTGACGATTGAGAAATGGCTCGACCATTGTTAACCAATCTTTTTAACTTCCTACGCACATCGTCCCTCCCCCCCCCCCCCCACCACCACCCCAATCAACCATGGACCTTGCCGTTGGTGGGGAGGCTTGCGTGCTTCAGCGATACAGATGGCCGTACCGTAGGTGCAACCACAACGGAGGGGTATCTGTTGAGAGGTCCGATAACGTGTGGTTCCTGAAGAGGGGCAGCAGCCTTTTCAGTAGTCGCAGGGGCAACAGACTGCATGATTAACTGATCTGGCCTTCTAACACTAACCAAAACGGCCTTGCTGTGCTGGTGCTGCGAACGGATGAAAGCAAGGGCATGCAGCTTTACTGTATTGTTAAATGATGATGGCGTCCTCTTGGGTAAAATATTCCGGAGGTAAAATAGTCCCCCATTCGGATCTCCAGGCGGTGACGACTCAAGAGGACGTCGTAATCAGGAGAAAGAAAACTGGCGTTCTACGGATCGGAGCGTGGAATGTCAGATCCCGTAATCGGGCAGGTAGGTTAGAAAATTTAGAAAGGGAAATGGATAGGTTAAAGTCAGATATAGTGGGAATTAGTGAAGTTCGGTGGCAGGAGGAACAACACTTCTGGTCAGGTGAATACAGGGTTATAAATACAAAATCAAATAGGGGCAATGCAGGAGTAGGTTTAATAATGAATAAAAAATAGGAGTGTGGGTAAACTACTACAAACAGCATATTGAACGAATTATTGTGGCCAAGATAGACACAAAGCCCATGCCTACTACAGTAGTACAAGTTTATATGCCAACTAGCTCTGCAGATGATGAAGAAATAGATGAAATGTATGACGAGATAAAAGAAATTATTCAGGTAGTGAAGGGAGACGAATATTTAATAGTCATGGGTGACTGGAATTCGTCAGTAGGAAAAGGGAGAGAAGGAAACATAGTAGGTGAATATGGATTGGGGGGAAGAAATGAAAGAAGAAGCCGCCTTGTAGAATTTTGCACAGAGCATGACTTAATCATAGCTAACACTTGGTTCAAGAATCATAAAAGAAGGTTGTATACATGGAAGAATCCTGGAGATACTAGAAGGTACCAGGTAGATTATATAATCGTAGGACAGAGATTTAGGAACCAGGTTTTAAATTGTAAGACATTTCCAGGGGCAGATGTGGTCTCTGGCCACAATCTATTGGTTATGAACTGTAGATCAAAACTGCAGAAGCTGCAAAAAAGTGGGAATTTAAGGAGATGAGACCTGGATAAACTGACTAAACTAGATATTGTACAGAGTTTCAGGGAGAGTATAAAGGAACAATTGACAGGAATGGGGGAAAGAAATACAGTAGAAGAAGAATGGGTAGCTCTGAGGGATGAAGTAGTGAGGGCAGCAGAGGATCAAGTAGGTAAAACGACGAGGGCTATTAGAAATCCTTGGGTAACAGAAGAAATATTGAATTTAATTGATGAAAGGACAAAATATAAAAACGCAGTAAATGAAGCAGGCAAAAAGGAATACAAACGTCTCAAAAATGAGATCGACAGGAAGTGCAAAATGGCTAAGCAGGGATGGCTACAGGACGAATGTAAGGATGTAGAGGCTTATCTCACTAGGGGTAAGATGGATACTGCCTACAGGAAAATTAAAGAGACCTTTGGAGAAAAGAGATCCACTTGTATGACAATCAAGAGCTCAGATGGCAACCCAGTTCTAAGCAAAGAAGGGAAAACAGAAAGGTGGAAGGAGTATATAGATGGTCAATAGAAGGGCGATGTTCTTGAGGACAATATTATGGAAATGGAAGAGGATGCAGATGAAGATGAAATGGGAGATACGATACTGCGTGAAGAGTTTGACAAAGCACTGGAAGACCTGAGTCGAAACAAGGCCCCGGGAGTAGACAACATTCTATTGGAACTACTGACGGCCTTGGGAGAGCCAGTCCTGACAAAACTCAACCATCTGGTGAGCAAGATGTATGAGACAGGGGAAATACCCTCAGACTTCAAGAAGAATATAGTAATTCATCCCAAAGAAAGCAAGTGTTGACAAATGTGAAAATTACGGAACTATCAGTTTAATAAGTCACAGTTTCAAAATACTAACGCTAATTCTTTACAGACGAATGGAGAAACGTAGAATCAGACCTCGGGGATGATCAATTTGGATTTCGTAGAAATGTTGGAACACTTGAGGCAATACTGACCCTACGACTTATCTTAGAAAATAGATTAAGGAAAGGCAAACCTACGTTTCTAGCATTTGTAGACTTAGAGAAAGCTTTTGACAATGTTAACTGGAATACTCTTTCAAATTCTGAAGGTGGCAGGGGTAAAACACAGGCAGCGAAAGGCTATTTACAATTTGTACAGAAACCAGATGGCTGTTATAAGAGTCGAGGGACATGAAAGGGAAGCTGTGGTTGGGAAGGGAGTGTGACAGGGTTGTAGCCTTTCCCCGATGTTATTCAATCTGTATATTGAGCAAACAGTGAAGGAAACAAAAGAAAATTGCGGAGTAGGTATTAAAATCCATGGAGAAGAAATAAAAACTTTGAGGTTCGCCGATGACATTGTAATTCTGTCAGAGACAGCAAAGGAGTTAGAAGAGCAGTTGAACGGAATGGATAGTGTCTTGAAAGGAGGATATAAGATGAACATCAACAAAAGCAAAACGAGGATAATGGAATGTAGTCGAATTTAAGTCGGGTGATCATGAGGGAACTAGATTAGGAAATCTTGTTAACATCGAGTATAGATTTAAGTGTCAGCAAGTCGTTTCTGAAATTATTTGTATGGAGCGTACCCATGTATGGAAGTGAAACATGGACAATAAATAGTTTGGACTAGAAGAGAGTAGAAGCTTTCGAAATGTGGTGCTACAGAAGAAAGCTGAAGATTAGATGGGTAGATCACATAACTAATGAGGAGGTATTGAATAGAATTGGGGAGAAGAGGAGTTTGTGGCACAACGTGACAAGAAGAAGGGACCGGTTGCTAGGACATGTTCTGCGGCATCAAGGGATCACCAATTTAGCATTGGAGGACAGCGTGGAGGGTAAAAATCGTAGAGGGAGACCAAGAGATGAATACAGTAAGCAGATTCAGATGGATGTATGTTGCAGTAAGTACTGGGAGATGAAGAAGCTTGCACAGGATACAGTAGCATGGAGCGCTGCATCAAACCAGACACAGGACTGAACACCAGAACAACAACATCACGCACATCGTGCTAAGTGCTTTCATGGTATCACTTTGGAACTCACGAGTGATGCAGTCTACTGATTTCATGCCACATTTTACAACCATCCTTTGCAATGTTAGACGTTCCATGCCTATTAGATCTGGCTGATGTTGGCTTAGATGTACTTGTTCCCTTGCCTTTCCACTTCGGAATCACATCATCAGTAGTCGAATTGTCCCTAATTGATAACATAGTAAGGTGATATTCAATGATTAGTCCTTATTCAAAGTAACTGAGCTCCGACCCATTCTGCTGCTGCTGCTTTCCTACTGGCGACTCAATATTCCCCATCTCCTTTTGCTCTGGCGCGTGCGTCTCACCTGAAACCTGATCGTCATTCCGCGTTACACAGTGGTGTACACATACTGATGATCAGATAGTGTATGTGGATCAGGAAAATGAAAGTAGCGCTTGGAGAAAACAGAGGCACCTATGTAAATATCAAGAGCTCAGATGGTAAAGCAGTCCTGAGCAAAGAAGGTAAATCTGAAAGGTGTATGGAGTAAAGTATATAGTTGGTCTACACAAGGGAGATTAAGACAGTATTATAGAACTAGAAGAGGACGCAGATGGAGATGAGATGGGACATATGATATCGCGAGAAGAATTCGATAGAGCAATGAATGACCGAAGTCGGAACAGGGTCCCAGTGGTAGACGAGATCCGTCAGAGCTACTGACAACGTTAGGAGAGCCAACCATGCCAAAACTCATCCGCCTGGTGTGGAAAATGTATGAGACATTCGACATATCCTCGTACCTGAAGAAGAGTACAGTAATTCAAATTTCAAAGAAAGCAGGTGCTGGCTGGTCTGAATAATATCAAACTATCTGCTTAATATGTCGACAGTTATAAGAGTCAAGGGACATGAAAGTGAAGCAGTGGCTGAGAAGGGAGTGAGAAAGGGTTGTAGCGTATTCTCAGTGTTATCTGTACACTGACCAAGCAGTAAAGAAAACCAAAGAAAAATCTGGAGTAGAAATTAAAGTTCAGGAAGCACAGATAAAAACGTTGAGGTTTTTGGGTGACATTGTAATTCTGCCAGAGAGAACGAAGGACTTAGAAGACGGAATGAACAGGAGGATGTAAGATGAACATCAATAAAAGCAAAACAACGATAATGGAATGTAGTCGAATAGAAACATGTGATGCAGATGGAATTAGATTTGGAAATGAGACGCTTAAAGCAGCAGAGGAGTTTTGTTGTTTGCTCAGAAAAATAACTGATGACAGCTGAAGTAGACAAGGTACAAAATGTGGACTGGTAGTGGCAAGTAAAGCGTTTCTGGAGAAGAGAAATTTGTTAATATCGATTATAGATTTAAGTGTTAAGAAGTCTTTCCTGAAAGTATTTTTATCGAGTGTATCACGTATGGAAGTGAAATATAGACGGTAAGCAGTCTAGACAAGAAGTGAATATAAGCTTTAGAAATGTGATGCTACAAAAGAATGCTCAAGATTATATGGATAGTTGGGATAACCAATGAGAACGTACTGAGCAGAACTGGGGAGAAAAGAAATCCGTGGCGCAATGTGACTAGAGGAAGAGAGTTACTTCAAACCAGTCTTTAAACTAGTCTTCGGACTGAAGACGACAGCAACAACAACATGTGTATCAGATAGGCCTTATGAAGTCGCTAGAATCTTCGAAATCGATCAGTGCACAATAAAATTGTTCAGTCCCATGGGGTACTATTAAGTGGGGCGTTCCCCAAGGGTCAGTGCTGGGGCCACTGCTGTTTCTTATTTATATAAATGATATGCCTTCTAGTATTACAGGTGATTCAAACATAGTTCTGTTTGCTGAGGACACCAGCTTGGTAGTGATGGATCTTGCGTGTAATATTGAAACAGTAGCAAATAATGTAGTTCATGAAATAAGTTCGTGGCTTGTGGATAATATGACGCTAAATCACAGTAAGACTCAGTTTTTACAGTTTCTAACTCACGATTCAATAAGAACCGATGTTTTGATCAGACAGAATGGGCATGTTATAAGCGAGACGGAACAGTTCAAGTTCCTGGGCGTTCGGATAGATAGTAAGCTGTTGTGGAAATCCCGTGTTCAGGATCTTGTTCAGAAACTAAATGCTGCTTTATTTACCATTAGAACTGTATCTGAAATAAGTGACAGTTCAACACGAAAAGTGGTCTACTTCGCATATTTTCATACGTTTTTGTCATATGGTATTATTTTTTGGGGTAATTCTTCTGATTCAAAAAGGGTATTTTTGGCTCAAAAATGGGCTGTTCGAGCTATGTGTGGTGTAAGGTCGAGAACCTCTTGACGACCCCTATTCAGTAGTCTGGGAATTCTGACATTGCCCTCACAGTATATATTTTCTTTAATGTCGTTTGTTGTTAGCAATATTAGCTTATTCCCAAGAGTTAGCAGCTTTCACTCAGTTAATACTAGGCAGAAATCAAATCTGCATGTGGAATGCGCTTCCTTGACTCTTGTGCAGAAAGGAGTGCAGTATTCTGCTGCATCCATTGTCAGTAAGCTACCACAAGAACTCAAAAATCTTAGCAGTAGCCCAAACACTTTTAAGTCCAAACTGAAGAGTTTCCTCATGGCCCACTCCTTCTATTCTGTCGAGGAGCTCCTGGAAGAGCTGAAAAATTAAGCAAATTCCAGTGTTACATTGTTGATTTTCTTTGTTTAAACTTACGAATTGTCGCCTGAATACGTTACTTATATTTCATTTTATCTGTTTCTACTATCGTGTTATAATTTCATGTATTGACTCGTTCCATTACCATGGAGACTTCTCCTTCATTTGGTCTCACGGAACAATAAATAAATAAATAAATAAAAAAGATGGAAAGCGTTTCAGTGTGAGGAAAATGCTTTTCTCTTCGTAATTGTTGATGCCGTTGTCTTCTTCAGTGAAATGATTGTCGCATTGTCCGAAAGCCTGAAAAACTTTCCATTTGTCAGATCCGCGGAGCAGTTGGGCTCGCCCGCTCGGCAAAGTGAGCCCCCGGTGGAGAGAGCGGCTGTGAGACGGGACCTGCGCGGACCACCGGCGCCCGAGCGCCAGGCTGCAGAGCGGGGTCTACGCGGCTCGCGGCCGGCCGCTTAATTCCTCTAAACGCGCGGCCTGCCCCATTCATTAGCCGGCAGCCGGCAGCCGGCAGCCCGCCGGCAATTAACGCGCCCTGTCGCCTGATTTCCCCCCGGGTCCGGCCCTGCGCTCGCTCCTCGCCGCGGCCTCGCCTTGATTACGTCATCACCGCAGCGCGCCGTCACGATTTATGGCGGTATCAGGTGGGGGCGCCTCATTTGGTTCTTCTATAACCGCTTCCGGCAATCAATAGACAGCGTGACCTGTACGCTATCGCCCGAAATACACTGACACAAGAGAGAATATGTTGCACCATCGGCGCATTGAGCGAATTTATACTCCAGTCCACGTCTGTGCTGTATGTTGATTAAAATTTCGTCCTGACTGTGAGCTTATTTGCAGGAGAGAAGACAGTCAGTCCTACACACGTACGAGGGGCGTTAGTTACGCAACACGTTTCTTTCCCTGGGATGAAAAATTTCGGAATTTGACGTGCAACATTGTGGAATATTTCCCCTTCATTCCATTTAGTTCCGATATGTGGCGAAATTATATTTAGCCTTACAAACGGCGACTGTGACGGAGGCACGCTCCAAGCATAGACCTGTTATTGGTTCAAATGGATCTGAGTGCTATGGGACTTAACATCTGAGGTCATCAGTCCCCTAGAACTTACAAGGGAACCTCCAAATCGCACCCTCCTCAGATTTAGTTATAAGTTGGCATAGTGGATAGGCCTTGAAAAACGGAACACAGATCAGTCGAGAAAACAGGAAGAAGTTGTGTGGAACTATGAAAAAAATAAGCAAAATATACAAAGTGAGTAGTCCATGCGCAAGATAGCCAACATCAACGAGAGTACGTGCCAAGTAGCGCCGTGGTCCTGTGGTTAGCGTGAGTGGCTGCGGAACGAGAGGTCCTTGGATCAAGTCCTTCCTCTAGTGAAAAGTTTACTTTTTTTTATCTTCTCAAAGTTATGATCTGTCCGTTCGTTCATTGACGTCTCTATTCACTGTAATAAGTTTAGTGTCTGTGTTTTGCGACCGCATCGCAGAACCGTGCGATTAGTAGGCGAAAGGACGTGCCTCTCCAATGGGAACTGAAAACATATGATCGTAAGGTCATAGGTCAACCGATTCCTCCACAAGAAAACACGTCTGATATATTCTATACGACACTGGTGACGGCATGTGCGTCACATGACAGGAATATGTTGTCGACCCACCTAACTTGTACACTTGGCGAATGGGTAAAAAGATTCTTCTACCTTGCCCGATTTAGGTTTTCTTGCGGATGTGATAATCACTCGATAAAAGTGATGAAAACATAACGGACGGACAGATAGTAATTGTCTGAAAATAAAAAATTAAAATTTCCACTCGACTGAAGACTTGAACCAAGTACCTCTCACTCCGCAGCCGCTTACGCCAACCACGGGACCACCACGCTCCTTATATCACATTGTCCTTAATGTTGGCTATCTTGCACATGGACTTCTCAGTTTGTATATTTTGCTTATTTTTTTCATAGTTCCACACAATTTCTTCCTGTTTTCTCGATTGATCTGTGTTCCGTTTTTCAAGGCCTATCCACTGTGCCATCTTATAACTAAATCTGAGGGGGGTGCGATGGGGAGGTTCCCTTGTTAGAACTACTTAAACGTAACTAACCTAAGGACGACACACACATCCATGCCCGCGGCAGGATTCGAACCTGCGACCGTAGCTGTCTCCCCGTTCCAGACTGAAGCGCCTAGAACCGCTCGGCCACTCCGGCCGGCCATTGACCTGTTATTCAGATTCTTTTGGCGGAAGACCGGAGCATCACAGATATTCATATGCGCTTGCAGAATGTCTTCGGAGACCTGGCACTGAAGAATTGCACGGTGAATGGATTGAAGAGTTCCTAGATAACAGAACGCAGCATGTCATTCTCAATGGAGAGAAGTCTTCCGAAGTAAGAGTGATTTCAGGTGTGTCGCAGGGGGAGTGTCGTAGGACCGTTGGTATTCACAATATATATAAATGACCTTCACGTAACTAATGAGGAGGTATTGAATAGGATTGGGGAGAAGAGAAGTTTGTGGCACAACTTGACTAGAAGAAGGGATCGGTTGGTAGGACATGTTTTGAGGCATCAAGGGACCACAAATTTAGCATTGGAGGGCAGCGTGGAGGGTAAAAATCGTAGAGGGAGACCAAGAGATGAATACACTAAGCAGATTCAGAAGGATGTAGGTTGCAGTAGGTACTGGGAGATGAAGAAGCTTGCACAGGATAGAGTAGCATGGAGAGCTGCATCAAACCAGTCTCAGGACTGAAGACCACAACAACAACAACAATAAATGACCTTGTGGATAACATAGGAAGTTCACTGAGGCTTTTTGCGGATGACGCCGTAGTGTATCGAGAGCTTGTAACAATGGAGGATTGTGCTGAAATGCAGGAGGATCTGCAAAGAATTGACGCATGGTGCAGGGAAAGGCAGCCGGTCGGAGTGGCCGAGCGGTTCTAGGCGCTACAGTCTGGAACCGCAAGACCGCTACGGTCGCAGGTTAGAATCCTGCATCGGGCATGGATGTGTGTGATGTACTTAGGTTACTTAGGTTTAAGTAGTTCTAGGAGACTCATGACATCAGAAGTTAAGTCCCATAGTGGTCAGAGCCATTTTGAACCAGGGAATGGCAATTGAACCTCAATGTAGACATGTGTAATGTGGTGCGAATACATAGAAAGAAAGATCCTTTATCATTTAGCTACAATATAGCAGGTCAGCAACTGGAAGCAGTTAATTTCATAAATTATCTCGGAGTAGGCATTAGGAGTGATTTAAAATGGAATGACCATATAAAATTAATCCTCGGTAAAGCAGATGCCAGACTTAGATTTATTGGAAGAATCGTAAGGAAATGCAGTCCGAAAACAAAGGAAGTAGGTTACAGTACACTTGTTCCGTCACTGCTTGAATACTGTGCACCGGTGTGGGATCCGTACCAGATAGGGTTGATGGAGGAGATGGAGAAGATCCAGCGGAGAGCACCGCGCTTCGTTACAGGATCATTTAGAAAATACGACGTCTGGGTTTGCCATGTGTTGAAGACATTCACCACAGCAGCCCTTGAACGCCCGACAAGTTGTGCAGTTTTCGAAATGGTCGTACTGAGCCTCCGGGCCATTACAATCTGCCCTCGGTCAAACTCAGATACACTCCTGGAAATGGAAAAAAGAACACATTGACACCGGTGTGTCAGACCCACCATACTTGCTCCGGACACTGCGAGAGGGCTGTACAAGCAATGATCACACGCACGGCACAGCGGACACACCAGGAACCGCGGTGTTGGCCGTCGAATGGCGCTAGCTGCGCAGCGTTTGTGCACCGCCGCCGTCAGTGTCAGCCAGTTTGCCGTGGCATACGGAGCTCCATCGCAGTCTTTAACACTGGTAGCATGCCGCGACAGCGTGGACGTGAACCGTATGTGCAGTTGACGGACTTTGAGCGAGGGCGTATAGTGGGCATGCGGGAGGCCGGGTGGACGTACCGCCGAATTGCTCAACACGTGGGGCGTGAGGTCTCCACAGTACATCGATGTTGTCGCCTGTGGTCGGCGGAAGGTGCACGTGCCCGTCGACCTGGGACCGGACCGCAGCGACGCACGGATGCACGCCAAGACCGTAGGATCCTACGCAGTGCCGTAGGGGACCGCAACGCCACTTCCCAGCAAATTAGGGACACTGTTGCTCCTGGGGTATCGGCGAGGACCATTCGCAACCGTCTCCATGAAGCTGGGCTACGGTCCCGCACACCGTTAGGCCGTCTTCCGCTCACGCCCCAACATCGTGCAGCCCGCCTCCAGTGGTGTCGCGACAGGCGTGAATGGAGGGACGAATGGAGACGTGTCGTCTTCAGCGATGAGAGTCGCTTCTGCCTTGGTGCCAATGATGGTCGTATGCGTGTTTGGCGCCGTGCAGGTGAGCGCCACAATCAGGACTGCATACGACCGAGGCACACAGGGCCAACACCCGGCATCATGGTGTGGGGAGCGATCTCCTACACTGGCCGTACACCACTGGTGATCGTCGAGGGGACACTGAATAGTGCACGGTACATCCAAACCGTCATCGAACCCATCGTTCTACCATTCCTAGACCGGCAAGGGAACTTGCTGTTCCAACAGGACAATGCACGTCCGCATGTATCCCGTGCCACCCAACGTGCTCTAGAAGGTGTAAGTCAACTACCCTGGCCGGCAAGATCTCCGGATCTGTCCCCCATTGAGCATGTTTGGGACTGGATGAAGCGTCGTCTCACGCGGTCTGCACGTCCAGCACGAACGCTGGTCCAACTGAGGCGCCAGGTTGAAATGGCATGGCAAGCCGTTCCACAGGACTACATCCAGCATCTCTACGATCGTCTCCATGGGAGAATAGCAGCCTGCATTGCTGCGAAAGGTGGATATACACTATACTAGTGCCGACATTGTGCATGCTCTGTTGCCTGTGTCTATGTGCCTGTGGTTCTGTCAGTGTGATCATGTGATGTATATGACCCCAGGAATGTGTCAATAAAGTTTCCCCTTCCTGGGACAATGAATTCACGGTGTTCTTATTTCAATTTCCAGGAGTGTAGAAATAAAACTGTGCGACATTCCTGACAAATAAATTTATCCTTGGCAGGTTTTACTCCCTTTCTCCCCCCCCCCCCCCCAAGCCCAGGTTATCAAAGGGTGTTACAGAAATTAAGGGAGAGATTGGTAAAAATGTTCAAGTGACACGATGATGTGATGGGAGAACGCATGCTTTCGTACCATCCTTCAGCCAACAATATTCATTAACTGACACAGCAGGTATTTCAAGCATGGTGAGAAATTCCTCTAGATGATATTCGCACCCTGTTTGCGTCCATGACACAAAGAATGCAACGGTAAATTCTTGCTACTGGGGGTAACACTTCATACCAAGGTTTACGACAGAGATCGGTTTAGAATGGAAGAAAAATGTAATGACTTAAAACCAGTTTTGTGTTGAACTTCTCGACGAAAGTTGTTAAATATCGGACTGGCGCTTCTTGGTGGAATAATTTCCATTTCAGTCAACGTATTTTGAAGAACAGTTGGGATCCTAATCACGCAGAGTCGCAGTACCAGCGACATCTGCAGTTCGATTGTGCTCGATCGTTATAGACGAAGGTCGCGGCAAAGTGTGCTTGGTGGAACAGAGTGCTCAACCATTCTGCCGATGGTAAAGACCCAGCCTCCATAGCCGCGGTCGCAATTTAATTACTATAGTGGCCCTCGACACATATGTAGATAGTTGAAGAAAATCTGCAGTATTTGGTCGACAAGTAAAGGCTGTAGGATTGTAAGTTCTGGCTGCCGTAATCCATTAAAATAAATTTGTGTGTAGGCAGACTGAAGCAGTGAATGAAAATTTGCACCGAGGCTGGTCTCCCGAGACAAGAGCAGCAATCCAGAGGGTCTCCCACTGCATTGGAATGGAGCCTCAGCATCGAAAGTAATGGGTGATCCTGCCTGAAACCCAGGCCTAGGTGCTTAAATCATATGAAACCATATTGTTTTGTAGTGAAAAACAGACTGTGAGGAAACGGAACATTAGAGAATAGAAGCATTTGGGATGTGGTCATACAGAATATTGTTGAAAATTTGGTTGACTGATACGATAAGGAATGACCAGAATCAACGAGGGAAGGAATATATGGAAAACATAAATGAAAAAGCTCATTACGTCCGGGCAAACAAAACTATTCAACACATCATGTTAGCACTTATTATGCGTTATTATGTAATATACAGTAGCCATCTCTGCGCCTGATCCTGAATTTTTCACATTGACCTCGTGCAGTCTCATACTTGTCAAACGAAGATGGCTCAATGAGAGATGCGGCAACAGTTAAAGCATAAAACAAGTACGTGGAAGAGCGGAATTCAGTACTCCGCTCACCTATCTTCATTTACGGTTTCTGAGACTTCCATTACAAATAGAGATACCTGTTTCAGTAAACCTACTTGATCACCGGTAACCAACATTGTATCTAGAGTAAATCATTCGTTTTAAAATACGCTGTTAATTTCTTCTAGCATACGATATTCAAACTGTCGATTTAAATGTTGAATCGATGAGCAATACGATGTTTAATTGTTTTGGCGACATGTATGATTGTCTCGTGCGCTCTCTCAATAAATCTATTTTAGGTACGTTGATTAGAGGCTTAAAAGTAACTTTTCCAGCTTCACATAACTGTGTCCTGCTCATGTCACCAAAAATGTGCTTTCGTAATGAAAGAAGTCAATATAATCTTATGGACTCTGGGCTTTTCAGTTGGTTAAAGGCGATCGACTTCAACAGAAGCGATATTGAACGTCTACGAGCGTCTCCGTTATCACAAGTACACATTCTGGAACTTTCTCAGTGTAAATGCCTCTATAAAGTATCAATTATCATTCCACCAGGTATCGTAATTACGTTGGACGCTACTCCTACATTATTCTCTCTGGAACATTACAGTAGTTATGATAAGTCAAGCAGTCGATGTTATTTTGATTACATTTCGGTACGCTTGTCCCTTTGGTTTGTAAGGAATTATCCTGTTTGACGCCGCTTTCTACGAGCATATTCCATTGACAAACGTCGTTTTACACTCACCGCAGCAATGTCGCAACATCCCGCTTTGTTTAGGATTTATCGCGGTTTTCCGGTACAGATTCATATCTCGAAAGGAACTCGCTGAGCGACTGCTGCGAGTTTCAACTTAACGAATACATAAACCTTGATTCAAGCAGACCTGAAGAAGAGCTATATCATATGAATCAGATTATGAGGAAACACATTATACATACATGGGTGAAAGCCTTTTTTTCTTTTTTTATGGAGCTAGGTCGACATCTGCTTCTGAGCTAGCTAACGCGTCGAAGCAAGAGCATACATGACGGTAAAAAAAGCAATCTTTCGTTACGTTAAGTCTACTGGGGCAGAAGATAATCTCAGAATAACTTCCCATTAACTTCTCACAACTTCACATAGCTTTAAAAATCTCAGCGTAATCAACAACCGAACCGCAGGCGAACCGTACACATAACTTTCATCTCCTACCTCAGATCCACATTGACCACACTGAGACAATGGACAGAAGTGTAGTCCTTTCGTGCTGGTATATTTTCCATCTCTGTTGGCAATGTCACCAATTCACACTGTTGAGCTGTCTTGGCTCACAATCAGTAAGTAACAAATTCGGAACAAGGTGGTGGAAGAAAGCTTGTTCGTCTCCTGCGTTTGTTCAAAAATATCCTGCTCTCCTAAGGGTGTACTAATCGTCTCATCTCAAATCACAGGTCTCTCATTGAACCAAGGCTTCTGATACGATTGATAGTTACTCTTTTTGTGGGATGTGAATCCTTATCACGCCTGTCGCTTGGGAGGTATTGGGGAAGAGCAGGCTTCGTCCAAGTGCCTAGTTTTACTATTCCGTTTTACTTCCGTTCCATCAATAAGAAGACTATACTACACAAATACTCATCACGTTCTGCATAAACTTCACTTACTAAATTGAGTTTTGATACTCCTAAAATACCCATGGAAATCTAGGGCGGTTTACGATGCTGAAGGCGACAGAGCCTCCGTAGCACAGACAGAGCAGGCAAAAGGTTGCTCTTTCGTGGCAAAGAAAAAAAATTTAGAATAGCGTACCTAGAAAAAGAGCTTCGGGGGTCGGAAGAAGGCGAAACAACATCCTTTTAGTGTGAGGTAATGCGCAGGGTCACAAACGATGGTCGCGAACTGACCTCCAAAGAATCTTCTCCCTGGAAGATCTGGTACATGCTTCCCGCCGAAAAGCAGACACGCGTTGTTGATTGGCGGAGTGCTAAGGATGTAAGAGGAAAACTGATTTCATTTAAATAATGAACAAATGACCGTTATTTTTCAGAGGAACCTGTTACAAAAGCTCATTGATCACCAGATAATCTACTAGCCGTAGATGTAGCGTACGTGTTTGGGAAAATAGCTTGATAACGTAAGAACATGGTAGAGGACGTCAAATCGGGTAAAATATTCCAAATAAGCACAGGTCGGAAAGGCGCCGTTGTGCAACTAGTAACAGCCAATCAGCGAGGAGGTGAAAGTAACTGCATTTAAACTAACTTATCTTATCCAGTTACGCTAACGAGTGTGTTTACTAATTAAATTAGCTAATAGCAAAAAACCGTTTGTTGCTAAAACTTTATTTTTTACGTGTTTCTGGCATGTTCTAAGGGGGTATTGACCGAAACGAGTAAAGGAATGAAGTTTTAACTAGTGGACTTTGGCTATAAACGCCTAAAAAAAGTAGTGTTAAAGAAAGGACTCGGGATAAGTGTCTCACTCTGTTATACCCGAGGCAGAATAACGTACAGATTGACATTCGCTTGTTTACAGGGTGCCTATCACAGCGACAACCAGTCAGAGAACGAGCTTTGCCGCTTTTCGCATTTTCAGTGTTTTTGTTGTGGGCTGGCAAGACAGCCAATCCACTATGACAGGTAGCCGAAAGGCACGCGTTTAAGGTCACGCAGGCTGGCGTGAGGTCTGGAACAGGACAAGTAATGGAGACTAGCAAATAAAGTACGTAGCTGCTGGAATGCTTAACTTTAATCCATAATTGGTGAACATCGGTCTGACGGTACATGCATCACAAGATAAATAGCAAATGATAATGGCGCCTTGCTAGGTCGTAGCAAATGACGTAGCTGAAGGCTATGCTAACTATCGCCTCGGCTAATGAGAGCGTGATTTGTCAGTGAACCATCGCTAGCAAAGTCGGCTGTACAACTGGGGCGAGTGCTAGGAAGTCTCTTTAGACCTGCCGTGTGGCGGTGCTCGGTCTGCAATCACTGATAGTGGCGACACGCGGGTCCGACGTATACCAGCGGACCGCGGCCGATTTAAGGGCTACCACCTAGCAAGTGTGGTGTCTGGCGGTGACACCACAGTTTTCGCTGTGCTTTCGCAGGTCTCGGCTAACACAGCCAGCTGGCTACTTCTTGCATTACGTGACAATAACTCTGTAATTACAAGCGAAAGTGAGCCGAAAATTTTTATGGCTATTACGATCGTACAACGTGAAACGAGTAATGCAAGTTATGGGAGGAATATGTGAACAATTTTGTAGTAATTCTGACAGCTGTTGCCGCTGCAGGCGCATTGGACGCGCGAGTGACGAGTGACCAACAACATCACTATCTTCCACGCCTAATTGTCCATCACTTTTTTTATTCTGGGCAAGACCGAAAATAAGTAGTGTGCTTTGCATCAGTCTAAATGAAAAAAGTGCAACTAGGACTCGCGCTCTGAGAGTTCCGTATAAACTTATTTATTTACATAGATAATGATGACAATAGTTTTGTATGGTTCAAGGACCTGATTGAAGTCATTCTATTGCACACCACTTCACCGAATTGCCTGTCCCTAATCTACCCCAGGATGCAACCGGGGAAAGGGGATCTACAGTTTAACGTGTTGCTTCTAGCGGCCTCTCACGTTGTTAAGGTTAAAACGAAGATTGAAAATTCGAGGTCTACTGACATTCGATCCCACGACCTCGAGGTTTCCGAGCACGTGATTTACCGCTAGGCTATCAGGCCCCAGAAATACGTATACAGGGTGGTCCATTGATAGTGACAGGGCCAAATATCTCACGAAATAAGCATCAAACGAAAAAACTACAAAGAACGAAACTCGTCTAGCTTGAAAGTGGAAACCAGATGGCACTATGGTTGGCCTGCTAGATGTCGCTACCATAGCTCAAACGGATATCAACTACGTTTTTTATTACATATTCGTGTAGCACGTAAAGAAATATGAATGTTTTAGTTGGACCACTTTTTTCGCTTTGTGATAGATGGCGCTGTAATAGTCACAAACGTATAAGTACGTGGTATCACGTAACATTCCGCCAGTGCCGACGGTATTTGCTTCGTGATACATTACCCCTGTTAAAATGAACCGTTTACCAATTGCGGAAAAGGTCGATATGGTGTTGATGTATGGCTATTGTGATCAAAATGCCCAACGGGCGTGTGCTATGTATGCTTTTCGGTATCCTGGAGGACATCATCCAAGTGCCGGACCGTTCGCCGGATAATTACGTTACTTAAGGAAACTGGAAGTGTTTAGCCACATGTGAAACGTCAACCACGACCTGCAACAAATGATGATGCCCCAGTAGGTGTTTTAGCTGCTGTCGCGGCTAATCCGCACATCAGTAGCAGACAAATTGCTCGAGAATCGGGAATCTCAAAAACGTCGGTGTTGAGAATGCTATATCAACATCGATTGCACCCGTACCATATTTCTATGCACCAATAATTCCATGGCGACGACTTTGAACATCGTGTACAGTTCCGCCACTGGGCACAAGAGAAATTACGGGGCGATGACAGATTTTTTGCACGCGTTCTATTTAGCGACGAAGCGTCATTCACCAACAGTGGCAACTTAAACCGGCATAATATGCACTACTGGGCAACGGAAAATCCACGATGGCTGCAACAAGCGGAACATAAGCGACTTTGGAGGGTTAATTTATGGTGCGGCATTATGGGAGGAAGGATGATTGGCTCCCATTTTATCGATGGCAATCTAAATGGTGCAATGTATGCTGTTTTCCTACGTAATGTTCTACCGATGTTACTACAAGATGTTTCACTGCATGTACTTACAACATGATGGATGTCTGGCACATAGCTCGCGTGCGGTTGAAGCGGTTGAATAGCATATCTCATGACAGGTGCATTGGTCGTCGAAGAACGATACCATGGCCCGCACGTTCAACGGATCTGATGTCACCGGATTTCTTTCTGTGGGGAAAGTTGAAGGATATTTGCTATCGTTATCCACCGACAACGCCTGACAACATGCGTCAGCGCATTGTCAATGCATGTGCGAACATTACGGAAGGCGAACTACTCGCTGTTGATAGGAATGTCGTTACACGTATTGCCAAATGCATTGAGGTTCGAGCATTTATTCCATTAATGTGGTACTTACAGGTAATCACGCTGTAACAGCATGCGTTCTCAGAAATGATAAGTTCACAAAGGTACATGTATCATATTGGAACAACCGAAAAAAAATGTTCAAACGTACTTACGTTCTGTATTTTAATTTAAAAAACCTACCTGTTACCAACTGTCCGTCTAAAATTGTGAGCCATATGTTTGTGACTATTACAGCGTCATCTATCACAAAGCGAAAAAAGTGGTCCAACTAAAACATTCATATTTTTTTACGTACTACACGAATATGTAATAAAAATGAGGGTTCCTACTTAAAAAAAAACGTAGTTGATACCTGTTTGACCTATGGCAGCGCCGTCTAGCGGGCTAACCATAGCGCCATCTGGTTTCCCCCCTCAAGCTAGACAAGTTTCGTTCTATGCAGTTTTTCCGTTTGACGCTTATTTCGTGAGATATTTGGCCCGGTCATGATCAATGGACCACCCTGTGTAATCACATCTTTTAATTGCATTGATCTATAAGTTTAAACCTTCTACACGAGCAAGAGGCCGTAGAAATCAGTATTTGACACAAGTTCCAACTTCATACGTCTGTCTGTTTCTGAGCGAAAGAGATCTGAACAGTCGAACAGACAGACAGACAGACTATAAAGTGATCCGTTGAAGGTTCTGTTTTTACCGATTGAGGTACAGAAACCTAAAACAGATTTTGCAGTTCGTGGGACCACGTCAAGAACGTGAAGTTGAAAAGCTAGATTAATCTAGCGAGTTGTAATTGCGTCGGCGTGCGTCTTAGAATAAGTCCAGTGAACCGCACAATGCTCGTAGCAGCAAAACCGTTTAATCGTGCAGAGTGCCTGGCGGACTGGAGGGCTGCGGTGTAAGGAAACTGACTCGAACCGGTTGCGCCGTTCGCTGTAAGCGAGCAGCCGGCACTCGCGAAACGTGTGAAAGTACGGGGAGGAAAGAAGTGCCTACTTTCTAGCAGCTACCCGCCGGCGGTAGAGGCGGGCCGGGATTGAGGCCGCAGCGGCCGGCGGCTGGCGGAGGGCAGTCGCGCGGCAAATGGAGCAGCCAGGCCGTTGCCGTCTCAGCGGCGACAGCCGCTACGACCGCACTCACACCCGCCGTGCCCAGCAGCACAGAACAACATACAGGGTGTTACAAAAAGGTACGGCCAAACTTTCAGGAAACATTCCTCACACACAAATAAAGAAAATATGTTATGTGGACATGTGTCCGGAAACGCTTATTTTCCATGTTAGAGCTCATTTTAGTTTCGTCAGTATGTACTGTACTCCCTCGATTCACCGGCAGTTGGCCCAATTGAAGGAAGGTAATGTTGATTTCGGTGCTTGTGTTGACATGCGACTCATTGCTCTACAGTACTAGCATCAAGCACATCAGTACGTAGCATCAACAGGTTACTGTTCATCACGAACGTGGTTTTGCAATCAGCGCAATGTTTGCAAATGCGGAGTTGGCAGATGCCCATTTGATGTATGGATTAGCACGGGGCAATAGCCGTGGCGCGGTACGTTTGCATCGAGACAGATTTCCAAAACGAAGGTGTCCCGACAGGAAGACGTTCGAAGCAATTGATCGGCGTCTGAGGAAGCACGGAACATTCCAGCCTATGACTCGCGACTGGGGAAGACCTAGAACGACGAGGACACCTGCAATGGACGAGGCAATTGGCTCAAATGGCTCTGAGCACTATGGGACTCAACTGCTGAGGTCATTAGTCCCCTAGAACTTAGAACTAGTTAAACCTAACTAACCTAAGGACATCACAAACATCCATGCCCGAGGCAGGATTCGAACCTGCGACCGAAGCGGTCTTGCGGTTCCAGACTGCAGCGCCTTTAACCGCACGGCCACTTCGGCCGGCTAACGAGGCAATTCTTCGTGCAGTTGACGATAACCCTAATGTCAGCGTGAGAGAAGTTGCTGCTGTACAAGGTAACGTTGACCACGTCACTGTATGGGGAGTGCTACGGGAGAACCAGTTGTTTCCGTACCATGTACAGCGTGTCCAGGCACTATAGCAGCTGATTGGCCTCCACGGGTACACTTCTGCGAATGGTTCATCCAACAATGTGTCAATCCTCATTCCAGTGCAAATGTTCTCTTTCCGGATGAGGCTTCATTCCAACGTGATAAAATTGTAAATTTTCACAATCAACATGAGTGAGCTGACGAGAATCCTCACGCAATTGTGCAATCACGTCATCACCACAGATTTTCTGTGAACGTTTGGGCAGGCATTGTTGGTGATGTCTCGATTGGGCACCATGTTCTTGCACCTACGCTCAATGGAGCACGTCATCATGATTTCATAAGGGATACTCTACCTGTGCTGCTAGAACATGTGCCTTTACAAGTACGACACAACATGTGGTTCATGCACGATTGAGCTCCTGCACATTTCAGTAGAAGTGTTCGTACGCTTCTCAACAACAGATTCGGTGACCGATGGATTGGTAGAGGCGGACCAATTCCATGGCCTCCGCGCTCTCCTGACCTCCACCCTCTTGACTTTCATTTATGGGAGCATTTGAAAGCTCTTGTCTACACAACCCCGGTACCAAATGTAGAGACTCTTCGTGCTCGTATTGTGGACGGCTGTGATACAATACGCCATTCTCCAGGACTGCATCAGCGCATCAGGGATTCCATGCGACGGAGGGTGGATGCATGTATCCTCGCTAACGGAGGACATTTTGAACATTTCCTGTAACAAAGTGTTTGAAGTCACGCTGGTACGTTCTGTTGCTGTGTGTTTCCATTCCATAATTAATGTGATTTGAAGAGAAATAATAAAATCAGCTCTAACATGGAAAGTAAGCGTTTCCGGACACATGTCCACATAACATATTTTCTTTCTTTGTGTGTGAGGAATGTTTCCTGAAAGTTTGGCCGTACCTTTTTGTAACACCCTGTATAGACAGTGAACCATCGGTAGTAAAATCGGCTGTTCAACTGGGGCGAGTGCTAGGGAGTCTCTCTAGACTACACCTGCCGTGTGGCGACGCTCGGTCTGCAATCACTGATAGTGGCGACATGCGGGTCCGACGTATAATAACGGACCGCGGCCGACTTAAAGGCTACCACCTAGCAAGTGTGATGTCTGGCGGTGACACCACAGGGCAACGATTCCCATTTTCAGGTACGTGTTTCTTTATACTACGTAATTTTTACGTAATGTTCTCGATGTGCGAGGTTCTCCTTTGTTTTCTTGACTTTACTGCAACGTACAAGAAACGCGCAAATTTAGTTAGTTAACTTACACTGAAAGCATTAACAACACCTGAACATATGAGATTCAACAAGCACTGCTAACAGCTAGGTGTAATTCCATGTACGTAAAAGTGAAAGTATGTATGTATGGTATGTTAACCGGGGACCTAGAAACGACGGAGAGGCTCCGTCCCCGCCACAGCTACAGTGGTCTACAACCCCACGACGGCTACCGCAGTCCACTTCACCCCTCCGTCGCCCCACACCGAACTCAGGGTTATTGTGCGGTTCGGCCACGGTGGACCCCCCAGGGAACGTATCACACCAGACGAGTGTAACCCCTATGTTTGCGTGGTAGAGTAATGGTGGTGTAGGCGTACGTGGAGAACTTGTTTGCGCGGCAATCGCCGACATAGTTTAACTGAGGCAGAATAAGGGGAACCAGCTCGCATTCGCCGAGGCAGATGGAAAACCCCCTAAAAACCATCCACAGAGTGGCCGGTTCACCGGACCTCGACACAAATCCGCCGGGCGGATTCGTGCCGGGGACCTGGCGCTCCTTCCCGCCCGGAAAGCCGTGCGTTAGACCGCACGCCCAACCGGGGCGGGCAAAGTGAAAGTAAGTTCAGGCAGCAGAATAACAAAACCTATGAAGCACAAAGCAGAAACACTATGGCTGAGAACCGAAATAAGGCAGTTACACAAGGAGAAGGACTTGCTAAACAGATATCTATTTAACATGCAGATAAAAGTAGCAAACAGCATGGAAACTACAGTATATGACAGCATACGTAACCTAATCAAAGACATAATCGACGAGGAGTATTTGACTATCTGCAATACACATGACAAGAAACTGGATACTTTGATATAAAAACAAAATAAAAAATCCTACCTTGTAACATCTGACAAAAAACACACATACATTTTACAGCACACTAGTTAACAAAACAGATATAAAATTAGACCAGAGAGAAAATAATGTCCTCCAAAAAGGACTAAAATACAACATAAAGCCTAAAATCAACAACCATGCACTAAAAAAGATAACAGGTGCGACAAAAATCGTTGCAGATGCTGAAAAACTAATTTCACATGCAAAAACAGCAATATGTGACAAATTAAGCAAGCTTGTTGAGAAAGAAGTGAAGACAGATAAATTAAAATCCAAACATACGAACAATGATACAAAAACCTAAAATACATAAATAATGAACAGAAGTACAACCAATCCATAGTCACAAAATCAGACAAAAGCACCACATCAGCTGTGATAAAAGAAAGGGACTGCACAGACAAAATACATGGATTCTGTGATACTAATAATATTCAACACATTAAAAAAGGCTCAACAAAATAGTTTCAAAGTAAAATCAAGGAATATCTAACGAACACACGTTTCCTGTTGACAGAAACTGAAAAGAAATACCTTACATGCATGAATCCAAAGGCACCACTCCTACGACCACAGCCAAAGGTATACAAAGAAGGTAATCCGATAAGTCTCGTGCTAAACTCTATAAATGACCCACCATATAAACCGTCACAGAAACTGAACAACACACTGAGAAAAAATTACAGATATGAAACAATATATTCTATAAAAAATAGCACGATGCTAGCTGAGGAATTAGAAGGCAGAAAACCTCCCAAGATGCTCAGTTCTTATGATTTGACATCACCAACCTTTACTCAAATATACCCTTACAAGATGGTGTAACAGAAATCCAAAAGCAAATTATGAAACATAAGAAACTTGCATACACAGAAATCACTTACATTATGGAACTCGTCCACCTAACTCTAAGTTACAACTACATTATCTTTAATGGCAACATTTATAAGCAAGGAGACGGCCTAGCAGTGGGATAATGTAGTTCAGGTACCATGGCTGACATGTACATAAATCACTTGGATCAAAATTATTTAGCACCCAAGAGCACTGTCTAAAAGAATGAATTTTGTAAAATATATGTCGATGGTACACTAATTAGTGAAAGGGAATGCCAAAGACTCAACAGACATTCTGAAATGCTCCAGTAATCTACATGAGAAAATTACATTTACAGTGGAACATGAACAGAATAAAAGCATCAATTACCTGGACCTAAATTTTACAAGAAACAATAAGACATGTACATTAAAAATTTACAGGTAAAAAATAATGACCAACACCACAACCCTGCAAACCCACGTCACCCAGACATCGATAAGTATGCAGCACACAGATCAACGCTATATACCTACTAACCGAAAAGCAAGCAACGAGAAATAAACATAGTGAAACAGATTTCAGTGCTAATGATTACACTGCTTCCATGTTGCACGCAGCCCTAAACAAAGTGAAGAAAGAGAGCACAAAGTGCACCACAGAAGAAACTGACAAAAAGAAAGGTATATCTAGCATCCTACAAGTTGGCAATATATCGCAAAATATCGCAAAGATTTTCAAGAATGAAATAAGCTACAACTATATCACATAAACTACAACAAAAACTAACACATAATATAAAGTGTAATCATGATCCATACACAGACTCTGGAATATACAAAGTAACATGCGAGGATGCTCCATGTAATATCTAGGACAAAAAAGTCTAAATTTCAACACAAGGTACACAGAGCACATTAAAGTCTACACACGGAAAAGACACACAACATCAGCAGTAGCTACACACAGGACACCCATTTGGAAAAGTAGAGCAAGATGTCAAAGCACTCCACCGACTAAATAAAGGGTTTAAATAGATTTCTCAGAAGAACTGGAGATGTATACTCATTACAGGAAATATGAAGGCAAAATACAAAACGAAAAACTTAAAAGCGAATATGTGAATTTCTACACAAGCTTCGACAATATACTTAAATAAAAGTATTCACACATAGAAATAACCACCAATGTAAAGTAAATGTAAGCAAATTATAATCTATATTGTTAAGATAAACACGGTCTGTCCAAAAGCATATCTGTGGATGACCTGTAACATTATCTGTGTCAACTACATCTAAAACGTCTTTGTAACTGTTTACTTACGTAAGTTATTATCGACGAGTACTGAGCACTGAATGTTTTGAGTGATGTTTAACATGTATGAGACTGCACAAATGGACCATAAGAAAACAGTAAGTACAAGTTCTTTGAAATTTCGCCACCAACTACATACAAAAATCGATAAATAATTAAACATTGCTCACTTTTTATATATTGCGGTAAGGTCAACAAAACAAAGCAGGACTTCATACATCTAAAACATTACGTAAAAATCGCATAGTACAAAGAAATACATACCTGAAAATTAGAATCGTTTCCCGAAACACGTCGTGGAAAATACGGATACGAAAAATCGTGAATGGTAGCAGAAAAGTTATTTATAAGCAGACCCATTGTTTTCACAGTTGCAGGCTTTCAAAAGCACCATTTATAATGGACAGAATCACTACAATTCACTATTAAGAGCCTGGCAGAGTGTTCAATGAACCATCTCAGACTATTTCTCTACTGCTGCACTCTAAAATAGGCCTTAGGAAAACGAACACTTAATGTACGAATTCTAATTTCTCTTATTTTATCAGAATGATTATTTGTCCCTATATAAAGTGGCGAGAGTAAAAAATTCTCACAACCACAGGAGAATGTTGGCGACTGAAATTACGACCCAAGATCTCGCCGCAACGAAAGACGCCTTTGTTTTAATGATTGCCATCCCAACTCACGTATCTTATCCTTGAATCTCGCTCCCCTATTTCGCTGAACAGTTTTGGCGCTATGGCCATAGTCGACAGCCAATCAGCAACAAGCACACAGGAGTTCGTCCGTGTGTATGGCATTGTGATTTTGTGCGCCTAAGCTGCTGCCTTATAAGCCAATCGTTCCTTCGAGGATGTCAAATTTGCAGTGACGTTCGAGGCACAAATTTAGAGCATTTACTCTAAAAAATACGATTTCAGAAAAAGAATTTTTAAAATCCAATTTCTGTTCAATTATTAATTAATTAATGCATTAGTTTAATTCTTTCCATTAAACTTAACCTTTTTATCGTAAGCTTCACATCAGACTAAAAACGTGATTTTAATATGTGTATACCGGCCGGAGTGGCCGAGCGGTTCTAGGCGCTACAGTTCGGAATCGCGCGACCGCTACGGTCGCAGGTTCGAATCCTGCCTCGGGCATGAATGTGTGTGATGTCCTTAGGTTAGTTAGGTTTAAGTAGTTCTAAGTTCTAGGGGACTGATGACCTCAGCAGTTAAGTTCCATAGTGCTCAGAGCCATTTGAACCATTTTAATATGTGTATGGCCATGTTTGTGTTTGTTTGCATGGTTTAGGACATATTCACACATTAATTATTGTAATTTTACTATTCTGATACTTTTATCGACACTCATCTCATAAAAAGTTTTAATACAGGCACTAAGGACGTTTCCGTCACGCGCCCAAATCAACATATATTTATAATCACCTCCATCATCATCATCAGAATTATATACCATTTTCTCTTAAATGCTCTATATAACCATGGGGAAAGACTTTTCGGACACCCTGTATATATATATAACCACCATCATCGTCATCATCAGAATTATATACAATTTTCCCTTAAATGCTCTATATAACCATGGGGAAAGACTTTTCGGACACCCTGTATATATATAACCACCATCATCAGAATTATATACAATTTTCCCTTAAATGCTCTATATAACCATGGGGAAAGACTTTTCGGACACCCTGTATATATATAACCACCATCATCATCATCATCAGAATTATATACAATTTTCCCTTAAATGCTCTATATAACCATGGGGAAAGACTTTTCGGACACCCTGTATATATATATATAACCACCATCATCATCATCATCAGAATTATATACAATTTTCCCTTAAATGCTCTATATAACCATGGGGAAAGACTTTTTGGACACCCTGTATATATATAACCACCACCATCATCATCATCAGAATTATATACAATTTTCCCTTAAATGCTCTATATAACCATGGGGAAAGACTTTTCGGACACCCTGTAGATATATAACCACCATCATCAGAATTATATACATTTTAATATGTGTATGGCCATGTTTGTGTTTGTTTGCATGGTTTAGGACATATTCAAACATTAATTATTGTAATTTTACTATTCTGATACTTTTATCGACACTCATCTCATAAAAAGTTTTAATACAGGCACTAAGGACGTTTCCGTCACGCGCCCAAATCAACATATATTTATAATCACCTCCATCATCATCATCAGAATTATATACCATTTTCTCTTAAATGCTCTATATAACCATGGGGAAAGACTTTTCGGACACCCTGTATATATATAACCACCATCATCATCATCATTAGAATTATATACAATTTTCCCTTAAATGCTCTATATAACCATGGGGAAAGACTTTTCGGACACCCTGTATATATATAACCACCATCATCATCATCATCAGAATTATATACAATTTTCCCTTAAATGCTCTATATAACCATGGGGAAAGACTTTTCGGACACCCTGTATATATATAACCACCACCATCATCATCATCAGAATTATATACAATTTTCCCTTAAATGCTCTATATAACCATGGGGAAAGACTTTTCGGACACCCTGTATATATATAATTACCACCATCATCATCATCAGAATTATATACCATTTTCCCTTAAATGCTCTGTATCACACGTACGGCATATCTATTCTGCCTCCTTGTAACAGTTTTCCGCAGATATCTTAATCTAAGTAGAGCTTCGCAACACACACGTCCATTAATATACTTGGTCCTTCCAAGTACTCCTCCTTTCTCAAAAAATTACGCAAATAATTAAAGGGCTTAACAAGAAAGAGCAGTGAGATACATGGGTACACATACATTCAACAATATACTAAAGTACATTACATGTCTTATGGTTAATGTCGTGTAGTTGAAGATCGAATTAAAGCTATTTACGTCAGACAGCACCTTCTAACTCCGTAAAGAGTATCATTGCAGTGATTCTCAATGTTACAGATTCTTGTAGCTTTGCAACACAATAGTGTTTCAAAATATTGACTCATTTCACTTTCCACGCTGCAGAGAACCCCTCACTGTGGGATCTATGGAGTACGGCTGTCATATCGAAAAACCATAATTCATAATTAGAGAACGTTATGGCGCGAATCTCACAGTGGCGCTGCACACAACAAGAGTTCGTTTGTATACTGATCTTATTCTGAACAGAATGGCTCAGGAATACGTATATGTAGCTCTAGCACTGTATAATACCAATAATTAATGACACCGGTGGGTGAGATATTATGTACAATCAAAGCTTAGACAGGAAAATTCCAATATGAAGGAAGCTTTTTTGCTCTTCTAAAATCGTTATTTGTATCCTAAATACATTGCTATCTCTTGAGTAGATTATTTGAAATTACAGTAATATCCTGTGAAACAAACTACAACGAAAACACGCGATTAGAATCACAGTAGATTGTTGATAAATCATCCAGGAGAAATACAGAGGAATTAATGAAATTACATCAACCGTGAATTTAAGGTCACCGCTCAGAATTGTGACCCTGATAGGGTCGAATACGTCTTTACTTAGCGGCAATGATCATGGCTTGACACAGTCATACTCCCTGTGAACTGTACCAGATAATCAGCTTGTTAAGTAAAATACACTTCACTACCACCACGTACTTATTTCTATTAAATTATTTTGTTATTGATACTTTTATTTCAGCTTTAATTGGACGACAAAAAGACAGATTTTAGTATTTCAATATAATGTTCAAACTGAGTGCCTAATCACTTCATGAAAACTGTTCATCAACTTGAAATAAGGTTTCCCTATTTTCGTGTTTACGAACTTCCTTTCTGATTTTTTTGCTTCTCTGTCTGCTAACTAGATGCAGTACTGTCTTCTCCCTAAAGGTCTAGTACTGCCTACTGTTTGCGTGACTCCTCGTTCTATGTTGTATGAAGCTTTCTCCGCCTCGTATTGATTGGTCTGAGTCGGAGTAAACACGAACGTTATCCCTATTGTTATATTCCTCCACTGTGGAAAATATCACCGTTCTGATGACTTGCATAGAATTTCTGGATACTCGCAGGCAAGTCGTGTACTCTTAATAAACGGCAAAACACATCGAATGGAAAGAATTTGATTTGAAGCAGAAATGCATTCGCCACGAAATATCATTTTACTGTACTGAAACACACTTTTGGCATTTGACAGCTTAATTTCAGCAACCGTGAATGAAATTTCGATCTTATAATCTTTTCCAAGCGGGAGATTGCTTGATTTCGTGTCTACAGACTTGTTAGCAAAACGAAAATATCGTCTAACGTACTTAAATATTCAATACCATTGTCAGTCAATTCAAGCAAAGGAATCTAATAACATTTCTCTACCGATTTGCTATAATTTCAGCAAATGTGCGTTCAATTGCGAACGCATTCACATTTGCAGCTCACTGCCTTTTTGTGCCTACTCCGTCGACTACTTGCAGTCCCATAGTTTCATTTAAAAACTTATATAAATAACATAATTTTGCATACAAGGGATGACGCAGGTACTAGTTAACACTTCATTTGGGTTAAAATGAACAAAAAACAGTCACAACCTCAAGAAACTTCTTATATATATATATGTTGAGGTTACCGGTTTCGGTCTGTTTTAGACCATCTTCGGACCTGTTAGCATAATGGCAGGCGGTGTCGGTGAACGGAGCAGGGGCTACGAATCGTAGTACCTGCTCCGTTCACCGACACCGCCTGCCATCATCGTAACAGGTCTGAGATTGTCTAAAACAGACCGAAACCGGTAACCCGAAAGAAAAAGTTTCTTTCGTTTGTGACTTTTTATGAAGTAATAAAGAAACGGCTGTTCTTGAAGAGAAATGTTCTGAAACTTTATTTAGTACTTCATTTGGACACTGAAAAGAACGATGACGGGCTTAACGTTCCTTCGATGACGGTGCCATTAGAGGCGTACTGTAAGGGATCGACAATTCCTTACCCAAATATATGCACATTTTACTTGCACAGCTCGAGGATAGGCCAAGAATCGATAGTCAAACGACCAGTGCTTCCAGCGAGTGACATTGTTGTCAGATACAATAGGGACAATGAGAAGAGTAGTGGTTGCAATGGGGTAGCAGAATGAGGCATATCGTGACCGCTGTGTGTATGTCCACATCTTCGTGATTTGTGGTCCCCAAAAATTTACCGATATGTGACAAGTCTTTTCACCAAGAAATGATTATACACAAGGAGTGTCGATATTACGTGTTCACGTCTACCGCGCCGGTCAATGAATTGCGATAAGAATAATGTTCAAATGGCTCTGAGCACTATGGGACTCAACTGCTGAGGTCATTAGTCCCCTAGAACTTAGAACTAGTTAAACCTAACTAACCTAAGGACATCACAAACATCCATGCCCGAGGCAGGATTCGAACCTGCGACCGTAGCGGTCTTGCGGTTCCAGACTGCAGCGCCCTTTAAGAATACTGTGTGCAGCTTGTTACAACAACATGTGACGATATTTCGGTATGTTTGACTTGTGTCGAAATTGGCCGATAACAAATGTATGACGATGGTACTAACCGTCTGCATTTGTGTTTAACGATAATACAGGTACATAACATTTTGTGCAAAATTTTTCCCGACCTTGATTAATGCAAAGCACCTGTTGCTTAATATGGCATTGTTGAGCAGCCGTAAACAGCCAGGAACAACTCCCTTAGCGGTTAGCGGGCAAAACCTATTACCGCTTATCCGTTAGTTCAAAATGGCTCTGAGCACTATGGGACTCAACTGCTGTGGTCATAAGTCCCCTAGAACTTAGAACTACTTAAACCTAACTAACCTAAGGACAGCACACAACACCCAGCCATCACGAGGCAGAGAAAATCCCTGACCCCGCCGGGAATCGAACCCGGGAACCCGGGCGTGGGAAGCGAGAACGCTACCGCACGACCACGAGATTCGGGCTATCCGTTAGTTCTCGATCATTAAAAATAAAGCTTAGTTCGCTACATTTTTCGACTACGGATAATACCATAAATTTAATACGAGGTGTTTCAAGACCTATACAATGACAGATCATGAAACTGGTGGTTATCGTTTTCAAAGCAAACACATTTGCATTTCTTTGTGGTCAGATGGGAATCTGAAGCGCAGTTGTTCTGAAAATGTCTTGCCCCAAATACTGTGCCACTAGCTCAGTGTTAAAAGACAACATAGGAAGCTTCTCTAAAACTTGTATAATTAAAATATTTTAAATGAAAATTAGTTGAAAGGAACATAGTGATCTGCTGAACATTTATGGGAGACAAAACAGAGTGGGCAACAAAAGTAAAGAATCACTTTTCCGAAACCCCGTGATTGTCTCCCGTTCAGATGAATAAGTTTGAAACTTGGCTCAAAGCTGCCTACAGCCTTCCTCTGTAATGGTGATAAAGCGTGGCTCACTGTGGCATCACCATCCGACACAGCGAGATGCTACAAACAGCAAGGTGTCGACATTAGCGAATAAAAGGCCACACCTCAGAAGTTCATGTAAACTTTAAAGGGCTCCGGAAAGGCTCAAAATCATGAAAAGTTCAATTTTTACTTTTTTGCGTTTTCTGAATCTGCAGACTATTACCTTTTAATAGATATATAATTTATTCAATTCCGAAGACTACAACTATTTTTAAATTTTTTTTGAAATGTGTTCTACATGGGCGTGACCCACTGTGGCGCTGTTAAACTGCTGTCAAATGGTGTTATTATTAACGTCCGTGTTCATCAGGTACATTTTAGTGATGTGACATAAAGTATGTGTTGTGGCTAACCTGTGATGGTTCAATATATATCGCTGGTGTGATTGTCGATTGTTTCATGTTTATTTACTCTGTCGTTATCTCGAAAATATTCGTAATTAATTCTGTTTCTTGAGTCTCTGTTTTGTTGAAGTATAATAATGAGTAAAAGTAAAGTTATTAGAAATCCTCTGAAGGCTTTTCAGAAAAGGAGAAATGTTGGAAAGCCAAAGGTATGTGTTATTACTGTAAACAATAAAGACGATAACCAAGTGAGTGAACCTAACCTCTCAAGTACACCTGCCCATAGCAGTCAAAGTGGGAAAGAAAATACTTCACAGAAGAAGCTTGGTTCAATGAGTGAAAACTATGAATGTTTTATGGGCGAATCGGATGTGAATGAAATATTTGATATGTCGGTTCTCAAAGGAATTTTTTGAAACTCTGTAAGATGTATTCATTGTAGTGAAGTTGGTCTGGAACTCTCCATAATAAAGCACGTAGGACTTGCTAGTGAAATACAACTGAAATGTGATAAGTGTTCATACATGACCACCTTTTGGAACAGTGTTGCAGTAACTGTAACTGAAGAAAATGGTAGCAAAATCTACGAACACAACAACGAGCGTTGCTTGCTTTAGACAAGGAACGCCTTCGGGCAGCAGACAGGGCTGTAAAGAATCTAGAAATACAATCAAGAGTAAACAGGAGGAGGAACAAGAGGAAGCTGGAGGAGGAGTTTGCAGAGGATGAAGATACTCCATCCTATGGACCTGGAATGCACTAAAAAGTTAATCCAATCTTTGTCGCTCGATTCCCAAAACTTTTAATTTCTCATACTAATTACATGTTTTCTAAGTATCTTCCAAACATATTTGTTTCAAACTTTCAGTAAATGTTACACAGTACCTTCTGCATAATTTAACACAGCCTTTTTCCAAAAAACTGTATATTTTTGAATATATAAATAAAAAATTGCAAAAAATGTTGTGAATTTTCATTACAATTGAAAAAAAAAACATCTTTAATAACTGAACTAAAATTTTGTAAAATCCCTGTGTTAAGTTGTAGCCCATATTCCAATAAATAATCTGTAAAAAGTTCAACTTCCTACCTCAAATACTTTGTGAGGAAAGATGTAATTTATAAGCGTTATTTTAACATTGCAAGTATAGGGCGTTCCGGAGCCCCTTAAGGTGTGTTGTGATGTCACTTTAGCACCAGACTTCGCCACAATTCTGCCCAACGTCACCGTGGATGATGTGTCGCACGATGGGAAGGTTGTCACACGATGGATAAGTCACCACACTCCTTCATACCAATATTTCATGCCTTGTTTTGCCGTCTCGCTATGGAGTTCAGAACCGTGACACTCAGCACTGAAAATATGCGGTTTTGTTATGGTTGGCTGAGGGAAACTTTTCAGACACACTGTCGCCCAGAACTGACAGGAAAAGGCTCCAGCGGGTGGCGTAAATGACGTCAGTGGAAGCGCCCCATCCGCTGGAGCGTTGATTGCCATACATTTCGCTGCCGAAAACGAAATTTGCAGTGCGATGACAAACAGGACGACGTTCGTGACAAAGATCGACATTGCTGTCACTATTGGGGCGTTTCAACCCCACTGTGCTGCTACCCCAATGAGCGTGATCTGACCCCTTTGGTGCGTACTGCGACCGCTATCTTTGCTCTGATATACTCGGTGGAACAACAAGGGAGCGTTACGAACCGTACTATGACACTTGAACGTGATCAGAAGCAGCAAAAGGGTTTTATGCTTTTCAAGCGCTTCTGTTTCGCACCTTCGCGCCCTCCTGTGGCGTCATCATGGGAGAAGGGAGGATGCTACATTATGAATCCCGTGAGCGGAACGGCAAGGACTCTACCTAAAGCCTCCAGTTCGGCAACACTCTCTGTGCCACCCACGCACCTTTGTCGAGCGCTTTAGACATGTGCTTCTCGGAAACTTCGGCACCAATTTAGTCTCGTGGCTGCTCTAGCGCCTTACATGAAATGATATAAGTACAAACATGCAGTGTAATGAATATGAACTGATTCCTTTTAACTAATTCTGCTCTTCTCACATACACCATGAGAGTACCTTTTCCAGCAGTACGCGGGAAACGTAAATGGAAAGATCTGTGATAATGAGTCTGAGCCAGACATGAAAACAGGCATAGACAGCTAATTGGTTAGCGTCGTCGAGGGCGAGGCAGCTTGAGAAAGGGAGGCCTAGGAGACGAGATCCGGGTTCGAGTTCCGGTGTGGTACAAATTTTCAGTTGACCCTGTACAGTGTGAAGCACCTAAATCCTGCACTCCAAACCCTTCTGAAAAGCAAGCTGCCATTTATGTGCTGTTTCGGCATTGATGAATTGCAACTAATCGGCCACAACTGCAACAAACAAATGGTTCAAATGGCTCTGAGCACTATGGGACTTAACATCTGAGATCAGTCCCCTAGAACTTAGAACTACTTAAACCTAACTAACCTAAGGACATCACACACATCCATGCCCGAGGCAGAATTCGAATCTGCGACCGCAGCAGCAGCGCGGTTCCGGGCTCAAGCGTCTAGAAACGCTCGGCCACAGCGGCCGGCCAACTGCAACAAACACACATATTTTAATATTTACCAGAATGTGTATTTGTTTTAGAAAGTCACATTTTCAATGGCGCACTCTCCGTTTGAACTAAACAAACAACTACAGTAAATTAAGATCTCAATGTATTTTTCTCAGGATTCTAGTAAACGTAGTCCATGAGAAATCACAGTCTGAAAATTTTAAATACTGACAGTTGTTGCATCATTAGAACGTACTAGTACCCAACATTACAGGTAGCAGGAAATGGACTTCCAGCTAAAGATATGCAGTTGTTTTGCAAGGTGACTGGCCTGCACATTACGCAGCTTTATGTAAAAACAGAGCTTTAAGCCATGCATAAGGTAAACAACACAAAACGAATCAAATATAATTTATTAAGTTTTTAGACAGAAGTGATACTGATCTTTGAGCGTGGACAGATGCATGGCTTGGTATTCAAAGTGTAGTAGGCTGACTAGCCAAATACTTGGGAGAAAAATATTTAAAATAAGAATGTTTAGCAGGACTGCTGTATTTCACTATTGCTCAGTTCTGTCTCTAATTATTTTAGGAGACACTTGTCGTTGAACAGGCCAATTATTTCAGATTATTCCTAACAAGGGAACCTCCCCATCGCACCCCCCCCCCCCCCCCCCTCAGATTTAGTTATAAGTTGGCACAGTGGATAGGCCTTGAAAAACTGAACACAGATCAATCGAGAAAACAGGAAGAAATTGTGTGGAAATATGAAAAAATAAGCAAAATATACAAACTGAGTAGTTTATGGGCGAGATAGGCAACATCAAGGATAGATTGAGCTCAGGAACGCCGTGGTCTCGTGGTTAGCGTGAGCAGCTGCGGAACGATAACTTCAGTTTATGTGACAAACGCTTATGTTTTCATTACTTTTTTGGGAGTGATTATCACATCCACAAGAAAACCTAAATCGGGCAAGATAGAAGAATCTTTTTACCCATTCGCCAAGTGTATAAGTTAGGTTGGTCGACAACATATTCCTGTCGTGTGACGCACATGCCGTCACCAGTGTCGTATAGAATATATCAGACGTGTTTTCCTGTGGAGGAATCGGTTGACCTATGACCTTGCGATCAAATGTTTTCGGTTCCCATTGGAGAGGCACGTCCTCTCGTCTACTAATCGCACGGTTTTGCGGTGCGATCGCAAAACACAGACACTAAACTTATTACAGTGATCAGAGACGTCAATGAACGAACGGACAGATCATAACTTTACGAAAATAAAGAAAGTAAAATTTTCACCCGAGGAAAGACTTGAACTAGGGACCTTTCATTCAGCAACTACTCACGCTAACCACGAGACCACGGCGCTCTTGAGCTCACATTGTCCTTGATGTTGTATATCTTGCACATAAACTACTCAGTTTGTATATTTTGCTTATTGTTTCATAGTTCCACACAACTTCTTCCTGTTTTCTCGATTGATCTGTGTTTAGTTTTTCAAGGGCTATCGAATGTGCCAACTTATAACTAAATCCGAGGGGGGTGCGATGGGGAGCTTCCCTTGTAAGTAGTGCTAATTTCTCTTACGTTCGCGGTCGTTATGCGCAATGTATGTTGGCTGCAGCAGAGTCGTTCGGCAGTCAGTTTAAAATGCCGGTTCTCTAAATTTTCTTAGTAGTGTTTCACGAAAAGAACGTCGCCTTCCCTCTTGGGATTCCCATTTGAGTCCCGAAGCATTTCCGTAACAGGTGTTGTTCGAATCTACCGGTAACAAAACTAGCAGCCCTCATCTGAATTGTTTCGATGTCTGCTTTCCATCCGACCGGGTACGGATCCCAAACACTAGAGCACTACTCACCACCATCATACGAGGTGCGGCTAGAAAAAAACCGGACTGATGCTGGAAAAAACATTTATTTACAATTATTTACAATTTCATGTTATCTCTTTCAATGTACTCTCCTCGTCGGTCTCTACACCGCTCCATACGAATTTTCCACTGTTCATAGCAATGCTGCAGATCATTTTCGGTAAGTCCATACATTACTTCCGTCGCTTTTTCTTTTACTGCTTCAACAGTCTCAAATCTAGTTCCTTTCAAAGCTGACTTGACTTTAGGGAAAAGAAAAAAGTCACAGGGGGCCAAATCAGGTGAGTAGGGTGGATGATCTAAGATGGGAATGTTGTGTTTTGCCAAAAACGTCTTCACTGACAACGCACTGTGAGCTGGGGCATTGTCTTGGTGAAGGATCCATGACTCTTTTCTCCACAAATCGTTCCGTTTTCTCCGTACTCGCTCACGTAGGGTAGCCAGGACGCTAATGTAATAATGCTGATTCACTGTTTGTCCCTCTGGTACCCAATCAATGTGCACAATCCCTTTGATGTCAAAAAAAAACAATCATCATTGCCTTGAATTTCGATTTTGGCATTCGTGCTTTTTTTTTGTCGTGGAGAACCAGGAGTTTTCCAATGCATCGATTGGCGTTTAGTTTCGGGATCGTAAGTAAAAAACCACGATTCATCGCAAGTAATAACATTTTGTAAGAAGGTGGGATCACTTTCAATGTTTTCCAGGATGTCAGAACAAATCATTCTTCGGCGTTCCTTCTGTTCAATTGTGAGACACTTTGGAACCATTTTTGAACACACTTTGTTCATGTTGAAACTTTCATGAAGAATCTGCCTAACACTTTCCTTGTCAACTCCTGTTAACTCAGACACTTCTCTGATTGTTAAACGGCGATCTTGTCGAACAAGTTTACCGATTTTTTCAATGTTTGCATCAGTTTTTGCTGACAATGGTCTGCCAGTGCGAGTGTCATCACTGGTGTCTTCGCGGCCATCTTTAAATCGTTTAAACCACTCAAACACTTGTGTTCGCGATAAACAATCATCGCCGTACACTTGTTGTAACATTACAAACGTTTCACTTGCAGATTTTCCTAGTTTGAAACAAAATTTGATGTTAACGCGCTGTTCTTTCTGTACACTCAACATTTTCCGACGCACAGACAAAACGTCAACTACTTAAAACAGACGCCACGGGCAGACTGAGTGCAGGAGGCAGATGAAACTCGAGCAGTAGGCGGAGCGAGAGTCACGTGACAGGCCACGCGACTTTCAGCCTTATTGCATTCGTTTTATTGTTTCACCAGTACTAGTCCGGTTTTTTTCTAGCCACACCTCGTATATGCGGTCTCCTTTACAGGTGAACCACTCGTTCCTAAAACTCTCCCAATAAACTGAAGTCGACCATTCGCCACCCCTACCACAGTTTTCCATTTCATATCACTTTGCAACATTACGTCCAGGTATTTAAACAACATCAGTCTGTCAAGCAGGACACTGCTGATACTGTTTCCAAACATTACAAGTTTGTTCTTCCCAGCCATCCGAATTAACATACACTTTTCCTCATTTAGGGCTAGCTGGCGTTCATCACACCAAGTGGAAATTTTGTCTGAGTCATCTTGTATCCTCCAACAGTAGCTCTACTTCAACACGTTCCTGTACACCACAGCATCATCAGCAAATAACCGCAGATTTCTGCCCACCCTTTCAGCCAATTTCATTTATATATGTGGAGAACAACAACGGTCCTATCACACTGCCCTGGAGCACTAGTGACGATACGCTTGTCTCTGATGAACACTCGCCGTCGAGGACAACATACTGGGTTCAATTAATTAAGAAGTCTTATAGCCACTCAAATATCTGTGAACTTATTCCATATGCTCGTACCTTCGTTAATAGTCTGCAGAGGAGGACCGTGTCAAATACTTTCCGGAAATCTAGAAATATGGAATGAGGCTGTTGCCCTTCTCCCTCGATTCGCAGTACATCAAATCATAAAAGGGCAAGCTGAGTTTCGCACGAGCGCAGCTTTGTAAAACCACGCTGATTCGTGGACATAGGCATCTCACTCGCAAGGAAGTTTATTATATTCGAACTGAGAATGTGTTTGAGGGATTCCCAAGTAAACCGAGGTTAGAGACGTTGGTCTGTAATTCTGGGTCCATTGTTCTACCCTTCTTACATAGAGAAGTAACCTGCGCTTTTTACCAGTAGCTTGGAACTTTGTGCCGGGCTAGAGATTCACGATAAATGCAATGTGTGTAAGGGACCAATGCCCCAATGTACTCTTTAAAAAAACCGAAATAGGATTCCATCCGGACCTGGTGATTTATTTGTTTTCAAATTTTTCTGCTGTCTCTCCACGCCAGGGATGCTTATTAGAGCGCGTCTAAACGGGCCATGGAACATCATGTGGACAAACGAAACTAACTTTCATCTCCAAGTATATGTCAATGCGCAGAACTGCGCCGGCCGCTGTGACCGAGCGATTCTAGGCGCCTCAGTCCGGAACCGCGCGACTGCTACCGTCGCAGGTTCGAATCCTGCCTCGGGAATGGATATGTGTGATGCCCTTAGGTTAGTTAGGTTTAAGTAGTTCTAAGTTCTAGGGGACTGATGACCTCAGAAGTTAAGTCCCATAGTGCTCAGAGCCTTTTTGAACGCAGAACTGCAGAACATGGGTAACGGAAAATCCGCACGCACATCAACCGGTACCGCTTCAACCACAAAGGTGACTGTCTGGTGCTGGTTGACGGCGTCCTTTATTGTAGGGACGTATTTTTTCGAGGAGATCAGTCTTGCAGGTACTATTATCTGTATCATCACTAGTAAACGCTATGAGAGTCTTTTGCAAACCAACGTAATTCCAAACTTTAGCAGCGTGATTTGTGGGTAGGATCATATTTATGTAGGATGGCGCTGCTCCGTACATTGCACAGCTAGTGAAGCAGCTGCTGCAAAGGCGTTTTGGAAAGGCTAGAATTATCCACCGTCATTTCCCTACAGCCTGGCCCCGAGCGAAGTGGTGCAGTTGTTTGCACGCTGGATTCGCTTTTTGGAGGACGACGCGTCAGATCCACGTGCGATCACCCAGATTTAGGTTTCCCGTGATTTCTCTAAATCGCTCCAGGTAAAAACTGGGATAGTTCCTTTGAAAGGCTATTGCCGGTTTCCGTCCCCATCCTTGACAGAATCCAAGCTTGTGCTCCGTCTCTAATGACCTGAATGTCGACGGATCTTTAAACCTAATCTTCCTTCCCTGCTTTTCGCTAGAGCCTGGCCGTCCACATCCATGTCATTGCTGACTGTGCTCCAATTACTGACGTTGCACAACTGAAGGCACGCATTACGCAACGAATTCTGAACGTGACACTCCCATCTGTTGTGGAACATGTGTTCCCCGATTTCAACTTGTGGCAGAAACCGGAAACAGCATACTGAATGTGTCATCCTCCTCTTTCACGACAGTTAAAAATCGATGTCTTTTTTTGTGGTTTTGCCCCCAGGACAATTAAGGGGCTCCGGAAAGGCTCAAAATCATGAAAAGTTCAATTTTTACTTTTTTGCTTTTTCTGAATCTGCAGACTATTACCTTTTAGTAGATATATAATTTATTCAATTCCGAAGACTACAACTATTTTTAAATTTTTTTTGAAATGTGTTCTACATGGGCGTGACCCACTGTGGCGCTGTTAAACTGCTGTCAAATGGTGTTATTATTAACGTCCGTGTTCATCAGGTACATTTTAGTGATGTGAGATAAAGTATGTGTTGTGGCTAACCTGTGATGGTTCAATATATATCGCTGGTGTGATTGTCGATTGTTTCATGTTTATTTACTCTGTCGTTATCTCGAAAATATTCGTAATTAATTCTGTTTCTTGAGTCTCTGTTTTGTTGAAGTATAAAATGAGTAAAAGTAAAGTTATTAGAAATCCTCTGAAGGCTTTTAAGAAAAGGAGAAATGTTGGAAAGCCAAAGGTATTTAGAAATATGGGAATGAAGATAGGTTCGAACATGGTACGAGCGATGCTTGCTTTAGACAGGGCTGTAAAGAGTCTAGAAATACAAGCAAGAGTATACAGGAGGAGGAACAAGAGGAAGCTGGAGGAGGAGTTTGCAAAGGATGAAGATAATCCATCCTATGGACCTGGAATGCACTAAAAAGTTAATCCAATCTTTGTCGTTCAATTCCCAAAGCTTTTATTTTCTCATACTAATTACATGTTTTCTAAGGATCTTCCAAACATATTTGTTTCAAACTTTCAGTAAATGTTACACAGTACCTTCTGCATAATTTAACACAGCCTTTTTCCAAAAAACTGTATATTTTTGAATATATATATAAAAAATTGCAAAAAATGTTGTGAATTTTCATTACAATTGAAAAAAAATCATCTTTAATAACTGAACTAAAATTTTGTAAAATCCCTGTGTTAAGTTGTAGCCCATATTCCAATAAATAATCTGTAAAAAGTTCAACTTCCTACCTCAAATACTTTGTGAGGAAAGATGTAATTTATAAGCGTTATTTTAACATTGCAAGTATAGGGCGTTCCGGAGCCCCTTAAAATTAGATGTAGTTTTGCTTGTTACGTTGTTTTTGGCCTCAGGACAGTTAAAAACCGATTTTTCTCACCCGATGTGCTACGACCTAGCCATGATACATGGGCCTAGCTAACTAATGGTGCCATAACAGACTGCTGAACTTCTACAGTGATGCAGGTTGAATAGCACGAATGGTGTAATGCGCAACTCAAACTGTGGTGTCACCGCAAGGCACCACACTTGCTAGGTTGTAGGCTTCAAATCGGCCGCAGTCCGTCAGTACGCATCGGACCCACGAATCGCCACTGTCGACTCTAGCAGACCGAGCGCCGCCACTCGGCTGGTCTTACGAGACAAGCTAGCGCACTGCCCAGTTCTTCAGCCGAATTTAAGAAAAATGGTTCACTTGTTATAGCTTCAGAGATCTCATTTGCAGAGACGCTAGTCAGCATAGCCTTCAGCTAAGTCAGTAGCTACAACCTATCCAGGTGCCACATACAGTTTATGCATTGACAATTGATGTGTCAAGCAATGTGTGAAGCAATCAGAATTGTAAAGAAGTATTCGCAGTTCAGTCTATAACTGCACTTGTAAATATTATTGTACAAAGTCAAGATCGACATTCACCGCTGATGCTGAATTAAAGCTAAGTATTTAATTGTATTCCTGTCTACTAACTTTCTAATCACCTAAGATGTTCCAGATACATCCCGTCAAGTATAGTTCATTGATCCTCAAGTCAGCCTACGTGATCAACGCGTGCAATTAATGGCCACACCTCGTGATCAGACTAAGAGTCAAATTGCGTGACTCAACCGGGTCACCCTTTTTCCATGAGGCCCATAGTTCCGCCTCATATACAACATAATCCATAGCCGTTGTATAGCGAGTCATCTTTCATTTGTAGAGGCCCCATTTACCTTCTCACATCGTCATCTATCGGATTTCCTTTTTTTTGTTTCATACGTTTCAGTGAGGGTCAATAATACGCTGTTCAAATTTGACGTCAATGTGAATAGTGGTTCTCTACAGAGTTTCAACAATAATTATGGACAGCACATATATGTTAGCAAAATCCTCTTTCGGAGAAATGCTTTTCTCGCTAATGTCAGTGTGATTTTATACCTTCTCTTCTTCAGCCATCATCAGTTATTCTGCTGCCCAAATAGCAAAACTCGTGTATTAAGTTGCCGTCTCATTTCATAGTCGGGAGGTCGATGGTTCAAATCCGCATACGGGCATCCTGGTTTTAGGGTTTCCAGGCAGATGCCAGGATGCTTCTTTTGTGAACAGTACGACCGATTTCCTTCCGCATCCGTTCCTACCCCAGGCTTGTGCTTCGTCTCTATAAATGACCTCGTAGTCGATGTGACGCTTTACTCCAAACCACGAGTGGGTGAACGGCGGCCAGCTGAACGGATCCGGCCCACGGTTGGTTTCCGTCCAGCCGGCGGAAGAAGTTTGTGGGGGAGCTAGCGAGGCGCTCGCGTGTGTTCCGCCTGAGATGCATTCGGATGTATGCCATTGTGTTGTTTGCAGTTTTCCAGTTCTGCTTCTGTATCACATAGCCGATATACGCTAAGATCAAGGGATTTTGACTTTAAAACTTTTTAATATGAGGAAAGAAATGACGGATTTATTTATTTGTGTTACAGAATTAACCCATTCCTATGCAATCGGTCGTATAAAATATTTTTGTACAAATGTTTAAAAATGTTTGCTAGAAGTCTTTGTGTGTATTAACATACTGAATTTCACTGTAATGACCCGTCTGTGGCCAAAAATCTCGAAATTACTCCCAACTGCTTGTCGATTGCGATTGACTGTCGCATTGCCGTATTTCGTTTTCCTATTCTTTCTCGTATTGATATTACTAAATAATTTTTCTCCATCGTGGACGTATAAGAACATTGCAAATGTGCAATTTTAAGATAAGTTATAATAAATTAGTGACACCAGACCAGTGGAACATGGCCATTATATGCCCGATTCATAAGAAGAAGGACAAAGCAAGCTGTGATAATTATCGCGGTATTGCTTTAGTCAGAATGGTGTATTAGCCTAAGTCATTGCTATGAGACTTGCACCAATTACAGAAGAAATACTCGGAGACTACCAGTGCGGTTTTCGACGGGGAAGATCAACAACTGACCAGATTTATTTAGCGTATGGCTAATATAGACAACTCATGAAATTACATATACATATGTACATATTGACACACAAGAAACTTAAGTTTGTCTTTACAACTGAATATCCAGCCCTTCAATCCAGCGCACTGCATCTGGAGTTGCTAGCAGGAAGTCCTCTTTGGCGCCGTGGGAGGCTCGAATCCTGCATTCACTGACAATGTGGTGCACAGTCTGGTACGGAGCCCCGCAGTCACAAGCTGGATCAGGCAGCTTCTTCCACTTAAAGAGAGCATCCCTGCATCGCCCATGGCTGGTACGGATTCCGTTGAGAGTAGACCACGTCTTGCGTGGTAAGTCGAATCCACTTGGAAGTTTAGCACCTGAGAAGATGTTATGCAGGTGCACATCTGTCACTGCTTCCCACCGACCTTTCCATTCTTCAAGAGATTTGAAATTCTTAGCAACCATGTCAGCAGCATCGCACAGAGTTGGATGGCGTGATTTCAGTCTCTTGCGCTTTAAAAGTGGCAGGTCGCTATGCACGGGTAGGTTAGAATTCCTGCAGATCTTGTGGAATTATCTCATAAGGGCAGTACATCTGCGTAGATCAGGAGGCATTATACGGGTTAACATTGGAAGCCAATAAACTGGAGTAGATCTGATTGCGCCAGATATTATGCGCATTGTCGTATTCAGATGGGTATCAACAAGCCTTGTATGGTGACTGTTCGTCCAAACAGGTGCACAATACTCAGCACTTGAGTACACCAAGCCCAGAGCTGAAGATCGCAGGGTGGTTGCTGAAGATCCCCAGGTAGTTCCGCATAGCTTATGGAGGATGTTGTTTCGAGTCCTCAGCTTTTGAGCTAAGTTAAGAAGGTGTTGTTTGAAGCATAGTGTACGATCCAGGATGACACCAAGATATTTTGGGTTCCAGTTGTGACGAAGAATTCTGCCTCTGAAACTTACCTCCAGTTTTACGTTCGCCAACTGGTTATTTAGATGGAAGCAACACACTTCTGTTTTACTCACACTGGGTTGGAGTCTCCAGATTTTGAAGTAATTATCTAATGCAGACAGGTCATTGGCTAAAATCTCTTCTGTTGTCTTCAATTCCTGGTGTTTGACGGCTAGAGCCAGGTCATCGGCATAGCAGTATTTTCTGGACGAAGTGTCAGGTAGATCAGATAGATATAGGTTGAACAGTAAGGGTGAGAGAACTGATCCTTGAGGCAATCCGTAGCGTTGCTCACGTCCGTAGGTTTAACCTTAAAATACCCTACACGTGCCTCCCTGGTGGTGCTAATTGAGCAACAGTGATTACAGGCAGCCAGACTATCCATAGGATCTCCTGGCAATGACATATGAACTAAATAACTGACCAGATCTTCATTATAAGGCAAATAATGGAAAAGTGTTATGAATATAATGTCGATGCACACCTGCTTTTCGTAGACTTTAAACAGGGCTATGATAGTGTTTAAAGGAAAAAGCTATATGGCAGCTTAATGGAGGTGGAATTCCGAACTTACCAGACTCGTACAAATGACCCTCACCAGCATAAAATGCCAGGTAAAAGTAGAAGGAAAACTTTCTAAAGAATATGAGGTCAACGAAGGGTTAAGACAGGGTGATGTATTATCCAAGCTACTCTTCAGCATAGTGTTGGAGATAGTGATGCGGAGAGTGGAGATTGATAACCGTAGTGGCTCTCTGTTTAACCGTATGCACCGAAATCTAGCTTACGCTGATAATGTGTGTATGCTGTCTAGAAGTTTGAAAGAAATGCAAGAAGGATTTGGCAGACTGGGAAAGGAGGCAGAACAGTTGGGACTTAGAGTAAACAACACAAAAACACAGCATCTTTTTGCTTGGTTCAAATGGTTCTGAGCACTATGCGACTTAACATGTATGGTAATCAGTCCCCTAGAACTTAGAACTACTTAAACCTAACTAACCGAAGGACATCACACAACACCCAGTCATCACGAGGCAGAGAAAATCCCTGACCCCGACGGGAATCGAACCCGGGAACCCGGGTGCGGGAAGCGAGAACGCTACCGCTCGACCACGAGCTGCGGACGATATCTTTTTGCTTGTTGTTAAGGACAAATATATTAAGTTGAACAGAGGCAATTACGAGAGATGTGAGGAGTTCAAATACCTGGGAGCGTTGGTTACGGAGGATAGTAGAATAAGAGAAGAAATGAAATCTAGGATTGCTGCAGGAAACAGAGCTTACTGGGCTTTGATGAAGATGCTTCAGTCACGTAGCCTGAGCAGAAAATAGAAGGAGACTGTCTATCGAACAAAGACCGGTGGTAATGTATGACTCAGATACATGGACAATGACTGTAGCAGAAGAAGAGCTCTTGAGAAGATGTGAGAGGAAAATATTAAGAATTTGGGGCCGTGTATGAGACGGGGCAACGGAGGATAAGGAGAAACAAGGAATTGGAAGAACTGTATAGAAATCCTGACTTGGTGACTGAAATTAGGTGTAACAGATTGAGATGGCTGGGCCATGTAGAGCTAATGTCAGAGCATCGATCTGTCAATGGTTCAAATGGCTCTGAGCACTATGGGACTCAACTGCTGAGGTCATTAGTCCCCTAGAACTTAGAACTACACTCCTGGAAATTGAAATAAGAACACCGTGAATTCATTGTCCCAGGAAGGGGAAACTTTATTAACACATTCCTGGGGTCAGATACATCACATGATCACACTGACAGAACCACAGGCACATAGACACAGGCAACAGAGCATGCACAATGTCGGCACTAGTACAGTGTATATCCACCTTTCGCAGCAATGCAGGCTGCTATTCTCCCATGGAGACGATCGTAGAGATGCTGGATGTAGTCCTGTGGAATGGCTTGCCATGCCATTTCCACCTGGCGCCTCAGCTGGACCAGCGTTCGTGCTGGACGTGCAGACCGCGTGAGACGACGCTTCATCCAGTCCCAAACATGCTCAATGGGGGACAGATCCGGAGATCTTGCTGGCCAGGGTAGTTGACTTACACCTTCTAGAGCACGTTGGGTGGCACGGGATACATGCGGACGTGCATTGTCCTGTTGGAACAGCAAGTTCCCTTGCCGGTCTAGGAATGGTAGAACGATGGGTTCGATGACGGTTTGGATGTACCGTGCACTATTCAGTGTCCCCTCGACGATCACCAGTGGTGTACGGCCAGTGTAGGAGATCGCTCCCCACACCATGATGCCGGGTGTTGGCCCTGTGTGCCTCAGTCGTATGCAGTCCTGATTGTGGCGCTCACCTGCACGGCGCTAAACACGCATACGACCATCATTGGCACCAAGGCAGAAGCGACTCTCATCGCTGAAGACGACACGTCTCCATTCGTCCCTCCATTCACGCCTGTCGCGACACCACTGGAGGCGGGCTGCACGATGTTGGGGCGTGAGCGGAAGACGGCCTAACGGTGTGCGGGACCGTAGCCCAGCTTCATGGAGACGGTTGCGAATGGTCCTCGCCGATACCCCAGGAGCAACAGTGTCCCTAATTTGCTGGGAAGTGGCGGTGCGGTCCCCTACGGCACTGCGTAGGATCCTACGGTCTTGGCGTGCATCCGTGCGTCGCTGCGGTCCGGTCCCAGGTCGACGGGCACGTGCACCTTCCGCCGACCACTGGCGACAACATCGATGTACTGTGGAGACCTCACGCCCCACGTGTTGAGCAATTCGGCGGTACGTCCACCCGGCCTCCCGCATGCCCACTATACGCCCTCGCTCAAAGTCCGTCAACTGCACATACGGTTCACGTCCACGCTGTCGCGGCATGCTACCAGTGTTAAAGACTGCGATGGAGCTCCGTATGCCACGGCAAACTGGCTGACACTGACGGCGGCGGTGCACAAATGCTGCGCAGCTAGCGCCATTCGACGGCCAACACCGCGGTTCCTGGTGTGTCCGCTGTGCCGTGCGTGTGATCATTGCTTGTACAGCCCTCTCGCAGTGTCCGGAGCAAGTATGGTGGGTCTGACACACCGGTGTCAATGTGTTCTTTTTTCCATTTCCAGGAGTGTACTTAAACCTAACTAACCTAAGGACATCACAAACATCCATGCCCGAGGCAGGATTCGAACCTGCGACCGTAGCGGTCTTGCGGTTCCAGGCTGCAGCGCCTTTAACCGCACGGCCACTTCGGCCGGCCATCGAGCTGTCAGACGGGTCTACACAGGAAATCCAGGTGGCAAAAGGAGGAATGGGAGACCTAGGAAACGATGGCTGGAGGATGTAGAAAATGATTTGAGAAAGATTGGAGTCAGGAGATGGAGGAAACGAGCAGAAAATCGTCAAGATCGGGCTGTGATCATCAGAGAGGCCAAGACCCTACATGGGTTGTAGCGCCAAGGAGAAAGTAAGTAAGTAGTTAAATCAATACCTTTCATACACGTTTATTTTTCCATGACTTGAAGATGGCCGCGCGGGATTAGCCGAACGGTCTGGGTCCTGCAGTCATGCACTGTGCGGCTGGTCCCGGCGGAGGTTCGAGTCCTCCGTCGGGCATGGGTGTGTGTGTTTGTCCTTAGGATAACTTAGCTGAAGTAGTGTGTAAGCTTAGGGACTGATGACCTTAGCAGTTAAGTCCCATAAGATTTGACACACATTTGAACATTTTTTGAACTTGAAGATGAAGACTACAGTAAATAATTTTTCTCCATCGTGGACGTATAAAAACACCGCAATTGTTGAAGTTTAAGGTAATTTATAATGAATTAGTTACAATTAGTCCCTTTCATACACGTTTATTTTTCCATGACTTGAAGATGACTACTGGCATCCTGTTTTAAAATGTTTACATTTATTTACGAGCAGTAAACGTTGTTTCTTTAGTAACGGCATTGCAGAGTTTTGCAACGGAAGTTACTAAAACAGATTTTGTAAAACTTATTAAGTAAAGGTAATGTTCACGATACGTAAATAAATGTTATTATCTGAAGATAGAGTGAACATAAAATGAATGTACTCTCAATAACGTGTGTTTTGAGAAATAACTTGTCGCCGTGGAATGTCGGATAAGGGGCGTGCTTATTCGGTGCGTTGCCCCTAAACATAGACGTCAAAGATGTTACAGTTTTCACCTGATGTGCAAGGAGGACTGCTGTCGTGTCACGTGACGTGCTGGCCTGCGACCTTTCGTGAATCCAATATACACTCCTGGAAATGGAAAAAAGAACACATTGACACCGGTGTGTCAGACCCACCATACTTGCTCCGGACACTGCGAGAGGGCTGTACAAGCAATGATCACACGCACGGCACAGCGGACACACCAGGAACCGCGGTGTTGGCCGTCGAATGGCGCTAGCTGCGCAGAATTTGTGCACCGCCGCCGTCAGTGTCAGCCAGTTTGCCGTGGCATACGGAGCTCCATCGCAGTCTTCAACACTGGTAGCATGCCGCGACAGCGTGGACGTGAACCGTATGTGCAGTTGACGGACTTTGAGCGAGGGCGTATAGTGGGCATGCGGGAGGCCGGGTGGACGTACCGCCGAATTGCTCAACACGTGGGCCGTGAGGTCTCCACAGTACATCGATGTTGTCGCCAGTGGTCGGCGGAAGGTGCACGTGCCCGTCGACCTGGGACCGGACCGCAGCGACGCACGGATGCACGCCAAGACCGTAGGATCCTACGCAGTGCCGTAGGGGACCGCACCGCCACTTCCCAGCAAATTAGGGACACTGTTGCTCCTGGGGTATCGGCGAGGACCATTCGCAACCGTCTCCATGAAGCTGGGCTACGGTCCCGCACACCGTTAGGCCGTCTTCCGCTCACGCCCCAACATCGTGCAGCCCGCCTCCAGTGGTGTCGCGACAGGCGTGAATGGAGGGACGAATGGAGACGTGTCGTCTTCAGCGATGAGAGTCGCTTCTGCTTTGGTGCCAATGATGGTCGTATGCGTGTTTGGCGCCGTGCAGGTGAGCGCCACAATCAGGACTGCATACGACCGAGGCACACAGGGCCAACACCCGGCATCATGGTGTGGGGAGCGATCTCCTACACTGGCCGTACACCACTAGTGATCGTCGAGGGGACACTGAATAGTGCACGGTACATCCAAACCGTCATCGAACCCACCGTTCTACCATTCCTAGACCGGCAAGGGAACTTGCTGTTCCAACAGGACAATGCACGTCCGCATGTATCCCGTGCCACCCAACGTGCTCTAGAAGGTGTAAGTCAACTACCCTGGCCAGCAAGATCTCCGGATCTGTCCCCCATTGAGCATGTTTGGGACTGGATGAAGCGTCGTCTCACGCGGTCTGCACGTCCAGCACGAACGCTGGTCCAACTGAGCCGCCAGGTGGAAATGGCATGGCAAGCCGTTCCACAGGACTACATCCAGCATCTCTACGATCGTCTCCATGGGAGAATAGCAGCCTGCATTGCTGCCAAAGGTGGATATACACTGTACTAGTGCCGACATTGTGCATGCTCTGTTGCCTGTGTCTATGTGCCTGTGGTTCTGTCAGTGTGATCATGTGATGTATCTGACCCCAGGAATGTGTCAATAAAGTTTCCCCTTCCTGGGACAATGAATTCACGGTGTTCTTATTTCAATTTCCAGGAGTGTATAAATGCGTGGTGTCCGTTCTTTTAGACATGTCTGAAAGGAAAGACACCACGCATTCATACAACTGGTTCGCCTTATGGGCAACGAATCGACAACCTCCAGTGTGGGTACACATTTACGTTCGACCTCCAGCGGGAATCTAAAATTAGCAAGCATGGAGGATATTGACGGCGGCTGCGGATAGATGGAGCTAGGCGGGAGCGTCAGTCGGCCGGAGTGTGTGCCGAGATAGTGCGCTCATCTGCGATAAACACTCTGCCCAGGTGGTGCTGTGTTTAACGAAACTGCCTAGTAAGCAGGAGATGCCGTATTCGAGTCCCAGTCCCAGTCGAATAATGTTTGAGTGAAATTATGTTGACCGAGGTCCAAGCTAACTGCCTGACGTCTGCGAGCTATTTTTTTCGACCGCTTCTTACCGTTGTCGCCACCTATCGGTAAACGGCGGAAGCAAAGTTGTACACATTGTATAAAATTATGTGCATCGGGTCTGCGGCTCACCAAAGGTTGCCCGTGCCGGCTATGAACCTTCCTTCCTTCCTTCATTACGTAATCTTTCCCTCAGCATCATCTGGTTTAATTCGGCTGCATTTCTTTTGGTTGATTTTTATCTTATAACATCTTTTTAAGACACTGTTCATACCTGTGTGTTTTCAAGTGGGTGTATTAAATGATTAAATTCATTCATAAATTAATTCAGCTGTCATTAGCTTAGCTTGAAAATGGTCATTGACCGAAACTAGTAGCGAATTGTGCAAAGTAAATGATAGATGAAGGTTTCGCCATGAATTTTAACAACTGTTCATCTTGCCACAACTGTACGTCTTGTACTCTATTGGCCATTAAAATTGCTAAACCCTGAACATGGCGTGCTACAGACGCGAAATTTAACCGACAGGAAGAAGATGCTGTGATATGCAAATGATCAGCTTTTCAGAGCATTCACACAAGGCTGGCGCCGGTGGCGACACCTACAACGTGCTGACATGAAGAAAGTTTCCAACCCATTTCTCGTACACAGACAGCAGTTGACCGGTGTTTCCTGGTGAAACGTTGTTGTGATGCCTCGTGTAAGGAGGAGAAAAGCGTACCATCACGTTTCCGACTTTGATAAAGGTCGTATTGTAGCCTATCGCGATTGCGTTTATCGTATCGCGACATTGCTGCTCGCGTTGGTCGAGATCCAATGACTGTTAGGAGAATATGGATCCAGTGGGTTCAGGAGGGTAATACGGAACGCCGTGCTGGATCCCAACGGCCTCGTATCACTAGCAGTCGAGATGACAGGCATCTTATCCGCATGGCTGTGACGGATCGTGCAGCCACGTCTCAATCCGTGTGTGCAAGGCAACCATCTGCACGAACAGCTCGACGACGTTTGCAGCAGCATGGACTATCAGCTCGGACACTATGGCTGCGGTTACCCTTGACGCTGCATCACAGACACGAACGCCTGCGATGGCGCACTCAACGACGAACCTGGGTGCACGAATGGCAAAACGTCATTTTTTCGGATGAATCCAGGTTCTGTTTACAGCATCATGATGGTCGCATCCGTGTTTGGCGACATCGCAGCGAACGCACATTGGAAGCGTGTATTCGTCATCGCCATAGTGGCGTGATATTATGGGGTGCCATTGGTTACACGCCTCGGTCACCTCTTGTTCGCATTGACGGCACTTTGAGCGGTGGACGTTACATTTCAAATGTGTTACGACCCGTGGCTCTACCCTTCATTCGATCTCTGCGAAACCCTACATTTCAGCATGATAATGCACGACCGCATGTTGCAGGTCCTGTACGGGCCTTTCTGGACCCAGAAAATGTTTGACTGCTGCCCTTGCCAGCACATTCTCCAGATCTCTCACCAACTGAAAACGTCTGGTCAATGGTGGCCGAGCAACTGGCTCGTCACAATACTTCAGTCACTACTCTTGATGAACTGTGGTATCGTGTCGAAACTGCATGGGCAGCTGTACCTGTACACACCATCCAAGCTGAGTTTGACTCAATGCCCAGGCGTATCAAGGCCGTTATTACGGCCAAAGGTGGTTGTTCTGGGTACCGATTTCTCAGGATCTATGCACCCAAATTGCGTGAAAACGTAATCACATGTCGGTTCTAGTATATTATTTTTGTCCAATGAATACTTGTTTATCATCTGCATTTCTTCTTGGTGTAGGAATTTTAATGGCCAGTAGTGTAATATTTTGTAGACGCTGATCCGTTAAGAGGTTTTGCGCTGATATCATTTCGTCACTGCGTCTTGTGATCAGGTTTCGGGGCCGTCCTCTCCACCTGACTGCCGCACTGCGTCGATCCCCGGCTGCGCCCGCGCCGCGGCCGCCAGAGAGCCGTCCCACTGTGCAGCTGCTCTCCTCCCTGCTTCGGCCATCGGGCCGCCGTGTATCGCGGCCAGAGTACAGCGGCCGGGCCGGACACCGCAGCAGCTTGCGGGGCAGCCTGACGGCACACTTCCTCCGCCCCGAGCCGGTGTCCGAGGCGCCGCGCGCGCCGCTCCTCGGAACTAATGAATAATGCACGCCGGCTGCAGTTTCCCCCTTATCACGCGCCCCGTGATACGCCTTCCGGTGAGCCGCACGTGACTCACACGACAAAAGCCCGGCGCATCAATTCCGGCGGCGTGCGCGAAAATTGTAGTCTGGCCGGAGAGGAGGCGGAGGAGGAGGAGGGGGCGGAGGAGGAGGGGGGAGAGGATGCTGCGTCACAGGAAGTCCTCCGGCGGGGGCGGAAGGCATCGCAGGCGACGTGCGGAGGCGCCTCTGCCGGCGCACAAAAGCGACCTGAGGCGGCGGCGGCGGAGGAGGCGAGAGTTTCCTGGCAGGCGCGCCGGCCGCGGAGGGCGCGCCCGCCAAGGTTCACAACGTAGCACCTACTGCGCGGAGAAAGTTACAAGGACTAACGCGCTCTTTTTGGCAAGTTTTCTTCTGCGAGCCGTAATGTAGATGCGTCCATCCTATAAGACTTACTGAACGTTCCACATACTTTTTCACAACTTCCTCGACGTCCATCAAAATGGTTTCACGAAGCAGTAAGCGCAGTATTCATATCCGTAACGAACAGGGACAGCGCTTCACACTTCTCCTCCCTCTCCAAAAAAAATGTGTGTGTGAAATCTTATGGGACTTAACTGCTAAGGTCATCAGTCCCTAAGCTTACACACAACCTATATTATCCTAAGGACAAACACACACATCCATGCCCGAGGGATCTCCTCCCTCTCCCTGCTGTCACTTTTTACTAGCTCCCATCTCCCCCCCCCCCCCCCCCCCCCCCGCCCTTGACAATTCCGATTTAAAGTTTCTTGTGCTTCTCTCTTCTCCTAATCACATGACTTTATCGTTATCGATTCCCCCCTCCACCCTCGTTCACTTCATCCTCCTTCGCCCTCTCACTACAGGTAGTCAAAATCCTTCTTTGTCTTCTTCTGCCGGCCGGAGTGGCCGTGCGGTTCTAGGCGCTACAGTCTCGAACCGAGCGACCCCTACCGTCGCAGGTTCGAATCCTGCCTCGGGCATGGATGTGTGTGATGTCCTTAGGTTCGTTAGGTTTAATTAGTTCTAAGTTCTAAGCGACTGATGACATCAGGAGTTAAGTCGCATAGTGCTCAGAGCCATTTTTTGTCTTCTTCTTCTTCTTTTTTCTTGGCTCTACAGCTCATGATGAGCCTTGGCCTCTTCTACAATTTCTTTCCATTTCTCTCGGTCCTTTGCCAATACTCTCCAGTTGGTTGGTTGGTTTGTTTGTGGGATTGAAGGTTCAAAATGGCTCTGAGCACTATGGGACTCAACATCTGAGGTCATCAGTCCCCTAGAACTTAGAACTACTTAAACCTAACTAACCTAAGGACATCACACACATCCATGCCCGAGGCAGGATTCGAACCTGCGACGGTAGGGGTCACGCAGTTCCAGACTGAAGCGCCTAGAACCGCACGGCCACACCGGCCAGTGGGATTGAAGGGACCAGACTGCTACGGTCATTGGTCCCTTTTTCCAAAATTTCAAACACCCCCACAGAATAAAAACGAACAATGGAGAGACCAAAAAACGACACAGGACAAGAAAGACTCAGACAGAGACCAGACAAAAGGAATTAAAATCACACAGAGTGTGACAGTTGTTGGCGGACCATAGAGACAAAAAAGGAAAAGCCAACCACCAAAAAACACACTAAAAAACTCAGTCTAAAGTCGTAGGCCAAAGACGAGACTCACCAGAAAATAAGGACAAACACTTAGATCAAGTGATAAAAGCCCCCTGCGCGAATAAAACGCAAACTAAGCCTGCCATGGTAGTGTCATCTGTTGAAAGTGCAGGGAGCGTATCAGGCAGCGCAAACTTCTTCCTGGACGCAGTTAAAAGGGGACAGGCCAACAAAATGTGGACCACCGTCAAACCGGATCAGCAGCGACATAGAGGTGGGTCCTCACGGCGCAATAAGTGGCTGTGCGTCAACCGGGTGTGGCCAATGCGCAGCCGGCAGAGGACAACAGACTCCCTGCGAGAGATCCGCAGGGAGGAGCGCCGCGCACCGGTGGCCTCCTTGATGGCCTGAAGTTTGTTTGGTGAAGGCAGGGTGCGCCATTCTTCACCCCATACTCTCCAGTTTCTATAGCCCATCTTCCTAAGATCTTCGATTACTCCAGCTTCCCATCTGGCTTTTGGTCGACCACGTCCTCTCTGCCCTCCTGGCTTTCCTTGTAATATTCTTTTTCATTCATGAGAGCCACATGTCCCACCCACCTCAGTCTGGATGATTTCACTACCCTTTTGATGATTTGGTCTTCGTATATGATACACAACCCATGGTTGTGTCTCCTCCTCCTTCACAGATTGGGCCGATAATTCGTCTAAATACCTTTCTTTGAAATGCATCCAGTGTTTCAATATCTTGTTAATGTCCAGGCTTCAGAGGCATATGTAAGCACTGGCCGTATAAGTGATTTATACATAGTTAATTTCGTGGTACGTGTCAGGAGCCTTGACGATAGCAGTCTTGTTAGGGCAAAATAGGCTCTATTGGCTAGTATTAATCTCTGTTTAATTTCATAGGAGGTATCATTTACATGCGTAGCTGTCGATCCCAGGTACTTGAAATGTTCAACTCTCTCAAACGTATACTTGCCCATTGTTATTGCATTTGGCATATTTTCTCTATGTGCTTTTCCAGTTCCCATATATTTTGTTTTTTGTTCATTAATAATTAACCCCATATTCCTACTAGCCTGCTCAAGAGCTGTAAATCCTTCTTTGTAACCATTAAAAATACGCTTTTCTTCAATTGAGAAATGTTGTATTACCGCCTTGAGTTACTATTGAAATTCTTTATTTACGCAGCAAATTTCAGGCGTCTGACCATCGTCAGGTTTCTAAAAAAACAAAATAAATGTACTGAAGCGCCAAAGAAACTGGCATAGGCTTGTGTATTCAGTACAGAGATATGTAAACAGGCAGAATACGGCGCTGCGGTCGGAAACTCATATATAAGATAATAAGTGCCTGGAGCTGTTGTTAGATCGGTTACTGTTGCTACAATGACAGTGAGTTCGAACGTGGTGTTACAGTCAGCGCATGAGCGATGGGACACAGCATCTCCGAGGTAGCGATGAAGTGAGGATTTTCCCGTACGAATATTTCACAAGTGTACCGTGAATATCCGGTAAAACATAAAATCTTCGACATCGCTGCGGGTGGAAATGGATGCTTCAAGAACCGGACCAACGATGAATGAACAGACTCGTGACAGAAGGGCAACCCTTCCACAAACTGCTGCACATTTCAACGCTGAGCCATCAACAAGTGTCAGCGTGCGAACCATTCACCGAAATATCATCGATATGGGCTTTCGGAGCCGAAGGCCCACTCGTGTGTCGTAGATGACTGCACAACACATACCTTTACACTTCGCCTGGGCCCTTCGACACAGACATTGGACTGTCGATGCAGGAAACATGTTGGCCTGGTCGGACGAATCTCGTTTCAGATTCTATCGAGTGGATGGACGCGTACGAGTATGGAGTCATCCCCATGAATCCATCGACCCTGCATGTCAGCACGGGACTGTTCAAGCTCGTGGAGGCTCTGTAATAGTGCTGGGCGTGTGCAGTAGGAGTGATATGGGACTCCTCATATTTCGAGATACGACTCTGACAGGAGACACGTACGAAACCATCCTGTCTGATCACCTACATCCATTGTGCATTCCGACGGACTTGGATAATTCCAGCATAACAATGCGACAGCCCACACGTCCAGAATTGCTACAAAGAGGCTCTTCTGAATTTAAACACTTCCGCTGGCCACCAAACTCCCCAGACATGATTGCGCATATGTGGGGTGCCTCGCAACGTGCTGTTCAGAAGAGATTTCCACCGCCTCGTACTCTTCCGGATTTATGGACAGTCTTGCCGGATTCATGGTGTCAGTTCCCTTCACCACTGCTTTAGACATTAGTCGAGTCCATGCCATGTCGTGTTGCGGCACTACTGCGTGCTCGCCAGGTTCCTACACGATATTAGAGACAGGTGTACCAGTTTCTTTGGCTCTTCAGTGTAGGACACAACTAACACTACAAGCTTTACGTCTCACGAGTCTGATAACTGACATAAATGTTAACAACACACACGCAATAAAATGTCACATGCTCAAGTAAAAGCATTTACAGCATCATGTTAGGCGAGATATAAAATCGTTATCTTTAGGTGATGAAACCGTGAGTAATACACAGAAAATGAAAGTATGATATAAAACAGCGTTGTGAGTCATTACGGAAACCATACATCATGAAAAAGTAAATGGTTCACATTTGTACAGAGTTATCTGTTATGTCGTAATATACATTACGTCAGCAGTCTATAAAAACAGTACTAAGAATAGTCTTTCTTCATGTTAAAACTGATACGTAGTCGGGGTTAACGCTGTGACAGGTTCATGCCACGCAGAAACGACTGAACAGCTGATCACTATTTACTTGTTACTTGTTTACGACAAACTGTAATGGTAAGACTATCGATGTATCGATGTATGTCGATGTATGTAGACCTATATGACCGTCTTAGGGTCCATCATTAAACAATGGTCAGCTGTTCAGTCGCCTCTGTGTGGTGTGAATCTGTTCACAGCGTTAACGCTAGTTACAGTTCGTTTTCAGTATGAAAGTTAATGAATACACTCCCTAGTATGGTTCTTAGAGATCGATATGTAATTTATATTACGACATGGTAACAGGTAACCCTGCACACATGTGAACCATTTACGTCTTTATGATATGTAGTTTCCGTAACGAGTCACGTTACGGTATACTTTTATTTTCAACATGTTATTCATGGGTCTACCATCTGACGATAACGATTCTATATCTCGATTAACATAATGCTGCAAATACTTTTAAGTGAATACGTCACATTCCATTGCATGTTTCATGTTAACATTAACATTAGTTAGTAGCTTAGTGAGCGTTAAAGCCTGTAATGTCAATTATGTACTATTTTGTTTCGTCTATAGGAACCTGATGATGGCCAGACGACTGAAACTGGTTGTATAGGAAATTTGTGGTACGGCCTTATGGGACCAAACTGCTGAGGTCATCGGTCTCCAAGATTATACACTACTTAATCTAACTTAAACTAACTTACGCTAAGGACGGCATACACACTCAATGCCCGACGGAGAACTCGAACCTCCGACGGGGGGAGCCGAGAGGACCGTGGCAAGACGCCTCAGACCGGGCGGCTACACCGCGCGGCCTGGTTATATAAATAAAGTATTTTACCAGCAGCTCAAGAAGGTAATACGACATTTTTCAAATATAAAAGAGCTCTGGGGCACCGTTTCCCGAAATCATGTTTCTTCAGTTGGCTTAAACATTGTCTGTTGTCTGGAATGAAACATATTTACAATCTTATTTTGCTGTCTAGTTCTAAAATCACTTCGTTACAGAAGATACTGAACTGTTTAACTTACAACGTTTTTTACGATTTAGCTTACCAAAGGAAACTTTCACATATTTCAGGCATTCCTGCGGTTGGCACTCATGGTTCTGGCCTAATTTTACGTTGGCATGAGGCACTACATATTTCTTGACGTGAAATACAATAAAAAATTACTCCTTTGATTTTTACCTCCGTTATCCCGCCTACACGTGCGTCACTGTACTTTGTGTGCGTAGGTTTGCAAACTTATACGGGAGGAGAACGTAAATTACCAGTACGAGTACAGCGTTTTGTCGTTGTCGCATCACACGCCAAGAAATGTGTAATGCTGCATTCCAACTAGAAATTAGATCAAAAAACATCAGTGCCAAATGAAGGAATGTCTGGAAAATGTGCAAGAAGACGACATTTATCGATGTAAGCGGAAAACAAACAAACATGAAGAAAATCCAAAGAAATCCTGGTCATATGTAAAGTATGCTAGGGGAAAGACAGAATCAATGCGTTCTCTGCGCGGTGCAATGAAAATCGACGACAGTGCTGCCAAAGCAGAGATACTAAACATAGCCTTCCGAAATTCCTTCACCAAAGAAGACGAAGTAAGTATTCCGCAATTCGAATTAAGAACAGCTGCCAACGTGGGTAACTTAGAAGTTGATATCGTCAGAGTAGTGAATGAGCTTAAATCAGCCGATCCACACTGTATACCAATTATGTTCTTTTTAGAGTACGCTGATGCAGTAGCCCCATACTTAAGAATCATATACAACAGCTCGCTCGACGAAAGATCCGTACCCAAAGATTGGAAAGCTGGACAAGTCACACCAATATTCAATAAAGGTAGTAGGAGTAATCCATTAAATTACAGGCCCATATCGTAAATGACGATATGCAGAAGGATTTTGGAGCCTATTTTGTGTTAGACATTATGAATTACCTCGAAGAGAACGGTCTATTGACATACACTCAACACGGATTTAGAAAACATCATTTTTGTAAAACATAACTAGCTCTTTACACACACAAAGTATTGAGTGCTGCTGACAAGTGATTTCAAATTGACTCCGTATTTCTAGATTTCCAGAAGGCTTTTGACACTGTACCACACAAACGGCTCGTAGCGAAATTACGAGCTTATGGAATGTCGTCTTAGATATGTGACTGGATTCGTGATTTCCTGTCAGAGAGGATACAGTTCGTTGTAACTGACGGAAAGTCACCGAGTAAAGCAGAAGTGATTTCTAGCGTTCCGCAAGGTAGTTTTATAGGCCCTGTGCTGTTACTTATCTATATAAACGATTTGATAGACAATTTGAGCAGCCGCCTTAGGTTGCTTGCAGATAATGCTGTCATTCAGCGTCTAGTAAAGTCATCGGAAGATCAAAACAAATTGCAAAACGATCTAGTAAAGATATTTGTAGGGTGCGAAAATTGGCAATTGACTCTGAATGATGAAAAGTGACTGGTCGTCCACATGAGTGCTAAAAGGAATCCGTTAAACTTCGGTTACACGACAAATCAGACTAATCTAAAGGCCGTAAAATGAACTAGATACCTGGGAATTACAATTATGGACAACTTAAATTGGAATGAACACATAGAAAATGTTGCGGGAAAGGCTAACCAAAGATAGCGTTTTATTGGTAGAACACTTAGAAAATGTAACAGTCTACTAAGGAGACAGCTTACACTACGCTTGTCTGTCCTATTTTAGAATACTGCTGCTCGGTGTGGGATCCTTCCCAGATGGGATTAACGGCGTACATCGAGAAAATTCAAAGAAGAGCAGCACGTTTTGTATTATCGCGAAATAGGGGAGAGAGTGTCACAGAAAAGATACAGGATTTGGGCTGGAAATCATTAAAGTACAGCCGTTTTTCGTTGCGACGGAATCTTCTCGCGAAATTCCAATCACTAACTTTCTCGTCTGAATGCGAAAATATTTTGTTGAAACCGACCTACATAGGGAGAAACGATCACTACGATAAAATAAGGGAAATCAGAGCTCGTACGGAAAGATATAGGTGTTCATTCTTTCCGCGCGCTATACGGGAATGGAATAACAGAGAATTATGAAGGTGGTTCAAAATGCTTGAAATGGCTCTGAGCACTATGGGATTTAACTTCTGAGGTCATCAGTCCCCTAGAACTATGAACTACTTAAACCTAACTAACCTAAGGACATCACACACATCCATGCCCGAAGCAGGATTCCATCCTACGACCGTAGCGGTCGCGAGGTTCCAGACTGTAGCGCCTAGAACCCCGGCCGGCGAAGGTGGTTTGATGAACCCTCTGCCAGGTACTTAAATGTGACTTGCAGAGTATCTATGTAGATGTAGCTGCTGTAAATACTCCAAAATCTTTGTAAAAACCTGTATTTAGACAGATAATCTAAAAAAAATTGTAAGCGAACTTTCTGATTAAAAATATCCGTATACCTTTGTGTAATGCGGACGTGCCCACAAATGTCATGGCAGGAGGGGAGCATTGTGTTGTCAGAAGAGAAGCAATCAGAGCAGAATTGGTCGAACAGGAGAGCTCAGTGACGTCGAGCGTGGATTATTCATTGACTGTTACCCGAGAAACAAATTCATCAGGGACATTTTAACCCTTCTAGAGATGACCAAGTCGATTGTTGGTGATGTGATTCCGAAGTGGAAACGCGAAGGGACAAGCAAACCTTAACCAAACCGAGGAATACACGGAGGACAGAGAACGTCGAACATTGCAGAGGGCAGTTGAAGGATGTCACACGAAATCAGCAGAATGGATCACTCCTGAGTTCCACAGTGCTATCAGTACACTGGCTATAACTGTGACTGTGCTTCGGAGGCTAAAAAAAATGGGAAACAACGATGAAGCAGGTCCTCATAAATCATACATTTCTGCAGTTACTGTTGTGTCGATTCCCTAAGGTCTCGACACAATGAGTGGCTAGGTGCACGCGAAACTAACGCAGACGGGCGTAAATTCTGAAACAGGAGACTGGATGAAAAACTATAAAGAAAAGAAGAGAGATTTTAATATACTTAACTTTAATGTAGTCTTGTTCTTGTTGAAATACATCTCTTGCATAGTAGTAAGCAATTAGCAATGATACACATGGCGCCTTGCTAGGTAGTAGCGATGGACTAGCTGAAGGCTATTTAATCTGTCTCTCGGCAAATGAGAGGAATACTTGATAGGTCTAGTCGCAAGCTATGTCGTCCGTACAACTGGGGCGAGGTCAAGTCCGTGTCTTCTGACCTGCCCTGTGGTGGCGCTACGTTTGCGAATACACAGTGGCGACACGCGGGTCCGACATGTACTACAGGACCGCGGCCGATTTAAGTTACCACCTAGCAAGTGTGGTGTCTAGCGGTGACACCACAGTTACCGCTGTAGCCAACGCTTGAGATGGCCTAAAGAGCGGCGGCTCTGCACGGTGAATGACTGGAAAGGAGTAATTTGGAGTTATGAATCACGCTGTAGCCTGTGGCACTGCAATGGAAGGGTTTGTGTTTGGCGAATGCCTGTAGATGTTTATCTGCTACCGCGTGTAATGCTGACAGTAAGGTAAGGAGGAGATGCTGTAAATAGCTGTTTTTCGTGGTTAGTGTCTGATCACCTTATTGTGCTTGTGGATACGCTAAATGTGGAAGGATGTGAACACATTTTAAGTACTGTCCACTGAACACATTTTATAGTTTTGTGTACTGCACACAGTTGAGAAACAGTTCGGAGAAGGTGACTGACTGTACCAGTATGGCAAAGCACTCTATCATAAGTAGCATCTGTGAGGCAGTCGTCCGTGAAGAACGACATTCATGAAATAGACTTCCAGCCCAAAGTGACGAATTGAATCCAGTGGAACACCTTTGCGATGATTCAGAACTTCGGCTTCTTGCCAGACCCCAACCACCAACATTACTACAGTCTCTGGTTTCGCACCTTGAGGACGAGTGGGCAACCATCCCTCCACAGACATTCAGACATGTCATTTCAAATGGCCATAGTAGAGTTGAAGCTATCACAAACGCGAAGGTTGGACACACCCCATGCTAATGTTCATTAGTGCGTGTCGAGATACTTTGATTCCGGACTACCTAAGTTGTTTTCTATCACCAAACCACAGCGAACGTGGTAAATTAAATACGTGTTTTACTGGTTGTGTGAAAGAAAGATCTTATATACCTGTAACTACTGAAAACCAACTCCGCATATTACGCCTCGTAAATACTCATAATTACCCTACTGGACATTAAAATTGCTACACCACGAAGATGACGTGCTACAGAAGCGAAATTTAACCGACAGGAAGAAGATGCTGTGATATGCAAATGATTAGCTTTTCAGAGCATTCACACAAGGTTGGCGCCAGTGGCGACACCTACAACGTACTGACATGAGGAAAGTTTCCAACCGATTTCTCATACACAAACAGCAGTTGACCGGCGTTGCCTGGTCAAACGTTGTTGTGATGCCTCGTGTAAGGAGGAGAAATGCGTACCATCACGTTTTCGACTTTGCTAAAGGTCGTATTGTAGACTATCGCGACTGCGGTTTATCGTATCGCGACATTGCTGCTCGCGTTGGTCGAGATCCAATGAGTGTTAGCAGAATATGGAATCGGTGGGTTCAGGAGGGTGAGACGGAAAGCCGTGCTGGATTGCAACGGCCTCGTATCACTAGCAGTCGAGATGACTGGCATCTTATCTGCATGGCTGTAACGGATCGTGCAGCCACGTCTCGATCCCTGAGTCAACAGATGGGGAAGTTTGCAAGACAACACCATCTGCACGATCAGTTCGACTTCGTTTGCAGCAGCATGGACTATCAGCTCGGAGACCATGGCTGCGGTTACCCTTGACGCTACATCCGAGACAGGAGCACCTGAAATGGTGTACTCAACGACGAACCTGGGTGCAAGAATGGCAAAACGTCATTTTTAGGATGAATCCAGGTTCTGTTTACAGCATCATTATGGTCGCATCCGTGTTTGGCGACATCGCGGTGAACGCGTGTATTCGTCATCGCCGTACTGGCGTATCACCTGGCGTGATGGTATGGGGTGCCATTGGTTACACGTCTCGGTCACCTCTGGTTCGCACTGACGGCACTTTGAACAGTGGACGCTACATTGCAGATGTGTTACGACCCGTGGCTCTACCCTTCATTCGATCCCTGCGAAACCCTACATTTCAGCAGGATAATGCACGACCGCATGTTGCAGGTCCAGTACGGGCCTTTCTGGATAAAGAAAATGTTGCACTGCGGCCCTTGCCAGCACATTCTCCAGATCTCTCACCAACTGAAAACGTCTGGTGAATGGTGGCCGAGCAAATGGCTCGTCACAATACGCCAGTCACTACTCTTGATGAACTGTGGTATCGTGTTGAAGCTGCATGGGCAGCTGTACCTGTACATTATCCGAGCTCTGTTTGACTCAATGCCCAGGCGTATCAATGCCATTATTACGGCCAGAGGTGGTTGTTCTGGGCACTGATTTCTCAGGATCTATGCACCCAAACTGCGTGAAAATGTAATCACATGTCAGTTCTAGTATAATGTATTTGTCCAATGAATACCCGTTTATCACCTGCATTTCTTCTTGGTGTAGCAATTTTAATGGCCAGTGGTGTATGTCGAACAGAAGTTTGTCTACAATTCCCTCCAATTATTAAGAACTCTCATCCACATTAACAGCTGAAATCTTTTTTGCACCACCGTTGTTACAGACAGAATTTGTATTTTTATGATAACAATTTCTCAATACAGTTTTGCCCACAGACCAGAGGCAGTCACTACATTTGGAATGGAGGTAAGAATAAACTGTCTGTGAAGTTCAGTACAGCGCACTGTGTCTCCAGTCACGAATGGCAAAGGTGGCTTTTGCAAGCGATTTAGTCTGTCAAAATGTCTCGAAGTATCATTTCAAAGTTGGACCTAGCGCGCGTTGTCACATAACGGCAAGAAGAGCTGCCAGCACCAAAAGCTGTCCGTCAAACTGGGTTATATTGGAGCGATATTCAAACATTCACCCACTATAGTAGGACACATATCAGTGAAGACTTACCTTTTAGTGGATGCCCTTGGTGAACAACACCAGCTGATGGCCGCCACCTACACGTTATGTTCCGTTATGGAGAAGACTTCAGAACTGCGCCCCATACTTTCCACATAATTTGAAGACCTGTGTTGACTCAAGGAGTCCCCAAGCGTCTAAAAACAACCAATGTGGCCTTTAGCAATCGATTGAGAACAACAGTTAAAAACTCCGAGCACAGCTTTGCGTGAAGAAGGTGGCAAGGGAACACCTGGAATGGAACCTGAATCAGTGCCGTAGCGTTTTCTTCGTCAAGAATTGGAGGATTTGTCTGACACCCGACGATAGCCCTATTACTGTAGAATGTGGAAGCGGCCAGGTACCACTACTGCCTTCATCTAGTCGAAATCCTGGCTCAGAAAAGAGGTAGGTCAATTACGTTTCGCCTCCTTATCGTGTACAAGTGTCAACCACCTGTCACTGCTGCCAAGGGTAATTTGAAGTCTGTGTATTAGATAAACAGAATCTTCCAATATATTTTCCGGTTTTACATGTAACTGCTATGTGATGAACTTTCCATAACTGGGGTTCACAGTCATGTGCAATTTCTTGAAAGACATCATGTTTACGCCAGTGACTGTTAAACTTTTTATCTCCACTATTGCAATTTCGACCTTAGGCCACTATCAAGTGCAGATATTTTAGCTTTAAGCGATGTGTTCTTTATACAAGCTGACATATTTATATGTCGTTGTCATTTGCTGACATATACTTAGAAGCGTTACGAATGTGTATAACAGCAAATGACAACGACATATAAATGTGTCAGCGTGTATAAAGTAGACATGGCTTAAAGCCAAAACATCTGTAGTTGATAATGGCCTAATGCCGAAATTGCAATGTTGTTGTTGTTGTGGTCTTCAGTCCTGAGACTGGTTTGATGCAGCTCTCCATGCTACTCTATCCTGTGCAAGCTTCTTCATCTCCCAGTACCTACTGCAACCTACATCCTTCTGAATCTGCTTAGTGTATTCATCTCTTGGTCTCCCCCTACGATTTTTACCCTCCACGCTGCCCTCCAATACTAAATTGGTGATCCCTTGATGCCTCAGAACATGTCCTACCAACCGATCCCTTCTTCTGGTCAAGTTGTGCCACAAACTCTTCTTCTCCCCAATCCTATTCAGTACCTCCTCATTAGTTATGTGATCTACCCATCTAATCTTCAGCATTCTTCTGTAGCACCACATTTCGAAAGCTTCTATTCTCTTCTTGTCCAAACTATTTACCGTACATGTTTCACTTCCAAACATGGCTACACTCCATACAAATATTTTCAGAAATGACTTCCTGACACTTAAATCTATACTCGATGTTAACAAATTTCTCTTCTTCAGAAACGCTTTCCTTGCCATTGCCAGTCTACATTTTATATCCTCTCTACTTCGCCAATCATCAGTTATTTTGCTCCCCAAATAGCAAAACTCCTTTACTACTTTAAGTGTCTCATTTCCTAATCTAATACCCTCAACATCACCCGACTTAATTCGACTACATTCCATTATCCTCGTTTTGCTTTTGTTGATGTTCATCTTATATCCTCCCTTCAAGACACCATCCATTCCGTTCAACTGCTCTTCCAAGTCCTTTGCTGTCTCTGACAGAATTACAATGTCATCGGCGAACCTCAAAGTTTTTATTTCTTCTCCATGGATTTTAACACCTACTCCGAATTTTTCTTTTGTTTCCTTTACTACTTGCTCAATATACAGATTGAATAACATCGGGGAGAGGCTACAACCCTGTCTCACTCCGTTCCCAACCACTGCTTCCCTTTCATGCCCCTCGACTCTTATAACTGCCATCTGGTTTCTGTACAAATTGTAAATAGCCTTTCGCTCCCTGTATTTTACCCCTGCCACCTTTAGAATTTGAAAGAGAGTATTCCAGTCAACATTGTCAAAAGCTTTCTCTAAGTCCACAAATGCTAGAAACGTAGGTTTGCCTTTCCTTAATCTTTCTTCTAAGATAAGTCGTAAGGTCAGTATTGCCTCACGTGTTCCAGTATTTCTACGGAATCCAAACTGATCTTCCCCGAGGTCGGCTTCTACTAGTTTTTCCATTCGTCTGCAAAGAATTCGTGTTAGTATTTTGCAGCTGTGGCTTATTAAACTGATTGTTCGGTAATTTTCACATCTGTCAACACCTGCTTTCTTTGGGATTGGAATTATTATATTCTTCTTGAAGTCTGAGGGTATTTCGCCTGTTTCATACATCTTGCTCACCAGATGGTATAGTTTTGTCAGGACTGGCTCTCCCAAGGCCGTCAGTAGTTCCAATGGAATTTTGTCTACTCCGGGGGGCTTGTTTCGACTCAGGTCTTTCAGTGCTTTGTCAAACTCTTCACGCAGTATCGTATCTCCCATTTCATCTTCATCTACATCCTCTTCCATTTCCATAATATTGTCCTCAAGTACATCGCCCTTGTATAGACCCTCTATATACTCCTTCCACCTTTCTGCTTTCCCTTCTTTGCTTAGAACTGGGTTTCCATCTGAACTCTTGATGTTCATACAAGTGGTTCTCTTATCTCCAAAGGTCTCTTTAATTTTCCTGTAGGCAGTATCTATCTTACCCCTAGTGAGATAAGCCTCTACATCCTTACATTTGTCCTCTAGCCATCCCTGCTTAGCCATTTTGCATTTCCTGTCGATCTCATTTTTGAGACATTTGTATTCCTTTTTGCCTGCTTCATTTACTGCATTTTTATATTTTCTCCTTTCATCAATTAAATTCAATATTTCTTCTGTTACCCAAGGATTTCTACTAGCCCTCGTCTTTTTACCTACTTGATCCTCTGCTGCCTTCACTACTTCATCCCTCAAAGCTACCCATTCTTATTCTACTGTATTTCTTTCCCCCATTCATGTCAATTGTTCCCTTATTCTCTCCCTGAAACTCTCTACAACCTCTGGTTCTTTCAGTTTATCCAGGTCCCATCTCCTTAAATTCCCACCTTTTTGCAGTTTCTTCAGTTTTAATCTACAGGTCATAACCAATAGATTGTGGTCAGAGTCCACATCTGCCCCTGGAAATGTCTTACAATTTAAAACCTGGTTCCTAAATCTCTGTCTTACCATTATATAATCTATCTGATACCTTTTAGTATCTCCATGGTTCTTCCATGTATACAACCTTCTATCATGACTTTTAAACCAAGTGTTAGCTATGATTAAGTTGTGCTCTGTGCAAAATTCTACCAGGCGGCTTCCTCTTTCATTTCTTAGCCCCAATCCATATTCACCTACTACGTTTCCTTCTCTCCCTTTTCCTACACTCGAATTCCGGTCACCCATGACTATTAAATTCTCGTCTCCCTTCACTATCTGAATAATTTCTTTTATTTCCTCATACATTTCTTCAATTTCTTCGTCATCTGCAGAGCTAGTTGGCATATAAACTTGTACTACTGTAGTAGGTGTGGGCTACGTATCTATCTTGCCCACAATAATGCGTTCACTATGCTGTTTGTAGTAGCTTACCCGCAATCTTATTTTCCTATTCATTATTAAACCTACTCCTGCATTACCCCTATTTGACTTTGTGTTTATAACCCTGTAGTCACCTGACCAGAAGTCTTGTTCCTCCTGCCACCGAACTTCACTAATTCCCACTATATCTAACTTTAACCTATCCATTTCCCTTTTTAAATTTTCTAACCTACCTGCCCGATTAAGGGACCTGACATTCCACGCTCCGATCCGTAGAACGCCAGTTTTCTTTCTCCTGATAACGACATCCTCTTGAGTAGTCCCCGCCCGGAGATCCGAATGGGGGACTATTTTACCTCCGGAATATTTTACCCAAGAGGACGCCATCATCATTTAATCATACAGTAAAGCTGCATGCCCTCGGTAAAAATTACGGCCGTAGTTTCCCCTTGCTTTCAGGCGTGAAATTGCAATAGTGGAAATAAAAAGTTTAACAGTCACTGGCGTAAACATGATGTATTTCAAGATACTTCGTGATGGTTTCCTCTTTCAAGACTGTAACGCCCGAAGACACCACACATTCCATGAACCAAAAGTAACGCATTGCGGGATCTGCTGAAATGAACTCAAGTGAGTGAGCTTGGGACAAGAAGATCGGAAGAGAAATACAAACGACACGATAAACAGTATCCGTACACCTATTGGTGAAAATTAGCAAGGAGGTGTGTCAACCTTTAGCCTTTACGACGGCCTGAGCTCTACTAAGGTGACTCTCGAACAGAGCTTCAAATGTGTGTGAAAGACAAAACTGCTGAGGTCATCGGTCCCTAGACTTATACACGTCAGTTTGACTCATGGTAATAACAACACACACACACCCATGCCTGAGGGAGGACTCGAACCTCCGGCGGGAGAGGCCGCGCAATCCGTGACATGGCGACTGTAACCGCGCGGCCTCTCCGCGCGGCTGGAACAGATGTCTGGATGTCTCTGGAGAAATGGCAGTCGATTCTCCCTCACGTGTCGGAGGAGGTACTGATGTTGGACGCTGGCTTCTGTAGCGATCTAAATCGTCGTAAAGCTGTTTCACTGGGTTCAGATCACGACTCTGGAGAGGCAAGTACATTTCATTCTATAAATCATTGCTTCACAGTTGCTAGTTCATGACAACCTGCATTGTCATACTGCTACAGCGGTCATCTACGAACTGTCACTCTACTTTAGGCCATATACAATGCTGTGTAAAATGTGTTCATATGATACTGCATTTCGCATCTTCTTAAGCGCAGTACAGGGAACACATCCTAAGTACGAAAAACATTCTCATAACGCAACACAACTTCCGTACTTCACTGTTGGCAGGTTACCTTCTCCAGGTATTCTTGAACCCTTCCATTGGGTTGCCACAGGGTATACCGTGATTCATCACTCGAAATCACTCGTTTTCAGTCACCCACTGACCGGTGACCACCCTCTTTATGCCACCTCAAGCGGCACGTGACGTGGACACCAGAGATGTGTGGTTTATGAGGAGTTGCTCGACTATCGTACCTCACTCTTTTTAAATTCCTAACCACAACCATTGCGCCTGGTGGACTTCTGGTGTCACTTTGGACCTCGCGAGTCATTCCTTCCCCTTACTTCAGGGGACTTTCAACAATCACCCTATGCAATGCTCGACGGTCGTCGTCCATCAGTAGGTGAGGTTTGTCTGATTCTGGTTTATCTGTGGTTGTTCCTTCGCGTTCCCACTTGACAATCACATCACCTTCGGGCAGCCTTAGAAGGGGTAAGATGTCCCTGATGGATTTCTTCCTCGGGTGACACCCAGTCACTAGTCAACGTTTGAAGTCACTGGGCTCTCGTGACCGACCCCTGAGAACACAATATTCCTCGCCTCCTTTTCCAGTGGCGTGTCCACTTCTAGTGACATCTAGTGCACAATTCCTCAATACTCACATGTTTCGGGATAATTTTACTCAAATTTTGGAGGAACAACGAAAGATATTACGAAGAAACGTTGCGTTACAGACGAAATATTTCAGTTGATTGACGTAAAAAGTGAGTACATAAATTTTCTAGAAAAGACAGGATACAGCAGTATAATTCACGTATGAACGAAGTTAACAGGAAGTCCCGCAAAGCCTGGGTGAAATGACTGCTGGAGAAATACGAACAAATCGGAAAGGAAATGGTCGTTGGAAGGACTGAGTCAGTAAATGCAAATGTCAAACCAGTCTTCGTTGAAATTAAATCGAAGGCTTCAACGTATTAATTGTAATAGCAATGCCACTCTAAAACCCATATGAGGAAATAGAAAGCGTAAAAACATCTACGAGATTTGCAGAAAAGTAGGATTCACACTAACCCGAAGATAGCAATGGAAGTAAGTGCGTTGGTTGGTTGGTTGTTTGGGGAAGGAGACCAGACAGCGAGGTCATCGGTCTCATCGGATTAGGGAAGGAAGTCGGCCGTGCCCTTTGAAAGGAACCATCCCGGCATTTGCCTGGAGCGATTTAGGGAAATCACGGAAAACCTAAATCAGGATGGCCGGACGCGGGATTGAACCGTCGTCCTCCCGAATGCGAGTCCAGTGTCTAACCACTGCGCCACCTCGCTCGGTAGTAAGTGCGTGAACCGTCCCACAATTACCTTAACATTACAACCATCCAAGTTGTAACAAGAATAATACGATGGTTGGAATTTTAATAGTGGTAACTATTAATTTACAGCTCGTACAAAATAGATACGTGTTTCAAAGCTTTCTGACCTTCAAAGTAATCACCAGCATTGTGTATAACCCGTAGCCAGAGATGTGGAGGTTGTGTGATACTCTTAGCAGTGCCAGTTGTGTTGATAGTTCGAGCAGCACGGTCTATTGCGCGACGAATTTGTAGCAGTTCTGAAGCGAATGCAGTGAAGAGTTTATAAATCGATTGGAACTCACGAGGGCTTAAGTCAGAGGAGTGCAGTAGGTGGTATGACACTTAGCAGCCCCATCAGTCAAACAAATCAGTAACAGCCTGCACTGTACGTGCTTGAACATTGTCCTCCAAAATGATGGTCAGGTCCTCCAGAAAGTGTCATCATTTCTGTCTCTATGCTGTTCATTTTTGGAACACAACACACGACCAGCTTAGAGACAGAAGTGATGACACTTTCTGCAGGATCTGACCATCATTTTGCAGGATAATCCTCAAGCACGTACAGTGCAAGCTGTTACTGATTTGTTTGACTGATGGGGCTGCTAAGTGCTATACCACCTACTACACTCCGCTGAGTTAAGCCCTCGTGAGTTCAACTCGATTTCTAAACCGAAGGAAACAGTTCACAACATTCGCTTCAGAATTGCCACAAATTCGTTGGGCAATAGAACGCGCTGCTCGAACTGTCAACACAACTGGCACTGCTAAGAGTACCCTACGACTTCCACATCGCTGGCAACGGGCTATACACAATGCTGGTGACTACTTTCAAGGTCAGTAAAACTTTGAAACACGTATCTATTTTGTACCAACTGTAAATAAATAGTTGCCACTATTAAATTTCCAACCAACGTATACAGAAAAATGGAAAAAAATTGAGGTTTGTTAGATGATAATCAGTTTGCCTTTAGGAAAGATAAAGGCACCAGAATGTAGTTCTGACATTCCGCTGAATAATTGAAGTACGTTTTTAAAAGAATGAAGACACGTTCATAAGATTAGTGGACCTAGGAAAAGCGTTCGGTAATGTCAAATAATACAAGATGTCCGAAAAGATTAAATATGTAGGAAAAGATAAGTAATACACAATGTAAACAAGAACCAATAGTGAAAAATGAGAAAGGGAGACCATGAACGCAGTTCTCGGATTATAAACGGTGTAAGAACGTGTCTCAAAGTCACACTTCCCTTAGTTCGACGCTAAGCGGCATTTGAGGCTGCTTAAAGAGCAACGCCACTGGAAATCAAATTACTGGAAACGAATGGCTTGGAGCGGAGAATCACGCTACACCCTGTGGCAGTCCACTGGAAGAGAATGAGTTTGGCGAACGCTTCGTGAACGCTACCTGCCGTCAACTGTTGTACCAACATTGAACAACAATGGAGGTGGTGTTACGCTACAGGAATGGCTTTCGTGGTTAGTGCGTGTTGCCTTTATTCTGCCTAAGAAAACGCTAAATGTGGAAAGATGTGAATTAGTTTTTTAGTAGCGGGTTCTGTGTACAGTCGAGGAAAAGTTTGGACACAGTGGCTGTTTGTATCAGCATAATAGTGCAGCTTGTTATAAAGCAGCGTGTGTGAGGAAACGGTTTGTGGAGAACAACATTGCTGGCATGGACTGTCCTGCTCAAAGTCCCGAACTGGACCCAGTGGCATACCTTCGGGATGAGTTAGAACGTTGACGTCACTCCAGACCACAGCGTCCTACCTCACTACCTTCTGTGCTTAGATTCCGAGGAATAATGGGCTGCAATACTTCCACAGACATTCACACACCTCACGGAAACTATGTTCAGTAGAGTTCAAGCAGCCAAAAAGGCGAAGGCTTGACAAATCTCATATGAACTTCCACCAACAAGTCTCTCAACACTTTTGATGAGATAGTGTATATACTGATAACTGAAAATTTGTGCCAGACTCCGGATTTGTTTCTTATGGCCAATATTCACCTTAACCTTTGGGCTATCTGAGCATACCTTCAGATCTTCGAACACTGCGTTTTATATAGTAATAAATTTCTTACTAAATGTAGATGTCCAAGTAAGGTGTTTTATACACTACTGGTCATTAAAATTGCTACACCAAGAAGAAACGCAGATAAACGGGTATTCATTGGACAAATATATTAAACAACAAGTGACATGTGATTACATTTTCACGCAATTTGGGTGCATAGATCCTAAGAAATCACTACCCAGAACAACCACCTCTGGCCGTAATAAAGGCGTATTGTGGCGAGCCAGTTGCTCGGCCACCATTCACCAGACGTTTTCAATTGGTGAGAGATCTACAGAATGTGCTGGCCAGGGCAGCAATCCAACATTTTCTGTATCCAGAAAGGCCCGTACAGGACCTGCAACATGCGGCCATGCATTATCCTGCTGAAATGTAGGGTTTCGCAGGGATCGAATGAAGGGTAGAGCCACGGATCGTAACACATCTGACATGTAACGTCCACTGTTCAAAATACCGTCAATGCGAACAAGAGCTGACCGAGACGTGTAACCAATGGCACCCCATACCATCACGCCAGGTGATACGCCAGTACGGCGATGACGAATACACGATTCCAGTGTGCGTTCACCGCGATGTCGCCAAACACGGATGCGACCATCATGATGCTGTAAACAGAACCTGGATTCATCCGAAATAATGACGTTTTGCCATTCGTGCACCCAGGTTCGTCGTTGAGTACACCATTTCAGGTGCTCCTGTCTCTGATGTAGCGTCAAGGGTAACCGCAGCCATGGTCTCCGAGCTGATAGTCCATGCTGCTGCAAACGAAGTCGAACTGTTCGTGCAGATGGTTGTTGTCTTGAGAACTTCCCCATCTGTTGACTCAGGGATCGAGACGTGGCTGCACGATCCGTTACAGCCATGCTGATAAGATGCCTGTCATCTCGACTGCTAGTGATACGAGGCCGTTGGGATCCAGCACGGCGTTCCGTATTACCCTCCTGATCCCTCCGTTTCCATATTCTGCCAACAGTCACTGGATCTCGACCAACGCGAGCAGCAATGTCACGATACGATAAACCCGAATCGCGATAGGCTACAATCCGACCTTCATCAATGTCGGAAACGTGATGGTACGCATTTCTCCTGCTTACACGAGGCATCACAACAACGTTTCACCAGGCAACGCCGGTCAACTGCTGTTTGTGTATGAGAAATCGGTTGGAAACTTTCCTCATGTCAGCACGTTGTAGGTGTCGCCACCGGCGCAAACCTTTTGTGAATACTCTGAAAAGTTAATCATTTGCGTATCACAGCATCTTCTTCTTGTCGGTTAGATTTCGCGTCTGTAGCACGTCATCTTCATGGTGTAGCTTTTTTAATGGCCAGTAGTGTAGTTATATAGGACCAGTTACGTTTAATTGTATTGAAACATGTTTTACATTCTCTAAATTTTATTTTTAAAATAAGTAACCAGTGAATTAGCAAAAATGTACTGCCACCCTTTCAGCTTAATTATGTGCCGTGCTTGACGAAATCTGTAGCGTTTCTTTGCTTGTGACCAGTGGAACGAAGCGATAACCAGTGCGTGGCCTGTGCATAGCAGGCGTGTCCCGTTCATTCTTCAGGTCAGCGCGAGGTGGAGGGCGAAGTGACACCCAATCTGTAGCTGGAGTGGCGCCGGCGGATTGAACGCGACTCCATCTCGGCCCGGCACGTCGGTGGGCCTTTCCTTGACGGATTTCCCACAGGAACCGCACGACCCCGCGTCCGCAACACGTTCCGCGAAGCACGCCGTTTTCGCCGCACAGGCTGCGCTCGGGAAGGGAAGTCCGCGAAACTGCTGCGTCGCCTCTTATCAACAGCCTGGCGGATGACGTCAGGGGCAGATTAGGCCGCGTGAGCCGCTCGCTACGGCCGAAAGGTCACTCCTTCCCGGTTCTGCGAGGTTTTGCGTGTTTCCTAAAGTACGATTGTGGCCGATAAGTGCATTGGAATTTCCCATTGGAAAGGAAATTTCGTGGTGCGTTGTTTGATGACGAAAGTGGCCAAACAATAATTACATTCGTCGTAGTAACTAATGAAATATACCATAACACTGAGTGTTTATATAATAAGTTTACTCAAACGTAGTGGCCGTTTCACTGGAACAAAAAAAAAAATGTTAGAAAACTTGTTATTGGTGATGGTAGGTTGGGGGAAAATTACGGGGTGTTCGAAAAGTCTCTCCGCACTGCCGTATGATTGTTAGCGGCGCGTGCCGTATGATTGTTCGCCCGCCTGGGTTACTTCCCTTCAAGTGGACTCTCCCAGCATTCCACTGTTTCGTTTATCTCAGCTAGCGTCAGTAGTATCGTTGGTATGTGTGTCGTTACGTATTGACGTTAACGTTTAACTTCAGTTCCTTTTGTTTCGTTTTTGTCACTGTTAAATGCTAACCATTGAAGAACGTGTGTTTTCAATCGAACAAGTGTTCAAGGCTGGCGGTAAATACATAGTTTCAGTTCTTCAAACATTTAATTCAGTTTTCCCAGAGACAACACATCGCGATACTGTGCGAGATTTGACTGACAAATTTCGAAGTACGGGTTCAGTGACAGATGCACCGAGAAGTGGTCGTCATAGCGCTTTGTCTGAGGATAAACTGCTCGATATTTACGATAAAATGTCCATGAGTCCGAACAATTCAGTAAGAAAACTCGCCCAGGAAATCGATGTTAGTGTCGGAACGGCCCACACAGCTGTAAGGAAACAATTAGAATTTTTACCATACAATGTGACAGTCGTGCAAGAAATGAAAAATAGGGGACACTT